>NC_072449.1:25923271-26234521 GCF_027596085.1 Anoplopoma fimbria
AAAAGGTGCTGTCCTTAAAAACATTAAGAGTCAAATCAATAAAGTCTCATTCAATCACCAGGTTTAATTATGCCCAGTGTTTGGGGGGTCATCCCGATAACAGTAGACATGATATTATGTTAATTCCAGTACAGGACAGACTTGATGTTCTCTGCAATTAGGTGAAAAGAATTGTGCTTATTAACGGTATAAGCAATTGGATAAAATTAGCTGGGAATATTGGAATTTTGGAAAACAACAAAAATCCAACATAGTGCATCCATATTTGTTATATAAACATTTGTTGGTTGGGCCCGGGCTAGATTTTAAATGATTCAGGTCAGACTAGAGCCAGCCCACTACTACTTTCAACACATCAACCACAGATGAAACAGCTGTTTGCCCTCAGGGGAAGTGTTTGATCTTGCTCCTTCCTTCTTCACAGGTCCTGCTCAGGTTCCCATGATGTCTCCAAATGGTTCAGTGCCTCCAATCTATGTGCCTCCTGGATACGTTTCACAGGTATTTATTCTGTACTATTTCCAGTGCAATGTATCTGATTGGCATCTGGTCGAACTCGGAGCGGCTTTGATATCTGCCATCTCTGTGTTTGTTTCCTCTTCAGATCATAGAAGAGAACGGAGTGCGGCGGGTTCTGGTTTTACCTCAGCAACCGGAGTTCCACCCAGGGGGCCACTCCCCTCTCCACCACCCTCCACCACCGCCCCATGCCCACCTGCCTGCCTTCATCCCACACCCTGCCATGATGCCCCCGCCACCCCACCTGTACACGGGGATGGCGGGGGGCGTGGGCGACATGAGCTCTCAGTACATCTCCCAGTACCATCCAGCTCATATCTACTCAGAGCAGGGTGAGTTGGAGCCGGCAGTGTCTGGGCTGCATTTTTATATTAAGCTGTTATGTATTTGTCCCCAGCACTTAATTTGCTCGATGGGGTTTTACAATCAAGGCCTGAGTCAAACTGTTAAGTCTTCAGTTTCTTAATCTCAGGGTGTTTACCTCAGTACCTCCCTGTTATTTATATCCCTTTCATAGTAACTTTGGAGTTTGCCATTTTTTTTACTTGCTTCTTTCACAGGTCTTTATTGTATTTCTGTCTGTGTCTATACAAACTCACTTGTCTTGCCTTTTTGCTCCTCACTACAGATTCTCACTCCCAACATGGACGCCCGCCGTTTGTTCACAGAGACGACAGAACTAGCAAAACGTATGAGCGTCTGCAGAAGAAACTGAAGGACCGTCAGGGAGGTGGAGGAGGAGGGCAGGTGAAGGACAGCCCTCCCCCTTCGCCACAGAAGACCTGCAGCAGCCCCCCGACGGTGGACATTCACAACGGCGTCGGAGGGAAAGGGCTGGAGGCGGAGCAGGGGCAGCTCAGCCAAGCAGAGGCCGGACCTGACAAGCAGACAGGCAGGGGCAAAAATGGAGAGTCAGGAGGTAAGGAGGTTAAAGTGTAGAGGTTTGTCGAAGATTCATAATTGGGCTGCCGCAAAGCATTCATAGCATTTTGTGTGTTGTGATAAGGTGCTGAGAAAAATGCCTCATTAGCCATTGCAGCTGGTGGCTGTGAGTGATTAGCAACACGGCCAATGTTATTCTTCATTACATGAACTTTGCTCATTAATCATGGAGTTTAACACAGCTTTTGAAAGTGGAGGGGAAAACAATTTCAAAGATTTTGAAAAATTAGCAATTTACGACCAAAATTTTGATGGGATGTTTGAAATCACGCAGTTACTTTTGATAATTCCTGTAGAAGGTGGGAGTCTTTTGGGAGTCTTTTTCTATTAGAATGGGCATACAAATGTACCTAATTGGCAAGCTAGTTTGTGAACTTGGAAATTACTATAACTGTGGCAGCAACCCTCTCAGGATTGCATCAATTCTTCTTT
This sequence comes from Anoplopoma fimbria, assembly GCF_027596085.1. Lineage (NCBI taxonomy): Eukaryota > Metazoa > Chordata > Actinopteri > Perciformes > Anoplopomatidae > Anoplopoma > Anoplopoma fimbria. The sequence continues at coordinate 25,925,165 of NC_072449.1, forward strand.
AGCTGCAATGCATTATTGTCAGGTCTAGAGTCGGGTCTAGTGAGGCTACTGTCAGTAACAAAATTCTTAGCATCACTTTTTTCCACAATTCAGTTTACCTGCTGATTCTGAATGTTAACCTGTGCAGAGCTTGGAATTTGAATGACCAACACTAAAACATTACATTTCCTTCTGATAGGTGATTTTCATTTTTAATCATTGTAGATGCACTGAAATATTCTCAGTGTTGGTTCAGAATGCAAAATGTAGTTATAGTTACATCCATTACTACACTGTCCAAAAACAACCAGACATGACATCCGGAAAGGTTACAATAGCAAAATAGATATTACAGTGACCACAAAATCCAGCAGGAACAATTACAGGCAGAGATTAAGTCAGTTTTACAGATTTAGATAGAAACTGGCATGTTATTTATCACATTCTTCTTAATTCTTTCTTCATTTCATAAAGACTGTGCTGTTTTTTTTAATCCATATTCTCTTGTATTTCTCTTCTCAGAGCTGGATGAGGAAGCTCAGGCCCTGCAAGCATTATTGAGTACCATCAGTACCCCAGTGGTTAGTATTCACTCCTGCTATCTCCTTTTATTGTTTTTCTTGATCTTAGTAATACAATTAGAATGCCTTGTGTGACTCTATTAGCGGCGTGTTCATGAGAACCCTTAATGATGCAAATGCATTGCGTCATTAAATACTCTATTAACATCCATGACGGATTCTTGCTGACATCTTGCTAATGGATTCAGACCTGCTGACTAGCATCCATGTGGGGTTTTCTATTCCCAAATGTGCCACCAAACAACTATGCTAGCAGATACTAAAAGGTTCTGAGCTCTTTGCTAAACAATTACTTAGCTCTCAATTCTTCATGGTAGTATACTTGGTGGCTCATAGATGACAATTAAGATTACTTATTTGGCTTAGGGAAATAATCAGAAGGAAATATACATGTTTGCAAAAGTCCTATTTGTTTTTTAATTCCTTAAAATAACCACTGGTATAGTGATGCAGGGAAGCAATGTGGATAAATAAAGATAAATCAAAGAGAAGCATAGCTGTTTTACCAGCAGTTGGATGGGAATCAGTAGAACTACAAATAGAATTCCCTTGACCTCATATAAAATTGGATTTGTCATATACTGTTGCTAAGGTCTGAACTCTTTTTTTAAAAGGAGCAAACCAAGCCTATCGGAAAGATGATAGATAATGTTAAGGGAGGATGTCTAATGGAAGTTTCAGATTTTTTTCTGTCTTTGCTGCCACACTTCTTTGTGAAAGGGGCTGAGAATCAAACTGGGAAGGGAGGGAGTAAGGTGGGCTCCTAAGGCAGATGGGAGGAGGTGGTACAGGCTTGACCTGATTGAGTTCTTCCACATATGAATCCCCCCTGCAGGGTAGCTTATGCTATTTTTAAGCCTCCTCAGAACTGAGTGAAAAATGTTAGAGTTGCACAACACATCCCTGCCAAGTGCTGAAAACCTTTTCCCAAAGTGGGATCAGCTTGAATATTTTTGACCCCCGTCTCTTTTCCACTACCAAGCAATGTGATTTTTGTTTCGGAAATTTAAAAAATATAAATTTTCTTGGAAACTTGATACAGGACTTATTAGCACACATGACCCTCTTTGGACCCGGGTTTAAGGGTAATACAATTTAGAAAAGTGAGTGTATTTTGATGTGATAAGAGGGACCAAAGCTTTCTTTCCATGTCCAGGGTTGATGGTTTTATGTAGACTTCATTGTGACCCTTTAAACCTTTACATGATAGGTGTCAGACATCCAGGCCAGAGGAGCAGTAGTGAGCTGGGTCGCGCCCACCAGGCCGGAGAGTGAGAACGGAAGTGTGGAGGAGGACCGGAGCCCCCCGGAGCCCCTCAGCTACGAGGTCTCCATCTCATTTAGCGGCAAGGATGGGAAGTACAATAGCATGTACTGGTGAGCGCCAGCAGTGACATTCTACAAGATTCAATACAAACTTCTCTAACAACATTTACCTATAGTTATTTTAAACAACACTAAGGAATGTTTTATTTGTTTTTGATGCAGCGGGGAAGAACTAAGTGCTACTTTAGAAGACCTTCGACCAGCAACGGACTATCATGTCAGGTTGGCATAACACACTGCCTGCTTCTGTTTGAACTACAGTGTTAACGCACGGTGGAACATGTTGTAACCACTTTGTTCATCTTTCCTCAGGGTCCAGGCTATGTGTAACTGTTTACAGGGAAGCCCGTCGGAGGCTGTTAGCTTCACCACTTTAAGCTGTGAGCCGGATCCGCCCAATGCTCCCAGGAAGGCCAGTGGGACCAAGAACACACTCGTACTCCAGTGGAAGGTAATCCCAAATAACAGAGTTAGGGGCTGATTCTCCACAATTAGCAACCATACCTTTTGTGACAGAAAGCAAGCTAAAGATTATCAAAAGATTTAGACCATGTTCTCTTGTGTGCACAATAATAATACCTAGGTGAAAGAAATGTTTTTGCTAATTGGTAGCCAAAGCGCCTTTACTCGCGTTTTGTGTGTGATATCTGCCACACAAAAACATACAGGAAAGAAGTGGTTCAGAATGAATCTCCCCTTCTTCAACAACCATTGCTGAGATCACCTTCAGTGTGGTACTTTGCCTTCTGGGGCTTCATTAAAGGTGCTCAGTAGCTAGCAGTAAAAGGTAGTGGTTACACAGATCACCTCCCAGGTGTGAGTGTAAATGGGTGAGCGTTAACCGAGACACTTCAAGAACAATCATGCATGCTCAGCGAACTTCACTGATTTAATTAAAACATAGAAGAGTGTGCACACCTGGATGCACCTTATTTGTTATTAGTAGGGCTGAAAATGGCTTCTTTGTAATTAGCAGCAGTAATGGGCAATGTTGAGCACAAGATTTGAGTGTGATGTGGTTCAAGCCATCCACACATTTTAGTTTGGTTCTTTGTGCACACATTTAAAGCCAAATAAATAACTGGGCATTGGTATGTATATTAGTGGTATGTGCATTTTATAAATGTATCTGATTGAAATATAATAATCACTCAATGCATGGTTTATCTACAGGCACCATGCGACAACGGTTCCAAAATCCAAAACTACATTCTTCAATGGGATGAGGTAATTTGTGTTGATTTGTCATGAAGGAAATGTTGATCACTGCACAGCATGGAAGTGTTTTAGGTGCCAAGATTCCAAGTTATTTATTATTAAAACTCGAATGTTGTTCTCTGAAGGGTAAGGGCACTGGGATCTATGAACAGTGCTACTATGGACCTCAGAAGCAGTACAGAGTGACCAAGCTTTCACCAGCTTCAAGATACTCCTTCCGCCTTGCAGCTAAAAATGACATGGGTGTAAGGTAGGCACTCGAGATAAGGCTTGATTTATTTCCTGGAAGGCACCCTCCCTGTTGTCCATTTTTATGTTACTGTTTCTTCCATTCACTGTCTCCATTTGTGAGTGCATGTGTGTCTCTCACTCTGTCTCTCCTGTCTCTTTCTCCCATTCTCTCCCATCCTCTGTCTCTCTCTCTCCCCCCCTCTCTCTCTATCTCTGCCCTCCCCAGCGAGTTCAGTGAAGTGGTGGACCTGTTCACCTCATGCAGTGTGCCATTGCCACCCTTCCCTCCAGAGCTGGAGAAGGCAGGGGTGACCTGGCTGTGTATGAAGTGGCAGAGGCCCACTAGCTCTCCCAAGGAGGATGACATCTACTATATTTTGGAGATGGAGGAGGAAGGCTCGGTATGTTTCTCAGGTTCTTTTTTAAGTAGAAGAGAGATTGAAGAGATTGAAACGCACAAATGACATGGCAATATCTGCGACTGAAGGTTTTCTATCAAATATTCAGCATGTTGTTTCCCTTCTATGTAAGGTGCTGCAGTTGCAGGGCCATCACTTTTTGCAGGGCAGTATTGCCAAGTTTATCTCTTTGACTTAAATTGTTCTTCAGACAGCATGATATAGCTATGCTATTGACAAAGTAAATATACAGTTTTCACATGTATAGTCAATTGATTATTAACAACAGACATACATTTTCCTGGTTGATGTGCATTCTTTTTAAGCTACTTGGTGTGTTCAGGTATTATTCATTTCAACCCAGCTGAGAGGAAAAATCAAAGGGTTGAAACAGTTTGCTCTAAAAAGTTATGTGACATTTATAGCTAGTTACTGTCACTTCTGTCAGCACTGCCTCAAGCAGCTACCTGCAGACATAATGCCTGCCAGGGAAAATACAAAAGTTCCTCTATCCCCTGTAGCCATTTGTCTTCTGCATACCACTTTATTTTCTGTGCAACAATGGTTGTCTTGTAAGTCATTGCTCACTTGGTCGTTTTCATTCTCCCTCTGTCGTTTGTCTCTGTCCCAGGGATATGGCTTCCAGCCAAGCTACGACGGCGACGAGCTCTCCTGCACCGTCAGGAATCTCCACAGGAGCACCAAGTACAAGTTCAGGGTAAGGGAGTCCTGTGATGTTAGCAGTCAAAGCCGGTGATCCGCAGGTTGCATTTGGGCTGCAGTGGAGTGTGTATGTGTGGAGGGGACAGGCTTCACACAGGGGGGGGGCTCAGGCCCACAGTGGCCCTATGACTCATCCAATTTCAGGAGTCTGCCAGCAGGGCGGTGGGCAACTGACAGCATACACAGGAGGACTCCGCATGCCTGGCCCCAGTGAGAAAGCTCGTCCAGCAAAGCATCTGAGCCAAGGTGGCCTTTTGGACCGAGTTTATGGACCGACAAGTGTCTTTTCTCCATGTCACTGCATTTCTCTCCTTTTCTCTCAACCTCCAGTCCTTTACGCATCACTCATTCTGACATTCTCTGCTAAATTATTACTCTCCTGGAGGCTGGACTATTTACTATATGACTCTGATGAATCTCGGGTGACTATCCTTCACCTGTTTATAGAGACCATTGCAAGAAGGACATATGATGCTCCTGATAATGAGATGATTAGTGGAACTCGAGTGAAAAAAATTGGCCGAGATTAATAGATAATCTATAGTATATTGAAGGCCTGTGTTATATCTAACTGCAGGTTAATATTATAGGCGAGGGGCCAGTGAGTATAAAAATGTTTTTAAAACTCGCTTCTATTTTATTTCAGAGCTTTGCTCAGCAGTGTTCAAAGAAAAATGAAAACTTTGCTCCTTACTTTGGCTTTCAGTTAGGGGATCCATCTGTGGTAGATTTGTAAAAGGTGTTGAACGTCTTAAATTTGGCTTGGTGAAGGCCAATCACACATAAGCCTCTGTGAAATGTGTGAAATCAGAGTTTGACCCTGCCAGAACGAAGGGGGAAAAAAAGCACAACACATCCCATGACATATCAGGTGATGATTTTAGAACCTTGCAAATTTTAGGGCAGGATTCTCGCATACAGTACTGTACTCTTAGAAATGTGATTCTAACACTGCCAGGGTTAGTGGTTCAGTCCTCAGTAAGGCCATTCATGCTAAATCCATATGCAGTCAAAATACTTTGAGGCGCTTGGAATAAAAGTACTTTAAGGTTTGAACTCTGCCCGTTACTGGCAGCCCTGGCTGACATTGGCATATTTAAAAGTGAGTTTAAAAACTGTTCATACTAGTGGTTGTGCCTGTGATCTAATTATTTAGTGTTATAAATGTCTTAATGGGTCCAGTGTGTAGGATTTGGAGGGATCTATTAGCAGATATGGAATATAGTATCAATACCTATGTCTTCGTTAGTGTTTAATCACCTGGAACTTAAAATGTTGTGTTTTTGTTAGCTTTCAATGAGCACTTCATATTTACATAAGGACCGTGTCCTCTTCATGGGGTCCGCCATGTTGCACCACCATGTTTCTACAGTAGTCCAGAATGGACAAACCAAACTCTAGCTCTAGAGAGGGCCTTTTCGTTACCTGAAGGCCACTGTAGTTTCTTTGACACACTTGGAAAAGTTTGGGTGAGCAGAAGGTGAACTTAGTTTGTTATAATCTGCAACCTCACCGCTAAATGGCAATAAATGCTACAAACTCATTAGAGTTTAAGGCTGATAATATTCTATATTTTGTATTGCCTGTGTGTAGCCTCTGGGCCAATATCTCCGTTATTATGAATAGCAGCACCACAGAATTCCTAAACATGATACTGACGGAGCGGTATTGTGTTTCCCAAACAGACCCAAATGATAGAAATGTTTATTAGTCCCTTTTTAGACTCCCTCCCTCCCTCATTTCCAATTATCCAGTTGCGCAGTGAGAGGGGAGGCTGGGTGCTGTGAAGGTTTGTCTTGGTACAGTATGTGAATGAGCTGTCCTCAGCAGGCTCACAAATATTTCCATATTATCGCAGTCTTAGCAGATGCGCGCTGAAATGCAAATAGTAGTAAAGCTCATTGCTTTGTTTTTTTAATTGCAGTGCTTGTGGTGTCTGGTGTCACTTTTGTGAAGTTTATGTGTAGATTTAAGAAGCTAAATCTTTTTGATAATATGTTTTTTTTCTGTGGCCATTATCGTTCAAGTCAGAGATAGTTATACTCACTCGCGGATGCCTCCATTACACTCCTATGAGTCTAGTCAGTGTTTGTCATCAGGAAACGTAATGACCATTATTCACTGCCCTCATTGACCATCTATGCAAACAGTGGACAATATTCCAACTGAGGAATAATATGCCAACTCACTGCCTGCATTTATGCCATTCCTCCAGGTGGTAGCATACAACTCGGAGGGGAAGAGTAACCCCAGCCAGGTGGTCGAGTTCATCACCAACCCCGACAGACCCAGCAGTCCCTGCAGGCCTGTCATCAGAGGTAGAGTCCTGCCCAACAGCTTCAAGATGGCCTGGGGTGAGTTTCTTTCCTTCCAATTATCAAAACTCTGCTGTCTTACAGGAAGTTTACAATTTCCCTGTTCTCACTGAGTTCTGGCCGACCATATATGAATCTGCTAGAGTAGTCTGCACGGTAGATGACTGACAGTTCTCCCCTTCATTCAGACATCAGCATGAATCTTTCTTACACCTCACTGGACAAACACATCACTCACTGCTGTACTTGGTTTCTGCTGTCTGCAGCTCTGAAAACATTGTCTTTTTCTTCTCTGTTTCCATAAAAATGAATGTCTGAGGAAATTTGATGGCTGAAAGTTCCATCATTTATTTTTGTTTGTTTTGCAATTTAGAGCCCCCAAAAGATAACGGTGGAGCAGAAGTCACAAAGTATGTTGTGGAGCTGTCTGAGGGCTTAAGCGGTAAGTTGCAAGTGCTGATAATAGAAATGTTTCAGTTGAGGGGGAAATAGTGTTTTGGACCATGAAAGCATTCGTTTATTTGACTAATTTAAAATAATTTGCAATATGTTTGTATTCAGGCTTGTCATGGGAGCTGGTGTACTCGGGGCCAGCCATGGAGCACGTGTGTGAAGGCTTGAAGCCCGGCTGCTCCTACCAGACGCGAGTTTACTGCATGAGCGAGGGGGGGCAGAGCCCGGTGAGTCATTCAGCATCAGCACATGTGCACACACAGCAGCTCACAAGGCCTTGTGTTCTGCCACTGGGATTCTAAGAGTTTGCTGATCAGTTACAATGTTATTTGCTCACAGGTAGAAAGAAATCATGCACATCAATTCACCTGCTTTTTTTGTGCCAAGATTATTCTCAAAATTGGAATCTGTGACACGGTTTTGATAAACAATGTATTTTGTTTAACTTGACTTAAAAGGACGAAGTAGGATCACTACATTTACACATACAATATGTAAAGAGACACTCAACATACAGTGCTAGGCTAGGCAGCCATGAATCTCGCTACATCCCCTGGTTGATCTGATGCATTTTACATGAATAATTCTAGATAGACAATCTATTTATGTTGAGTTTTAATAGGAAATTGTCATTCAGCCAGTGTCCTATGTTTGGAGATTAGACTATGCTTCCTGATGTGTAAGAACAAGACAAAGCCCGCTAATCGATTTACCCTCCCTGCATGTGTCGGAGGATGTTTTTCCTAATTAGTTGAGTTCACAGACACTCTTCATTAATTTCTTCATCAGCTGTTAGTGCATGCATTTATTCATGATGGGGCCTGTAAAGAACCGTGACTCATGGTGGCGAGACCCATGTCTGTTGGTGCAGCACAATGTGACATAACACTCACATGTTTGCCTTTTGTCACAGTAAAGTTGTGTCTGAATAATGAAGACATTATTTTTCTTTGGCCAGACAATCTGTCTAACTTTATCCAGGGCTCGGCATGCAGGTGTTATTTAAACAAGGCATTAGCATTTCTCTTCTTCCTGGCCTTGATCAATCTGATAAGCTGGTGAAAATGATAATTTGTAATGACTGTGTTTGTGTTGTTTTAGAGAGAGAGAGAGAGAGAGAGAGAGAGAGGAGGGGGATGATACACATTTGTTATTTGCGCTAGGTCTTAATTGGTGTGTTGTCTTCCCTTGCAAGCTGTCAGAGACCCTGCAGGTCCAGACTCCTGCAGTGCCCCCAGGGCCCTGCCAGCCCCCTCGGCTGGTGGGCAAGCCCAAAGCCAGGGAGGTGCAACTGCGTTGGGGTGAGTCATTCCTCTCCAACTCAGATCTGTGTGGGATGCATTCTAGCTTCTGTTGATGCATTTGTTTGTTGAGCAAACTACCTTAAAGCAGTTAGCTTTGATGGTGCAGTTTGTATTATTTGGTACATTTAACTTTGTGTGTATGCTGTATTATTCTTTCTTGGAAAACCCTTTTTAAAGTATATTGATTTTATAAACACACAAATTTCCTAGGTCCCCCTCCTGTAGATGGAGGCAGCCCAGTGTCCTGCTACAGTGTAGAAGTGAGTGGGCCGCAGTCTGAGGAGAGCAGGGAGGTTCACCAGGGTCCAGAGCTGGACTGCTCTGTGGGAGGCTTAATGCCTGGCAAAACCTACTCCTTCCGGCTCAAGGCAGCGAACAAGGCCGGGGTGAGAGCACTGGCAACACTGATCTATCAATAACGGGGGAATTGTTTTTTTCTGCTACATGCTTTAATCTAAATCTCTAAATCTGATTTAATTATGATTTTCTTTTTGTTTGTTGTATTAAATCGTTTGTGTTGTTCTGTTTGCATAGTTTGGACCTCTATCGGAGCGCTGTGAGGTTACAACCGGCCCCGGGGCCCCTGAGCAGTGCAAGGCTCCTTCCACCACATGCAAATCCCCCAGCTGTGTTGTTGTGAGCTGGGAGGTGAGGCTAGCCCCACATATAGCTGCGTTATGGTAAAACTGCGTCATCAAGTTAAGTGCCGGTACGAATTCTCATCGTTTTTTGTCTTGCAGGCCCCTCCTTGTAACGGAGCTCCGGTGACAGAGTTTCGTCTGGAGTGGGGAGCTGCTGAGGGCAGCATGCAGGTGTGTTACAGTGGACCAGGGCTCAGCCATGAAATGAAGGGGCTGCTGCCTGCAACCAACTACTTTTGCAGGATACAGGTGAGCACTAATAAACACTTTTATTTATTCTATGAAGCCTGATTTTCATCTGTTCCCACTGTTAAAAAAAAGAAAAGACACCCTAAAAACTGAATCAGATCTCACCTGAAGTCTTCATTATTGTGAAGACTTCAGGGGGTTCACAATAAAATGCAGACTAGTTTAATTTCACAAGGAGTTGATTACTACATGTTATCTCAACTTGAGTTTGCTGGATAAGTACAGAAAAGATCTGTAAAAAAACAAAAGAAGAATAAATCTGACCAAATAAGGGGGTTTGTTGGCCTTAAAGGTTTTTGCTGAATTGTAATAGCAAGGGCAGTATAAGCCATTTTGGACCATTTTGGGTAAAGTGTGCTCATAATACTGGGTTAGGGGTCCAATCCCATTAAGGCATTCTCCAGATTTTCAGGTGTGAAGATTCCTTCCTTGTGGTTTTGGTTGATCGGCAGTGATTTGGATAACATTTGAGAACTTCTCGATGTAATGTTCTTGTCACAAAAGTGCAAAACGATGAGTCAGTTCGAATATATTAAGCAACTGCGTAGCAGATGATGATTACCTTTTAGGACCAGCTGTATTGGTGGGCAGAGGTTTGATTTAGTGGTTCCCTGCCTGTGATGATTGGCTAACAAATGCTTGCTAAGAGCTAAATTGCCATGGTCTATAATCTTGGTAGATATCCGCACACTTAAATCTATGCAGAGAACACTTTATTTTAGCTTTCGGGCTAAAGGACCTTCATCCTGATGAAAATACTTCCAGCACCTTATCTAAGCTAAAGCTGTGGTTTTCCTGAATTTACCTACATGGTTTATAATCCTAAATTACAGTTGGTTCACTTGTTACCTTATCATGATAATCGTCCTGAGTTAGACCGTGCCTGTATTCTGCTCTTGCTCTGAATGCATTTTTTGACTCTGACCAATTGAGCCAGCATTTGTGCAAAAGAAGAGACGGATTCTGGCCTTAAGACACTGGCTTTGTCCCTTGGGTCTGGTTCAGGCTGAAATTCCAGACCGTGCTGTACCCCTTTGTGATCCAAAAAAGGAGGAATGTGGAGACACTGGTCGCTCATGTGTTACCACACTATCATTGTGTTTAGTTTCCCCGCTGCCACCATCGGCCCACAGTACAGGCAGTACTCATACCAAGACCACCTCTAAATATCACACTGTGGTCAAGCTATATAGTCAGACTTTCATCATAATCATTGATTCAAAACCTAAACCCTATGGTCCTATTTTTTCAAATATGTCATTTTATTTTATTTTTCACTCTATGGTTTGGCTACAGAATAAAAACAGTATACTTGTTAGGACTGGTTGAAACACATGGCAATTATGTTTACATTGGTATGCCACCTTGTGCTCAAACATGGGCATTACACGTGTCCTTTCACGTCCCAAGTGAGACTTGACGTTGGTTTAATTAGCTGTCTGTTTTGTCTTGCGGTTGTGCAGGCTGTGAATGTGGCTGGCGTGGGGCCCTTCAGCGAGGCGGTGCTGTGCCAGACGCCCTGCTCCGTGCCTGCAGCCGTCAGCAACATCTACGCGCTGAGGGAGTCTGAGCTGCGAAGGTACGAGACTCCAGTAGACGCCGATGAAGACGAGGAAGATGAGGATGGCGGTTCCCGGCCGCCACCCCTCTACTCTCCATCCACCTGCCTGGGCATTAGCTGGGACCCCCCGTGTGACCACGGCTCTGAGATCACTTCCTACCTGATTGACCTTGGTGAGCGGCAGCCCATTGTTGTTGGTCCCGTCACCAAACACATCATCCAGCATCTGCAGCCTGACACCAGCTACAGGTTGGTGCTTCCTCATTACGTTTGTACTACACAACTTTGCACTATTTAGATGTCAACCAGAGCCAACAGTTGTGGAACTGTTGGCCATAGAATGTGATACAAATTAATTATATACACACCACAAAAGTGTGTTGCTTTGTGCTGAAGGATACCAAAGGGGACAACTGGCGCTAAATCTAATTAGTCACATTTGTAAATCCAGGTTATTCTGGCAGTTGCAGGCTGCTGTTTAGGAAACATAGATTTTTACAGGAAACTCAAGTTATGAAGCGTTCAAAGTTAATTAAATTAAATGTCCACCGTGGATTAATGTTTTAAGAAAGTCATCCACACACATTTTAAGGCCCCTCAGAAGTGTGGTAGTTATGCAGTGCAGTCTGGAGGCTGTACAGTGGAAGCTGCAAAGTGACGTGTTTTTCATTGTTTTGGCTCTTCATATTGAGCTTGCAATGAACCAAAAGCTGGGATTGACTGAGTCGGGGATGAGTGTGTTCAGAACCAGATAAAAAGCTAAAAACATCATAAAATGTGAGGCTAAACATCAATATCTGCCAATAAAATAAAATACCGTTGATGCCCCTTTGACAGTCACATCAGGTCAGCTATGTCCTTCCATCTCTCTGACGATATCTCTTCTGCTCCTTCATCAGGATCCGAATCCAAGCCCTGAACAGCCTGGGAGCAGGCCCCTTTAGTCACACCTTTAAGCTGAAGACGAAGCCCCTTCCCCCACAGCCACCCCGCCTGGAGTGCACCGCCTTCAGCCACCAGACCCTCAGGCTCAAGTGGGGCGATGGCCCAGCCAAAGCCGCCACCTCCGACGCCCTCCAGTATCAGCTGCAGATGGGGGACAAGAGCGGCAGGTCAGTGGTCCATTAGTCAGACGAGGGCGTGACCCGACCAGAGATAAACCGATAAGAGAGGAGACCTGTGTTTGAGCAAAACATTCAGATGACTGTACCGAGGAGGGTGGGGTACGTAGAAAGTAATGCTCCAGACAGAGTGTTGTTACAGTATAAAGAGACGGGAACTGATGATGTGCGTTATGCCACTGTATATTTCCCTGGCAGAGGAGTCACTCGTCTCGTTTGCTTTTTGTCATGTTTTGCTCATTAAATCCTTTCTCTATCTTTCTTTCTCTCTCTATCTCTCTCTCTCTCTCGCCCTTTTCTCATGTTTCTGTCATTTCAGATTTATATCCTTGTATAAAGGACCATGCCACACACACAAAGTCCAGAGGCTTAATGAGTCTACCTCTTACACGTTCCGCATCCAGGCCTTTAATGAGGCGGGCGAAGGGCCCTTCTCCAATGTTTACACATTCACCACCCCACGCTCTCCTCCAGCCCCTGTGAAAGGTACAGTCGCAGTCGTTTTCTTTCATCCTTTCTCTATATCTACCTCTATATCTCTGAGTGTATCTATTTCTATCTAGCTATATCTCTCTATTCCCGATGTCGATCAGCTCTTATTATCTTTGCAAACACGTACTGCTGACATACAGACTGACTGTCTGTGCTCAGCTTTTAACCTGAGTTGACTCAAGTTTGACTTGCTTTTGATTCAGACCCGGCAGCCCGAGATTCACTTGTCGGCTGTCATCACGAGTCGGGTTGTTTCTTACTGTGCTCTGGTCTTAACCAGCCTTTGCAAAGCCTCCTTTGATCCTACACATTGAAGTCAGTAATGAGGACGTGGGTTTTATTCTCAAAGCGGCACCTCTTTTGATTCGAGCAGTCGTATAGCAGTTTGTCGGTGTTACTCAACAATGTTTGTCTCCCCACACATTGAAGTGGGCTCTCAACCATTAACTGTTTGAATTCGGACTAACCGTTTCGACATCATGTTTAAAGTCTATTATCATAACGCCAAAAATGAATCAAATTTTCCCTGCCACTGTGTTTTGTCATGATTACCACTCCAGGGCACTTCACTAGTTCAAAACAACAACCACTTATTTCTGTTGTTTTCGCTTCAAATGCCACCTACCTAAAGATGGGGAAAATAATTCACTGTGTAATCAGCTGAGCCAGTGCACATATCAAAGTGATTCTCTTGCATTGAAGCGAAAGGTTTCTGTAGCAGCCGCACTTTGAGAAATCCACAAAAGCTCTGATTCAAACAGAACGTTTACAGCATGTATAGAAAATATTTTGGAAGTTTGGTGTCTACTTTGTCTGCTATTTTGCTTTTTTGAGTTCTTTTTAGATTTCACTGCAGGACTTCAAACCAAATGATGTTGTGGCTATTTTTTCCTAAAGTGGCCTTTCTCCCATCGCAGTGGGAATAGTGTGGCACTGCCCTTCATAGAGGGCGCGCATGGACCATTTGTACAATTTCAAACTTTACAAGAGCTGTTTTCGGCAGATGTTGGTGTCATTAATGGTGTAGTAAATTGACAGTAACTCCTATTCCTCCTCATTAGAAATCCTTTCATGATCAAATGATCGAGCTCTGGTTTTAAGTGGCAGATGTTGAGTTACTGCAGATGCCTCCCATCTTCAGCAGTACTTTCCATAACATCTGCGTTCTCTTCCTCCAACCTCCAGTCCCTAAAGTGGAGCGTCTGGACGACAACTCCTGCGAAGTCACATGGGAGGCCCTGCCGCCCATGAAAGGGGACCCGATCATTTACACCTTGCAGTGCATGATGGGAAACTCTGAGTTTAAACAGGTACTGAAGGCTTGGTTCTCTCTCTTTGTATTTTATGTCTTTACCTGCGGCTGACCTTACTTCCATCACAAAAGCCTTTTTATGCAGATCAGGATACAGATGGATCCGGGGTCTTAATGTCTTCACCATGGCTTTGCGGCGGTCTGCATTAGTCACCGCTGGCTTTAAATTACCCATTATGCAAAGGTCATTGATCCATGAGGTATCCCAGGTGTCCATCCCCTGCCAGCACATTCATCCCACTCATTGGCCTCCAGCCATGTTAACCTGGAGTAATGGCCACTGCAGGCTTATGCTAATCTCACCACATCATACAAGGCAATTGAATTAGGGAGTTGAAATATGTGCATGACTTTGTTTCAATCCTTATTGTCAGTCCCAGTGGCCCTGTATAAAGGCCAATATTTGATTTACCCCTGATAGTTTGAATTGGCTTTTTTTTTTTATTACATTCCTAATTTATAACCAATATAAGGTTATGAAGGGATTTGTTTAATACATTTTTAGGCTTACTGTCACAATTTTAAAGGAACCAAACTGATACACAAGGCTGTCTAAAAAACGTGTGGGTGAGTCAGCTGGGCAAACAGCAAAGGCAGATGGCGTCCCCATTCATCCACAGCGACAAACAACACAACTCTAAAATAAATCAGAAAATAGTGTGTAAGTGAGGGATGCATCACTTTCCCCCCCTATTATGTTTGACACTTGAAAGAGCTGCAGGGCTATTTCATCCTATTATGCAGCAGCAGTAAGATGGAAACTATTTTGTAACTTTCCTGGCCAGTATACGTTCAGTACAATTCAACAAACCAACCTAATTTCTCCAATATTGGTCAAAAGGTTCATGATTCCTCCAAGCAGCTGAATTATAGCATTCCCTCAGTGACATATTATCCTAAACATTATGACTAAAGATGAAAAAGAGACCATGAAATCACACTTCTTCTGCTCTTCCCTCCCGTTCGCAGGCCTACAAAGGCTCGGCCACATCCTTCCATGTCCAGAACCTGCAGCCCAACAGCGACTACCGTTTCAGGGTGTGTGCTATCAGGCAGTGCCAGGACGCCCCTGAGCTGAGCGGCCCCTACAGCCCCACAGTGACCCTCTCTCCCCAGCGGAACGACGTGGCGGTGGCCGGCGGTGCTGCCGGCTCGGGCTCCAGGTCCAGCATAGAATCCAACCGAGCCAGAAGGAGCATGACGGACGAGCAGTGCGCGTTCCTCCTCCTCATGGTTTTTGCTGTCATCGCCATTCTCATCGCTTTCGTCATCCAGTACTTTGTCATTAAATAAGCAGTTTGCAACACCCAGCTGCAGGGTTATAGCTTTATTCTTTCCCTCTCTTTATGTTGTTTTGTATTCTCCGTTTTGTACCTCTTGTTTTCTGTTTATTTTCCCCGCTGTCGAAAGAGTAATCACGTTAGCTGCATTGGGGTGTAGCGGAAGGGAGGGCTGGTGAGTAACAGCTCAATAGCAGTTAAGAATTGAGGATGTAACACCTTATTTGGTACCTGTGACTCCTTGTCACCCCGTCCCAACTTTCTGGTATCTGTTGTTCTGTTCAGATTTCTGTTTCATCATGATCAGCTTCCCGCGCAAAAGAAAGAGCAGGAATCTGGTTCATTTTGGGGGAGAAGGTAGGGGAGGGGCGCTTCGACTCATGTACTTGTTGATTAAAGTATATATAGATATATAGATATATATATGTGTATAGAAATAGTCATTATTTATATTTCCATTTATGTATCCAATATGAAACTGTTTTTGATAGATGTGTTCCAAAAATAGTTTGTAGGTGAGTCTGTAGCCTATGTGCTATTTGATCCTGGGACCTGGTTGGCCAGTGTTTGCACAGTGGGGGGTGTGTCCAGATGTGTATACTGTATGTAGTCCGTGCCACAGAGGTACAAGGCTGGGAGGGCTTCAGGGCCAGATGAAGGGACTTAACCCCCGACTGGAGTTTAAGGGGTCTAATGCGAGAAGAAACAGGAATGAGAACCTTGTTCACACTATAGAGCGTTCATTTAGCACTTTCCAACCTTTTTGATGTTCAGAATGTTTAAGGATGCAAAAATGACTGGAGAAATGTTAGTATATTTTTGTACAGTGACGACACAAGGACCTGTAAGTTTGAGGAAAAAAATAAATACTCAGTATAAAGTTAGAAAACAAACAAAAACCAAACTAACAGCGAATTCTAATTATTTTTACTATCATATAGTTATACTACTGCTTTACTCCGAAATATTGTTGTTCAGCACAAAAAATGTATGCTTACCTGTATGTTTTGTTTTATTTTGTTTTTGTTTTTCCCCAGTAATTGATTTTGCACCTTAGTGAAAGAAAACCTCGACAGACTGCGTCTTGGTCTTGTGATGCATTTTATAGAACACACTTTGAGATTGTGCAACCCTACTTGTGTTTTGGGTGTTTTTAAAAGTTGTAGTACCACATAATGTGTCACTGAAACAGCTGATCTTCTCAGCAAAAAAAAAAATAGAGGGAAAAAAACAGAGAAAAAAAGTATGTACCAGTTGTTTCAGAGGCCTTAATTGGAGAGGAAAAAATCTCGGGAGAATTTTCTTAATTTCTCTTAAGTTTTGATCTTTTTTTTTTTTCTTTTAGTGTTAGAAAACTTTAAAATGTGTTTTATTTACTTTTATTTTTGCAACATTTATTTGATGTTAGTAAACTTACGTAATCGGGAGAGGAATGGAAAGTAGTTCTATGTATTACTTGTGATTTCTTTTGATTTCTTTCGTCAGGTCATACATGTGTGAAGTATATTTTTTTATAATATTGAAGTAATATAAGTTAAAACTCTCCAGAGAAAATAATAAATCCTGAGTACTCATGAATCATGGAACGCAAATGGTAAATACAAAATGTGTTATATCATGTACTTCCTGTGAATCTAAATTTGCCTTTTCTCTGTGTGTTAAGTATTCGTAACAGATTTCTGACGCTGAGTTTTCAGTGGTAATCTGGCTGTAGGGTCTAGTGTTGTCTGGTTTTGGGGCAGATAACTGCTGTTGCAACCGTAAAAATGAAATACAGGTACCTTGCAAAACGTCTTGGATAATTACATGATTTGGTCCTTCAGGCATTCTGCAAATGTCTTCTCCTTGTCATTTAAAGAAATCAAATTCCTATTTTTGATAGCGATTGCAACGTGTGTGCCATTTTAACACCTCTCCATCCTGGGCTTACCACCTTTGGATGGGGAGATTAGCAAAATGCTACAAAATGAGTAAAATATGCACAAAAATAGAGACCATTTTTATGTAATTTGAATGTTTGCAGTTACCTCATACACCGTACATTCCAAAATGAAAATTTGTTATACTATACATACTACCAGACATATCACTTTAAAATGTTCGTTATGGGAAAAATGTATAATCATAGATATGTATCTAAAGTGTATCTGTATAGCCATGATATCTACAAAGGATCCATGCACAATAAAAGATTTATAATTCTTAATCCTGTTTGGAGTTCTGCCATATTATGTTTTCTTTGTATTGCTCATTAAATATAACATAGCAATGAAAATAGTTGTTTTTGATTGGCTGACAGGTAAAACCTCAAACGTATTTCTGATAAACAATTTATTCATCTGTCTATATTGATATCAATAATTAATATTCTTATAATCCATTAATTGTTATTAAAATAAATGTATCAATAAAACTATTAAAAATTCACTTCTTCCAGCTGTTCAAATGTTAAGATTTGGTGCTTTTTTTTATGATATTCAAGATTGTAAAAGGCATATTTCTTCAATTTTGGACTGTTGGTCAGACAAAATAACATTTGTAAATTTTTCTGATGATTTATAGACTTTAAATTAATCCAAAACTAATTTGCAGATTATTTGACTATGAAAATAAGTGTTACTTGCAACCTTAATTGATAAAAACAGTACTTGAGTCAGCTGCTGCTTGCTAAGACTGACTAATCTATTTTTACTTTTTGTATTCATGAGGGGCATAATAAAAAACATCACAGCAAACCAAGGAACAGAGCTGTTAATCTATATTGACTATATTTTAGTTTAACAAAGGGACATTAAAACAAAAACCTTTACCAACACAAATCTGATGAGCTCCACATTACGGACCGATTGTGCCAGTACATAGTGTTCAGACTCCAAGTAAACAAAAGGACGGAACATGTCAGATGCTTTCATTGTATAAAGATCGACTACGTGCTTGAATACCACCATTATAGTTTCTCAGAAGATGATATAAACAGGTGGTTGCAACAACATCCCCCTAAACCAATGGAAAAAGCTCTGATCAATTTCTTTCCTCAGGTCCACTCCCTGTTTACCTCATTTTCTTCTCCTTTCTGTCTGTCAAGACAAGAACATTTGTGTACAAAGCATTCAAAAGAATATGATCAACTATCAGTCCAACATCAATACAGGGATGATTTTTCTGTATGGTCCCAATTTTGTTGAGACTTCAGAGTTCAATGCTGCTGCTGCACCTCACATTATCACGTCTGTATGTGACATACCCCTTTTAAATGGAAGCTTCTGGAGTAAGATAGAATAGTTCCTGTTCACCGCACAAGCACACCTAAGTGGTATAGGCAGGAGGGCCATGATTAATGAGGGTGAAAGTGGGCTTACTCGTCTCAGTCACCATTCTGTGTATAACATTGGCTCTTGTTGAGAGAAGGATTGGAAAGCTATTTAAAAAAAAAAAAAAAAAAAAGGGCAAACAAGCTTTCCCTGTCGTGTTGCTTTGACAGGAGTAAACAATGACAGAGGAGCGACATTCCTGCTGCCCCTCCGAGGTCCGAGTGGTGCATCCGGCTGTGGATCAGCTCAGTGTAAACACGCAAATACACCCCAATGTCAGTGTGACTCTTGCTACAAAGGTTCATTTAGATTTAATGGATATGGTGGCTCTGAACCAACAGAACACACCGCTGGCCATCCAGCAGGTCTGCCAGGCTTTGGTGACTAATGTTTCCTTGGACACTGAATGGGAAAAACCTGTAGATCAGGAACTGAAAAAGATACGACCATCCATGTTCATTGCCTTTTACTTGCAAAACACTAGTTGTGGATACTTAATAAAAGTAAGGATAGCTCAATTCGCACACAGAGCCAACAACTGTGCAGTTGTCATACTGATCTGCAGGGCTTAAAACACTCACTCCAAAACTTGAAATCAGACTGAAAACCTCAGAATTTGTGGATTAATGGGATGCGAAGTAAAGAACACTGTGCACTAACTTGCTTGAGGTCACCTAAAATTAAAGCTTGTATTCTAATATTGAAAAACCAGACTGTAAATTGTGACCAGGTGGAAAAACTTTTGACCTTTTAAGTCCCTGGTTCACCTCAAAGTACTGACCAGACTTTATGTAAATTCTGAGAATGGCGTTCCTCTTAACCTGCATTGTTGAAGTAAGGTTTATTTTAACAAGCCTGATAGGTAACGTGAGAGTGAGGAGGAGGAGATGAGCTGGTGGGTGTGTGGAGTGATGAAGCCAAGCAGACTGACAGTTTGGGCTGGTGTTCAATTAATCAAACACAGAACTTGTTTTTCAGCGACATCTTCCAGACAGCTTGGCAAATACCCTGCTGAACCACTGATTTATGCATTAGTTAATAAGGTTGCTTTATTTTTTATATTTTTATTTCTTGTGTATTTATGCTCAGTCCAGATTTGTATGATCCTCAATCTGAATTTATTGTCCCAGAGGTGGTGGTAGGGGGTTCCCTCAAATCTTATTGCCTCCATCTTATGCCTTTTACCGTCATCCGTTCCGTCATCATTTGATTACGAAGATTACTTAGACACACACACACAGCAGACAACCTCCCCGTTGCTCCCTGACTCCTCAGGGTGCTGTGGAGGAGGTGCTCCTTTTCTTCGTCTTCACCAGAGCTCGACTGGTTATTGAGCATCAGGGACCGGCTCTGCCACTTCACGAGATTCTCCTGCTGCTGCTGCTGCTGCTCTCCATCGACACACAGCAACACAACAGAGACCAAAAAAGTTTCAAGGTTTGAGGGATCGAGCTCAGTTTTAAAGGTAAAGCAACCAGCAGTGATTTATTTCACACCACAATGTTATTTCTGCTTTTGCAGCTGAAGTTAAGGGACCACGTCAGTGATTTTGCATGTTTTAGCCCTTTGACTACAAGCAGTTTTTACTTCATATTGAATTAAATTAGTTGTTTTGTTTCAATTTTTTTAAATATATTTTCCTAGGTATCCACTGATTTCTGTGTATACAATTGAGTAGTGTAAAATCTAAATGGTGCATTCATTTTTCTTTTTTTCTTTCTTCCAACAAGGAAATGCATGGCAATAATTTGAAATTCACTTACAACATTACTTTGCACCAATAATGAAAAACAAATACTGCAGACTTTTTGTTCACCATGTGAATTACCAACATATAGTAACAAGTAAAAGATACCGCAAACAGATTCATAATGTAGATAAATGAAAAGAAACCAACACCTGCCTGGAATTAAAACAATTACTCTAAAATCTCCACAGCATGTTAGCAGACATGTGAGGTCTACATAATGTCCAGTTTAGAGAGATAAAACACAGTTGTATGTGTAGCTGTAATGGTCTAATCTTTCTCTCCTCAGCTACCTGTTGAGTCCTGTTTTCACACCTTGCTGTGCCAGCCCTTAGCGGAGTAAGGCATGCCCTGGACCAGACCCCAGGTGGACCTTCATGCTGCTGGAGCAGAGGCCATGGACCAGTACAGCATATACGACCACCACTACGAGGGCTCCCTGTTCCCCACCTCCACCCTCATCCCAGTCACGGTCATCTGCATCCTCATCTTCATCATCGGGGTGACGGGCAACACCATGACCATCCTCATCATCCAGCACTTCAAAGACATGAAGACCACCACCAACCTCTACCTGTCCAGCATGGCGGTGTCTGACCTCATCATTTTCCTCTGTCTGCCCTTTGACCTGTACCGCCTGTGGAAGTACGTGCCCTGGCTGTTTGGGGAGCCGGTGTGCCGCTTCTATCACTACATCTTTGAGGGCTGCACCTCCGCCACCATCCTTCACATCACGGCCCTGAGCATCGAGCGCTACCTGGCCATCAGCTTCCCCCTCCGGAGCAAGGTGGTGGTGACCAGACGCAGGGTCCAGTACATCATCATCGCCCTGTGGGGTTTCGCCCTGGTGTCCGCAGCTCCCACGCTCTTCCTGGTTGGGGTGGAGTACGACAACGACACGCACCCAGACTACAATACCAGGCAGTGCAAGCACACCAACTACGCCATCAGCTCCGGGCAGCTGCACATCATGCTGTGGGTCTCCACCACCTACTTCTTCTGCCCCATGCTCTGCCTCATCTTCCTCTACGGCTCCATCGGGTGCAAGTTGTGGAAAAGCAAAAATGACCTGCAAGGTGCTTTGGCCCGTGAAAGATCACACAGACAAACAGTCAAGATCCTGGGTAAGTGCAGACACACATATGTTTCTTTTTATGCTTTGTAAAACCTTTTATCTGCTTTCCATTGCCAGACAATTCAGATTCAGGAGTGACAGCATGTGAAACTCTCTTTATAGGTAAAAAGCTTAAACCAGAAATCCATCTGTTTACAAAATCAGTCTGCCGTTCATTGTTGCAGAGGCAAAAAAATTAACAGGCTGACAGATTACTGTGCAATCTAGGATTTTCTTGTTTTCTGCACTGGTTATATTGTGTGTTTGCCATAGCAAATTTAACTTTTGTTTTAATATATATCTAAAGCACTGAATTGTTCCACATTTTAAAACCTTAAGCAGTTAAACCTGTTCTATCAAATCCAGCTCTCTGTAAATGCTTTCATGGGGCACTGTTGTTTAAGTGCCATGGGTGTTGTTGTTGTTGTTGATATCATCTGCGCATACTGATTGACTTCATTTGCAGCTCTGGGATATTGCACAGGGAACCCTGTTTTACCGTAAAGGACCGTGGCCAGGCCAATCTGTATTAACCAAATATTCAATCAAGATGCAGCCATTAGGATAATAATGCTGTTCATTAGCTGAGCTCACAGTGCACAGAGCTCACATTGTCAAGCTTGCTCCCATTTGTATCCACATTTGTTGAATCCCAAATTGGATTGTCATCAGAGGCCTCCATAAATCAACCATAATGAAAATTGACATGCTCCCACAATCCTGGGCTCCTTTTTAAATCTGCTGGAGTCACTCAATGATGAAAGACATCGTCGGGACAAAACTGTGGCATCTGTTCACTATGTGGGTCCATGATGTAGGTCTTCAATTTATAGATATATAGATATAGCTGGTGCTGGTTAATTCACAGATAATTAGGCTCATGTAGAGCCAGATATACCGCTCTTTTAATTACTGAATGGACATTTATTATCCTTACAGATATGACAGCCCCAATCGGACAAATTTATGGTAATTGTATCTGCGGGGGCTTCTTGATCAATACCAGTCACTCAGTGATCAGCTCACCCAGCGCAGAGAATTCTGGCTTGTAAAAGCCAAATAAAGCTTGGTTCTTCTGTGGATTTGTGACATGTTTCTCCTCAGTGGTGTTTCTGCTGCAAATATGCTCCAATCAGCTCGCTCATCTGTCTGAATCATGAAAATGTCACTTCATTTTTGGGGCCAATTGCAGGCCACCGTCATTTAAGGGAACAAGGCAGGTTGTGCAAGTGAGAGTGCATTTGAACGTGGGTTTAAGGAGAAGTTCCTTTGATGGTAATGGCTGCTGGTCATTAATAAATGTCATGGTTGCCCATAGATCATCGATCATATGTTACTTAAAGATCCTGAAAAACTACTTTTCTTTATCAGCGTCTTGTGATAAATGAGTCCAACACAAACACACTTTTATCTGTGAAAGTTAGAAGATTACTGGTAATTTCACATGTGAGATTTGGGTGTATTGATCCTCTCTGTTAAAAATAAATAAATAAATCAGAATTTAACAATATAAGAAACAAGCAATTAAATCTGGTCAAACTATTGACTATTCCTAGTGTTTATGAGACGCATTCATTTTAGAATTAAGGATGTAGAGAGTCTGGTATCATTCTTCTCATCTAACTCTCAGTAAGAAGGGAAAAAAGCGTATTTTCTGAGCTATACGGAATCCCCCTTTGAATGAAACTCATCTCCCCCTCCTGACTTTGTTTCCCGTTCAGTGGTGGTGGTTCTGGCCTTCATCATCTGCTGGCTGCCTTACCACATCGGGAGGAACCTCTTCGCCCAGGTGGACGACTACGAGACGGCCATGCTGAGCCAGAACTTCAACATGGCCTCCATGGTGCTCTGCTACCTCAGCGCCTCCATCAACCCCGTGGTCTACAACCTCATGTCTCGGAAGTACAGGGCTGCAGCCAAACGCCTCTTCCTGCTGCACCAGCGACCCAGACAGGCCCACCGCGGCCAGAGGCAGCTGAGCGTGATCGACCACATCTCCACACTGAATGAAAGCCTGACCGGGGTCTGAGGGGCCTCGGCACACTCTTGAGCAATGTTTTTTTTTACAGGCTTGTTTGACTCCACCACCACCACCACCAAGGGAGAGTTTGCAGGCTTCTTTAAAGTCCAGGATTGCAGCTAAAGAGGAAACTTAATGAAGATGTGTAGAAGAGGA
Organism: Anoplopoma fimbria; assembly: GCF_027596085.1. Taxonomy (NCBI): domain Eukaryota; kingdom Metazoa; phylum Chordata; class Actinopteri; order Perciformes; family Anoplopomatidae; genus Anoplopoma; species Anoplopoma fimbria. The sequence goes on from NC_072449.1 coordinate 25,948,697, forward strand.
ATGTTTGCTGCTTTTTATTTTTCTTTTAAGGGGGGAAAGCAGGGCTGAGAGCTCCACTGCACTTCAGTGCAAATTCAGATTTACTATTCAGCGTTATTTTGTTCAAAGAGACTGGATCATGATTTTCAACCATGTCACATTTCGTTTCTTTTTTTGTTTGTTTGTGAACAAAATGAGAATTAATTCACGTTGTCCTGTTTCAGTGTTACACTTCATGCAAAAAACCTCTACATCGTGTGCCGCTGCATGTTTCTGCTTGCCTGGTGTCTGCGTTTATCAAACATGTGCACTTTTTCAGTTCACAATTACCATCAATCCATAGCACCGATTAATAAGGGATCCCTCTTTGTTAATGACAGATGGCGTTTGAAATTACTGATCATTTATAATGTTGTAAGATTGGATTTGTTTAATGTATGGTGAGAAGTTGTTATCGTGTGGTTCGTGTGTTGCTCCCATAAATCATGAAGAACAAAACAAGTAAACCTATTAGCTGTGGTCCATTAGTTGTGGCGCTCTGACATTGGCGGTTCCGGTTTGTGTGTGTATTTGTGCTTGTTTGCAGGGTTGTGTACCATCTCTCCAGTGAAAAGATGGAACATAAACTTCATAAAAGCACATTACTATTAAAATGGGACAGTTGATGTCTGTGTGCGTGATGCAGAGGCCACCTGAACCCTGAGGTGCTGGTGCCTGTGTACGTGCGGGCCATCATGTAATCTGACACAGCTATTGTATTACCTGGGCTCTGAGTTAGATTTAGCCCGGCAATCTACGTCCCTGCATCACCATATTCAAAGTAATGGCCGCTCTAAGTGCATTTCAAAGAGGAAGAAAATATATTAGGTTGTCAGCAGCAGCAGAGCTTACTGCTCTTAATGCTTCCACTTGCATAATCTTGACACCGTTGTTCAATTATGCTGCGATGTTGCATTTTGGATTAGAAATTGTACACTTTTGCACCTCGCGCACTCTGGCAAGAAAGGTAACGTCAAAGTTATGTATTTATAACCTGAACACTGTCTAATCCCAAAATAAACTTTTATATATATATATATATAAATAAAAGTTTTCAAGGTTCTGTCTGCCACTCATCTCCTTTTTTAAAAAAGAGCTGTCGTGATTCTGCCCATGAATCATCAGGCCTTGGTTTGCACAAATACAAAGAGACAAAGTTGCACTAGGCTGACTCATCCTCATGACACATTTTTTTTTCACTAAGTCATTCATCTCTGTTTGAAGCAGCGGGTAAAGGCTTATACAGACCATCCTGCCATCACCTGGGGAAAGATCAGCGAGCATCACAACTCCTCTGATGGTTATTTTCCTTACTGATAATGAAGAGAGGGTCTGTGAGCGGCTCTTCCAGAGCTGTCAACACCCCCTCAGGCCCTCTTCACACCACCTCAAATCATTCATCATTAGAAACATAGTTTGTTTGTTTGGATTCAACTTTTCAGGTCATGACTTCTTCTCCATCAGCAAACCTCTAACACAATGCACACTCCTCTTCCTCTTATCTTTAAGATCTGTAATATTTAGACAGTGATTTATTTGAAGAACAGAAATAATTGGGAATAATGGATCAAATGTGAATATATTTCCTGAGAAATGTATTACGTTCATGATGAGAAAAACACTGTTATTTCCAAACTGACAAGTAATCAAACAATTACTATAATGATATTATATTACTGCTGCTGTTTACTGTGTAATCAGTTTTGCCTTCAGTCCTGAGGCTGTTATTAAGCAAACGAAATTAAAGTATATTTGATTTTTATTCACAAACAAAACATATTTAAATTGATTTGCAAGCACATATTTCAGATGGCTTTATCTGCCCCAATTTAACATGCGGACAGTGTTTTATAATTGTTTTGGTATTATTAAAGAAAAATGCCAACCAGAGCCGGCCCTGACCAATTTGTGCGCTATAGGTATGATTTGAGCTAGGGCCCCTCGTGTTGCAGCCTTTTCCACTACCAATCATTGTGTTCAAGCACTCACACAAAAACTGCATAGCTTTATTTCTTTGAGATTAAGCTATGCAGCTCACACTGCACTGAAAAGCTGTGTTTCTCAAAGTTATATTGTAAAAACTTAATAGTCTTTCCAACTTCCCCTAATGAATTTAAGGTGGGAGCTATTAAATAAATTAGCAAAGGTTTCTATCATCCAGAGACCACAAACTCTAGTCTGCGCCAACAGTATCTACTATGTAGCACACTTAAAAGAAAAAGTGCATTTTTCAGGATTTAGTTGATATGGCAGTGATTCAGCAAAAAAAGTATTTTGTAGTAGTATTTTGAGATGCTAGTATTTAAATAGTATAAAAAAACATAAATTAGATTAATACAGACTTTTTTCCTGTCTCATTTGGTGGGCAACAATGGATGGATGAACCCCCCATAGCCTTCAGAGATAAAGAATCTTATCTAATACTAAACCAAAAACATCACAGGGGATTTGGGGATTTACTGAATCAGCAGCAACTACTGGAATGACATGCCACACTGCTTTGCAGTCTGTTTTTTTCTCATTTACGTTCATCTCCAAATTAAACGTGATGGTTTTCTGATACATTTGCACAGGCCAACATTACAGTGTAATGATCTTTTCCACCAGAGGGGGGAGCCAAAGGCTTCTGCTGTCAGGGGAGACAAACTGTATATGTACTATACAGTGGAAATGACTAATAACATCAATATCAAACATATTCTGGGATTAAGATCAGTCAAACATTGTTGTCAAACCACATCAACACTGCCCTTTAAGTTTAAAGTTTCTGGTTTTCTCTTCCCGCTGTAAGAAATCTTTATCAGTTTACCCTCTCAGCCCATTTCCACAAATTATCAGCCACACATATTCACTTCCTGTCTGGCTCCCTGTGCATGCTGGTCCATGCATGTGGCCTCAGGAAGCTGCACTAAAATGGAGTCTATTAAGGAGAAGGGTCTGCACGACAACTCTTTCTATAAAGTCTGCAGGGCTTCACTATCTTCCCTGCTGGTTTCTGTTCTCTTCATGGCCTCTGGTGTCATCGCTCTCTCTCTCTCCTCGACAAACCCAAAAGCTTTTCCCATCTAGGCCCGATTGTGCCAAATGTTTGCTGTGAAAGGATAATCCAGTTCATCCCTTTGGCAATCATGTCTCTCTGCCACAAAGAGCCAGGCGTGTGCCGGTGCCACCTTACTTTCATTCTGCGCTCTTGTTGTCACAGCTGGATGACATTAGGACAACAAACACAAACATGTCTTCAGCTTGTACAAACCATCAGGCACTCAGGCAGTGCATTCAAATGCCTTTAATGGCAGTAACAATGATAATAAGCTTAATTTATAAAGCACTAATCACCTCGTCTTCTAAAGCTTTTAGTAAACAGTTTCCGTTGTCTAATGAACCATGTCACACACAGAGGAGCCACTACTCTGTTTCCTTCTCTGAATTATAAGTAGACTTCCCTGCAATTTGGAGGCTAATTTGTGAAGTGTTTTCATGAACAGTGTTTGACATTAGGCCTAAGGAGAGACAAATGTAAACTCTAAACAACAGAACCTGTCTGTCTGAGAATTTCAAACCTGTGAAACCAGATCACAGCTTGCTTTTGACTATTTGAGTTACAAGTAAACAAAAAAACATGTCAAATAAACATTTTAGTCTTAGATGAGGATCAGAATACATTTTTCATGTGAGCAGATACAGAAGCTAATTCACCAAACTTAAGGACTGTAATGTTATTTCTCTCCATTATAACATATTGTAAAGAATATTATATACCAGCAGCAGGAGGAACGGTCTCTCCTGCAGCTGTGTGTCGTGTTGTTGGTGAGTTAGAAACCGATCCATTAGCTTAGATGGCTTCTCTACATTTCCACACCACAAACCGCTTAAGTGACTGACTGCCTTCCTCCTGGCCCCATGCAGGACAGCAGAGCTGCTCTCAGATATTTCATCCTTTCATGAAAACTCTAAATGAGAATAATTAACTAAAAAGCACCTGATAGTTATTTTCACATGCTTGCCAGCTGTAACTTGCATCATAGGAAACGCAGAGAGAACATGCAGATAGCAGTACATTCAGAGGAGAACAAGCAACATTAGAAATGTGCAACAGTGAAGACTAAATCTTGCAATGCACAGGATAAAGTTGTTACAGGTGGAGGTGAGACTTAAACTGAAGGCATTTTAGATATGCACATTTAGTAAGAAAAAACTCCTTTATATACAGATCTATTGTCAAAGCTGAGCGTCTGAACTTTGGTCTCCTGTTTTTTGCTTGTAGATGTTGAAGATTATATATTTTTTAAATTGGTGGATGTTTCTAATTCAATTTAAGATAAACCAAAGGAATGGTAAGGAAGTAATGAAAAACAGTCCAACCATTAGGTGCCACAAGAGCCTGAAGGAACAATAAAATAAATGTTTTATGTTTTATCAGGGTGAATGTACTGTGGGTAGAGGAACAGCTAAATAGTTACCCAATAGGTGACTTATGCACAGCAAAATGTCAAGACAGAGATAAACAGTTAGAAAATACTGCTTTCAAATTGCATGTATAAATATCTAAAAGCATGGAGGGTAATTCTAGCTATAAAATAGGTATCGTACATATACTATTTAGGTGAGTTTAAGGTTTGAAAGGGGTAAATAGAGAAGTTTGTTTGTTATCCACAAGTGACATTCGGTTGGAAAGCTGGTGGTGCACTGCTGCTCACCTGGCCACATTTCAGTGAATGATGTCACAGCAGGTGTTTTCCATCAGCTGGAAACCTGGCCACCAGTAAAAACGTACATGCTTGAAAGTTTTGGCTCTTAAAAAGCAGGCCTGTGGCTTGGATTGTTAGGTAAATTGATTGAAAACAAAGTTGTCGCCCCATTTGTCATGCAATTCTGTTTTCTGGTGTGCGCTGAACACTAAATATGGACTTTTAAAGTGTATGTACTGTCACTGTATCTAATGGTGAAATAATACCAATTGATCATTTACACTGTTTGGTTAAAAATGCCATCTCATTTCTAATTCAAGTTTGCATCAGCCTACCAACCTACCAACATTAAAAAAAAAAAAGAAATGTAGGCTATATGAAGGCAACAGTTCCAGTTTTCTTTTCATTTTATTTTGAAAGTCTGTTGCAGAAGTCGTGTTTTTCTTTAATCCTGACCGACTTGACAGCTCTGACGGAGCCAGCTGCGCGTAAAAGTTGTGCACTCCTCTTCCTCATGCATCAGATACAAACACAGAGCTGCTCTCCGTCTCCTCTCCACCAGCAGACACTTTGCTCCAACAGACCGAAAAACAGCAACCAAAGAGCAGGAGACAACGATCCCTGGCCCTTTCCTCAGGATGGAGGTAACACACCCTATGACTCTGTTCTAGCCTGCTCTTTTAGGCCACTTGAACAGATGTTTTTAAACATTTAATGTGGTTTTGTGCAGCCATGTGTGGAATTAAAACATTACATCACAGGAGCTCAGTGAGTAACTGAAGTATATTTAATGGTCTGAGTATTTACTGTGATATTTCTATAGGGACAGCCATCTAACAAATAATAATATTGCATTTGCCTTTAAGGTACTATGCACGTGTAGTTGTGTTTGCTACTCATTACTATAAAAGTTCCTAATCATTTTTTATTTTTTTTGACAGTATTTACCTTTTAACTCTGGCATTATATGTGATACTATGTTTTACTGATGACAAATATTTTATGTGAAAAGATGACTGCACTTTGCTTTCCTGAGGGTATAGCTGTTCTGTTAATAGTACACACACACACACACACACACACACACACACACACACACACACACACACACACACACACACACACACACCACCTCAACATAAACATGTATGTTTGAGCTTCAGGCTGATGGGGTTCAAAAGTAGGTTTGTGGTCAGGACTTCATAACACGTAACCACAAGGAGAGTGGAGGGGAAATGGAGCTGACCGAACAGAACATTTGTCTTGAGCCAGTGTTTGTGCGCTGTGATGAATGTGTGAAGTAAATTCCGTCTTCACCGCAAGTCTGCATTTAAGTCTGAACATCAGCAATTTCCCTCCCATCGAAGCCACAGCTTCTCTTCTCAAACCACCCTTCAACTGGAGCTAAAAAGGTGTTCTTCTTCATGGTTCAGGAGGACCGTCTAAGTCTGGTTTTTTTTCATGCAGGGTTTGCTTGCAGGTTTGAGGCCTCCTCCCTGCAAAACAAGCTGTTTCCTCTGACTTTTAACATCTTTCTCAAGTATTTAATGTCATGTGGCAAATAGGAAGAGAAACGCCCATTTTTTTCCCCCCACCAGCATGTGACGGAGCACATTAGTAATCTGCCACAGAAATACTCTCACATACTTGCACCACCCAACGTTGGGACTCAGATATGCTTTAGGCCAGTTCAGATTGGATCTAAAAAACGTTTGTGAAAATTGAGAGACAAGAATTTTAACTGGGAAAGAATGAAAAGTATTCAGATGGAGGGGAACATTTTTTCTGATATAGTTAAACTTTCTGTGAGATAACGCTGCACTGAGACAAAAAAAACCTTGTGCAAGCAGCGATCTGAACACTGAGATGAAGAAAGAAGGTTCAACTATTAGTGGTGAATCTCACAAGCTCAGTTTTAATAGTTGATGGTTTGGGTATAATGTAACACTTTCATGGTAGCCACTGGGATTTTAAACCTTGAAGTAAAAGCTGTGGACAGCCTACTGAGTCCTGTCATGTTAAGGTGTTAAATGTATTCAGACACGCATCTGTCACTGATGACACCCAAGCAATGCCTACTGAGTCTTGCCACAGTCATGAGTAAAGTGAAATCAGTCAGCTGGTTGTGTAATGGTATGTTGCTGCTGTTGATGATAAAATTGATGTGACTGAATTGATTTCTGTCACTTCTTCTTCTAGAATTCCAGCACAATAAACATTCGGAAAACCGGAAATGAGGGCTGGGCAATATGTCATTGCTATGCGACTAGATATCATCTTAGATTTTGGATATAGTAGTATGGCATAAGTGTTGTCGTTTCCTGCTTTACAGGGAAGAGATGTATTTTTCTTAACTTGCCACACTGTTCTATTATTTGCCTTTACCCACTATGTCCACATCACTGATGATTATTTATCTTAAATGTCATTGTGTTGATATTTTGTAAAAGCACCAATAGTCAACCCTACAATATGGTCACACAATCAATATTGAGGTGTTTGGTCCAAACTGTCGTGATATTGGATTTTCTCCATATTGCCTAGCTCGACCTGAAACTGAATCAGTTCTCTCAGATGTTAGCTGTTGGGAATAAGAAGCCTTCGTCTGCAGCAGCGTCTGTTTATGAGTCTTATAGGATTGTAGCCAGCTAGAGCTGTCCTTGACCAAAGAAATTCTTAGTCGACTAACAATCATACGATTTTGATGACTTTAAATCAAAATATCTTTAAACAAAAAAGAATCTTACAAAAGCAACACTGTAAACTTGTGTTTACTTGACTAGGGCTAGTGCTCATAAGTTTCTTGGAAATAAGTCATTCAGAATAAAAAAGCATAAAAAATGACGAATTGGCGAATAAAGTCTTAGTCGATGACGACAAAACCCCTAAAACAAGCGCCAAACTAGCCTGTAAAGTCAGTCTCACGCTCGCCTTCATTTTAACTGCTCAGCTCTTTGATGACATCACCTCTAAGTCTAAATTCTGCTGTGAGTTTCTAGCTTTAACTGCCTCGAGCAAGCCTTAAGGTGATTGACGCATGGAAATTCTTAAATTTTGTGTTTACAATGTTTCACAACCTATGAACAGGACAAACTGGAAGTTTTGTGCATTTGTGTGTGTTTGTGCATGCACCTGAGTATTTACTGCATGTGTGTGTCAGCTTTAGGCTAGGGATGGGTGGGGGGGTGGAGGTTTTCCTTTGATGGAAAAACAACACCACTGCTAGTGGAGTGAGTATTTGGGATTGCATTGCCAACCATATGGTGAGCACATTTATTATGTAATCCATAGTAAAGTTAAGAGTCCAGTAACAGAGGAGCTCAGTCTGTACCAGCCAGACGTTTGCTAATGAGTCCGTATTTTCCCTATTTTGCTTTACAACACTATGTCATTTACTTACTTAGTGTCACACTTTTATTACTGTTTTTCATGGACTGATACTTCTATGCCTACTTCATAATACTACAACTACTTCTAGAACCACAAAAAGCAGTCCAGTGTCACAGTAAATAAAACCTCCTTTTAAAGTTATTAAGTTCAGAGCTTGTCAGAACAGGACATTATCGTGACAGATGCAGCCTGAGGTGTGTATTAAGCTGTGTGTTTCAGGCCAGTATGATCGGTTCTGCATCAAGGAACCGCTACAAAACTTTACCACGTTCTCTACTTCAAGGTCTAGTTATGGTTGGATGTGTGTTCAGAGGATGTATAACATTTTCAGATGTAATCTGAGTTTATTAGCGTACACAATTAATTAAAGCACTTCAAAGCCATGATAAGTAGGATGATACAGTAGGTCAAACCTCCAGAATATCATGTGATTTCCTCTTTTTGAAACATCATGCAAAACACATCAGCTTTCTCTGAAATTGTCTCTCTAGCATGTTTTCTACCTTACGTCCACATGTTTTAACCCAATCGTCTTTTGAAACCAGCACTTTGCAAAGACAAATATATTACAATTGCAAAATCAGTTGGAAGAGAGAAGCAAACTGCAGAAGTGCAACGTTTCTGCAGGATATTCCTGTTTTTGTTGTAATTACTGCAGTTTGTCGTCACTGTTTCACAACATATTTAGTTTCCCTGGTGATAAAATTGAACTAGTTTTATGCAAAATGAACTTTCCATGTGAGCTAAGCTGCACTCAGCATAAAAGCAACTTAATACTGCACTGTGTGATACAACATTTCTGTTGACTGCTTTGTATACTCTGAAGGCAATAACATATGGTAAAGGCTGGAACTTTTCTAGCACGCTATTACAAACAGCAGATATAATTGCTTGAAAAAAGTAAGCATCTCTCTGTCTTTAGAGATCACAGTGTGCACAGACTTGTTGCCTGAAGTGTTTTAATTGTTTCCAGTAAATGTGTGATCGCCTGAAGTTAGTCCTAAATATCATTCTGAAAGGTCAAATTGGTTGTGATGTCATATGGGCAGGTTTCACCATCTGGTTTGATGCCTGTATTTTACATCTCCTTGCTGACTTGTCTTGTGGAAGCTTGGCTAGTTGGAGGATATGTGCACCTTTACGACCACTCAAATGCTCCATAAAGCCCCAAAATTCCAAAGCTGCTTTTTTATTGCAGAGCGGTTGTTGTTGTTATTATCTTAGACATTGTTATAATGTGTTGCCCTCACACTATACATGGTGCAGTGTGATTCCTGCTATCAGAGATGAGGTTGTGTCAGACCCTGCCCCTCCAGTGTGTGGGGCAGAGAGATAGACTGGGTGGGAACTACAGACAAGATAGCGAGTAGGAAACTGTGATCTGTAAAAGAATAACACACATGCTGTTGGCTTGCAAGGAAGTTACATCATGGATGGATACATGTAGACTGGGGTAGAGAGGCAGCCTGATTCAGGCTTTGAGCTGTCTCAGACATCTGCAGATTCTCAAATATGTAGAATTTTGTCAGTATCAAGTCTAAAAAATGTGTGATTAGTGCAGATGGGATTTGAGAGCAGTGAGCCAGACAGGAAGTGGAAACTGCAGAAAAAAACAAAACAGTATCATCATGACTTTATAACTTACTTTCAAATCTAGCCATGCTCTTTATTTCCTTTTTTGGGAGAAAGGAGTGCAAACACAGTGAGTGCTGCAAGCTGCTTGTACTTTGGAAGCGCCATTTTTTTGTTTCAAACCCAGATTTTGCATTTTGTGAAATATTGAGATTTGTAGGTTGGGTTTTCAGGTTTAGACCGCAGGTGCAGGTGCACGCTGCAAGTTTGAGCATAAACATTTGCTGCTGGCTGAGACCAAAGCAACTCAATATCAGAACAGAGACTATAGAGACCACAGTGTCAGAAAAGTGGCTTGGAAAGTGGACCTGACCTGTGACCTGTGATCTTTGCATAGGAAAGCCAAACTAACCACATACTTTACTCAAAGTTACTGCGATGAACTTTTAACGGATGCCTCATTATTACCTACATCAGTAAACAAACCATCAGCAAGAAGATTGTCTTTCTATATAGTTATTCTTAATGCTTGTCATCGGTGCCACCGGGTTGGATTCAGCAAAAATCAGATGAAATCATGTAGGTTTACCAGAAACTCCTTTTGGCTTAGACTCCAGCAGGGCCTCCAATCAGACCCAGATCCGGCTTTGCTACCGCACTCACCCTGCGGCCGGAATATTCGGCGAAAGGATGAGAGTGCGCTGGCGGTCCAACACCGACACCACGCTGATGGAGGCCCAGTCCGTATTATTAGGCCTGCTGGAGGGAAGGGAGAACCAGAACCAGAACCAGGACTGAGCAGAGCAGACTGTGAGACCCTGCTACAATAAAATTAGTTTTTTTTTCAAATTTAGGACTTCCACAACATTGTAGAGGAGAAGGTGCAGGGCTTCACTGAATGAAGTCATCCCAAGTCTGTTCTTCTCAGCCGCCCTCCACGACAACTATCTGATCCAATGTCCAGATGTTTTTTGTCTTTGTGATTGCTGGATCAGAGAGGATCAGAATACCAGAATACCATGTAGAATCCCCGACAGACGCTTGTATCACAGTTTTCTTGCTTAGCTTCAAACATGTGGAGGCTGACCGGCTGCTGTGAGCTGTTTACATTTGTTGATATCTTTTCTTACTCGGCATTCATTTTTCATAACCCTGCCCTTCTCGAGCAGGCTACTGTAGTTATCACATTGAAATATCACGGTGCATTCCACGAGCAAGCCCAGCTCTCTCATCTGTTCTCACATCTTCATAATTTTCCAGTCAAATTACAGTTAAACAGCATATCTCTAAATGGTTTCTTGTTGCATTTGTCACACTGAAGAAAAATACATATTTTCGTCTTTGGAATTATAATTTTGTCAGCAGGTTTCTGTACCCAGGTCATCTGGATTTATTTTCCCTCTCATTGGATGCTTATTATTTTATTACATATTTGTTTCCCCACCCTACAGTACTAGTCTGTGTCTGCAGCACCTCCCATTTCTTTTGAGGAAGGGGCAGCAATCTCTCGTAGATGAGGGTGTCCATTTACCTCATCCCTCTGATTGAGGGTTCTTTCTAGTGTACTTCTACACACACAACACATGAGAAAACATGGTTCCAGCGAGGGCAGCGGAAAAGTGAGATATTCAGTTGAGGTCCGGTCCAAAAACACATCATGTTTTCCTGGAAAGGCAGCGAGCAAGAAGGTGCCTTTCTGCTCTCTTACCACTTAACAAGTGCAGGCAGAAGGGAGGTGCACACTACGGTGTTTTTTTTTTTCCCCCCATGGCAGAACACGCTGACTTGTCAAAACAACGTCTGCAGACTCAAACCAAAGCCATTACGCTAGGTGATCTTATTGAACAAGTGCTTGCTCAACAGCTGCGCTTTGGTGGGCTTTATTTATCTTCACTTTCACAGATTCCCTCACCGCTGGTGCGCTTATGAGGATTAAGAGTTCCTAGAGAAGGGTTAAAGATCCCGAGCCAGACATCATCTTCATCAGCTCCGCGGTGGATTACGTGGCCTGTTGCTCTCTGACCACCGCTGTTATATCAAGCAGATATGTTTGGATTTACAGAGACTGCTATCATGTGCTTCTTCTCCCCTGCCTCTGGAAATAGGAATAACAGGAGCAGACAATAGCAGGCTTTGTGTGATCTGTTTGTCTCTGTGTTCTCTTTCCACATCTGCCGGTCATTCAGTAAACCTCGTGTCTCCATCCACAGCCTGGAAACTAAGACGCTGGTTGGGATTAACCTTTACTCGTCCAGATACTGGTCGCTGAGGATGCACGCAATTTTCACTCTGCTTCACATTCACACAGAAAACAACAGTCTTCTTTTCCGGTGTGGTCTTGTGCACTGTCAGCCATATTGAAATAAACCTTCTTCTTTTTTTACACAAATGGCTAAAAACGGCTGATCACATCTTTAAACCGTACTATTCAGTAGGGCTTGTTGGTATGGTTTTATACAGCATACCACATGAGATTTGTCCACCTGTTCCAAGGGGTCTATCCATGTAATATTTCTTATTGTATAAGGTCGGCAGCTTTGCTAATTAAACAGGTATTTAGACACTTCCTGTTTGAATTCCTGAAGGCAGCATTATTTTGTGATATTGTTGGGAATGATGCATGCACTGCTTTCTTCCACATTTTCCTTTTTGCAATGTATCCTCATAACAAAGAATCATATGAGATACCACCACCACAGGGCCACTCAGCATCTCCACTGCATTTGCAAATTCAATAGTATGAATGTGGTGGTAACATTGTCCACAGGGCTGGAGACTGTCCATGGCAACTACAGGGGCTTCATGAGATTCCATGGAGAGAAAACAAGCCAAGAAAAAGATCTATATAGACATAGGCATTGACAGAATAAATCAACTTTTTTGCATGCCATTAAATAACAGAAAAGCTCCTGATTATTCAAACTAAAAATGTTTTTAAGAACAGTCCATTAAGTGTTGTACTGTATGTGTAACTGTAAGGAAGCAACATCTGAAGGATCTATTTCCATGAAAGTCAGAGTTCAGAAATGGCTTGTTTCTTTTTAGTGACACAGGCCTGTTATTGGAAAACTTGAATCACATGGGTAAGGCACTGCTTTTAAGAAGCCTTTTTTCTTCTCTAGTAGTTCCTTGTTTAGACATGCTCAATTTCTCTGTACGCTAGATTACAGCATGTTTTATATGTGGCCTAGCATATCCAGGGACGCTCTCTCTTAGGAGCTGAGGGGGTTACAGAGCAGAGCTGTGATCCAGGCTGCCTGCACAGCTCTGGGGTTTTTCCCAGGCCTCGAGGCCCTGAAATAGAGCTCGCCCTGCTCTCTCCTGCAGTGAACCAAAGTTTCCCACTCTTTCACAGAGCTCGGGGTCCCAGCTGAGTTAAACATGTGCAATACTGATAACCAGCCGAAGGCCTTGTATGGCTCATTGGAATAATGTGTCTCTTTTATCATCTCAGGGAATTAATATTAATATGGTTTATTTTGCATAAGGCTGCTGACAATGCCTCTCTAGAAGTTATATTTAAATCATAGGAGATAAAAAGCTTGCAACAAACTATGCTAGACTGAATTTCTGAACTAACAGTATAAGTTTTGATACTTGTAATACATTCCTTCAATATTTGCATATATCATCTTTCTATATTGTAAGCGTGGTCAGTGTATTTTAAGTCAACGAGGTATTTGCATTTAGTCTGACATTGGGTTTTTTTACGCATGAAGAAGCTCATTAAAGATAGGGCTGGCTTTGAAAAGACGTATGGAAGGATATTAATGGATCTCAAATGACTTCCTCTAAGACTAGAGAGTTGTTAAATATAGTTATAAACGGCAGAATTCTTTTTCATTTCCATATAGCTCTCCAATTTCAATCTAGTCACTTTTGCAAGTAACAGATCATTTCTAAAATAATCCAAAAAATACATATGCTATATCTTGCTGTATATGACCAAATCGCGTTCCCAAAATTAAAAGTAAAATGATGTAGAAATTACATTTCCCCATTGAAAATTACTTTACTATTAAATCATATGACTGCATATGAATTAACTCAAAGTAAATATTGATGGTATGTTTGAGGGGCTGGTAGACCTCCTGTGTGTCATTTAAATAAAGTAAGTAACCATAATTTTTCTTATCGCCCAAAACACCTGAGCAGCGTTTTAAACAAAGGCCCCGCTTCCTTTGCGTGCACTGTTGTGTTTTTCGCTCTGAAGGAGGCATTCGTTTTTGAAGGACAGGAAAGGGTTAAACAATTGGAGGTTACAAAATACTGGTGCGGTGGGTGGGTGGTCCCTGGTGATTACTATTTATCACGGATGAGAAAAGGGAGAACTCAGGAAAAGGGCTGGGATGTGGATTAGGACACAGAGAAGCCACAACAGAGGCGCTGCGAGGCTAGCTGATGCTGTAATACGTTTGGGTGGAGCGAGCAAGGTGGTGAGGTCATGTTGAGAAAAAGAGGGAGAAGGAAAACAAATCTCGTGATTAAAATGTGGAATGTGTGAATCTGTGAAGCTTTGGAGATCCATGGGCTTACGGCTCAAACTGTGCAGGGAGGGAGGGAACCCAGAGTGCACACACCCAGGAAATGTGACAGAATTGGCAGCTATGAGGAGAGGCATGAGCTTTTTAGTGGTCAATTAAAGTAGGATGGAAATGTGATGTGGCATCAAAGCAGGAAAGAGAAAGGGAAAAGCACCACAAGCAGTGACTGTGCAATGCAAATCATGACATGGCAACATGATGCATGAGAATCTGCACAGTCCTGGCACACCTCGGGCTGCTATTCACCTGCCATTCACAGTCCAAATCCAACTAGAACTTGGAAAACAGAGTTGTTTTCAAGGCTCACGTCGGTGCACGTTACAGCATGCAGCCTTCGCCGACTTATCACTTAGGCCACAGATATGTGGAGTGAGTCAATGGTCATGAAAGGGCAGCGCGGAGGAGGGAAGTTTAGCAATCAGCTGGGGAATAGTGGGGGAGGCGGAGAGTAAAGGGACCGAGAAGTGATAAGAGTGTGAGACTTCAAGGACAGGACCCTGCTGTCACAGGCTGCGGCCTGATGTTGAACAGCTGTGCAGAGAGAGAGAGAGAGAGAGGGGCTCACTTCCTGTGTCCAAAACTACAAAAAAAGTAGAGGAGAGGAGACGAGTTCCCTGAAGGACAGCGTTGAACCCAGCACTCTGATGGAGTTTGCAAGTTCACCCTCTCTTCTGTTTTTTTCCTGCCGAGAAGACGGAAGTGAGACTTGTTCTTTATCTTAGAACATCTCTTTGTTCAGCTGAAAAATGGCTCACTGCACATGACCTGCTTATAGAGGCGCGGCACATTTAAACATGTTTGTTTATGACTGTACTTTGATAAAACTCATCAGTGCTGGTGTTAATGCTGACATTTCTTATCAAAGTTTTAAAATTGGCATTTCATGGGTTGTAAATTGGATCAAATTGTCATCTACTGTTTCAAATCAGCCCTGAATCTTGCAAGGCCAATCCTGAAAGAGAGTCGATTTGGACTTATCTATTTCATGTTTATATTTAAGAAAAAGAATGTTAATGCTGTCTAATCAGTCACTGTGCAACTCCAGTCTCAAACACCCCCCGCCCCCCTCTTTTTTGCGTTTTTTCAAGATGATGCAGTGGTTGGAGTTAGGCTCAGACCTGGGGGTAAACTTACACTTTAAGAGAATGTATTGTTTTTTGTTTTTTTTTACCTGTCTTTGTTCAGAAAGTCTCTGCCCAAAAAGGGTTTGTTGTGCCTCTTCTTACAGGGCAAAGACATGCTATGCATATATTCTTAACATTCATTGAAACCAGTATTTGATTGAAAGTGATAACCTTTACTCTCAACTCATGGGAGGCAGTACCTCATTTTAAAATGTAACAAACAATATGTCAAAACATAAAGTGTTGTTCAGTTGTTAGATTGAATGTTTTTATTTTCCAATAGGATTCTCCATCCAAGCCATCTGTGGCTGAGCTGGCTGGAAGGTTCAAAGGTCACATTCTACCCATGCCCACCTCAAATGGCGAGGTACTGTATTCATGTATTGTAGGTTACAGCATCCATGCAAAAATCTACAAAAAAAATGCCCAGGAACTTAAATAGAGTACTTGGTGAATGCTTATGGTCTGCTTGTGATTATAGATTTATTTATTTATATTTACAATTCCTCCTCCTTTTTGTTTATAGTTGCCGTTTCGAAGAAGACCCCCATGTTCCCTAAAGTTGCAGAACCAAAAAGATGATAATGAATCAGATGTAAGTAATTTGATTATTTTACTGACCAATGTGCAACAAATGTTACTTCTTGATATACAAAGAAAGTGTCCAAAAAACAGGCTTGGATTTGTTTACTGTACATTTTCATTCCAACACAGTAGCCTGAGAACTGTTGCCAAATGGACATTTTATCTATTTTCTTTTTTTTTTCTGCTGTCCAAACATTGGGAAATTTGTGCTGCTGTTTTTCTTTCAAGTGAAATAACAAAACAAACATTGACATGACCAAACAAACCATACAAACTCATCTTTGCATTATAACAGTCAAAAGCACAATAGTGCAAACATGTATAATTCACAAGCATGTACAGCAGAAAACATTTGTATTGATTTCATACTAGTCCGTCTTACTTATCTGGACGTGCTTGTATGGCCCAATATATTCTACAATGACAGTACACATTCTAAGCAAAGTGGAAGTATCACAAAAGATATTGGCATTCCATGTTTTTAAATGGGGGTAGGGATGATTTTGCGCATTTTTTTCCTTTTAATTAATTCTGGTCTGACTCTGTTCTCTTGCAGAAAGCTATCGTCTCACCAAACCCCTTTAAAATCAAGATGAAGAACTCCCCCATCATTGAGAAACTCCAGGTAGATGCTTCATTCAACATTTTAATATTTTGTGAGGGAAGTAGGAAACAAAACCAATGCTAGCCTCACCACTGATGTGTTGAGGCGTAGTGGAGCAAGGTTGTCCCCAACCACAAGGTTGGTGGTTCAAACCCCTCTACGGCAACATGCCGAGGTGTCCTTGAGCAAGACACCCCCCAAGTTGCTCCCCACTGTCAGAAGGCTTTGCAGCCCACTCGGTGTGGACTGATGAATGTTAGTTAGAGTCTGATGGTGGCACCTTGCATGGTAGACCTTGTCATAACAGTGGTCAAATGCAGAACATGATATGTAATATCACCCATTGTGTAAGTCCACTTTGGGATAAATGCAGAGACTGCCCATATCTGACTGTAATGTATTATTATTATTATTATCACAGGATGTAGTAAACAGGCAGAAGTAGTCAGGGTGTATCTTCAGGAGATGTGAAGCATTACTGCCACCTAGTGTTCAGTTGACACTGGTGCCTGAGCTGTGAGCATGCTGAGAAAAAGGGGAGGGCTTGTCCCTGATGCCACAATCGGCTCAGATTAATGAGCTAATTGGATCACTGGCCTCTCAGCCTCGTTCAAACTCTCCACCATCGTTCCTTTAGTTAGCGATTCACACGGTGGGCAGCCATGGGACAAAAGGGCTGCCGCTTCTCCCTCTTCCTCTTCTCCCCTGTGCAGGTAGGATACTCTGCTCTAAACCTGAACAGTGGTTTGGGTATTTACTCCAGATTTGAGCTGCTTTAGTTGTTAGACTGAATATGACCGGTGTTTGTGACACGTAAAGGGGAATTTCTGGCTGTGCTTTTAGCAGACGAGTTTTCAAAGTAGGAGGCAGAGCCATGTTCTTTGTAAAAAAAAAAAAAAAGTGCTGTTTAAATACATTTAATGAAAGCCATTGTTTTACAATTAGGTTTTATCATAACACGATGCACTAAGGAGATTATAGTTTCCGGATCTTCCTTTCCCCTGTAGGCCAATCTCTCTCTGTCACCCACTGCTCTGCTGCCTTCACCCAACAAGAGTCCTGAGGTGAAGCTCCAGCCAGCTCCGTTGTCCCCGATCACACCCTGCAGCCCGCAGAGGCCCCTGAGCCCCACCCTGAGGCCCTCGCGCCTGTCCAGTGAAGAGGAGGATGCCGTCAGCTTCGACAGCCCTCCTGAAGGCACCCCGCTGCCGAGCATCAACAAGGTAATCACATGGAGCAGTTTTGAGGTATTACTGTAGGTATTATGTTGAAGAAGACCCTATATGAAATCCAAAGCGTTTTTGAGTAGTTTGTACTCATGTGTTTCTTATGTTTGCATGGGTTTTTGCACAAGTTCTGAGTCACTAAAAGGCAAATGTGAGCTACTCTCACATTGAGGCCCCTGAAGTGTTTCTCATGCTATTCGCTGACTGAGCTGTGACGTCACAGCCGGACACATGCTCCCTTTCCCTGTTGACGTGTTTCTCAGCGGGCGCTCTGCATCTTCTGTTTAAGCAGGCCGTGGATAAGCTGGGGCAAGATGCTCCTGCAGTGCATGAGTGCAGCTGCAAGGGGGATTGAAGATGTAATCCCCTTAGCCTAGTTAGAGTCCCTAGGTACCATTTTGTGCAGTGCTCGCATGCATATGCTAATACTTGGATAGGTGACAGAAATGATTTGATGATAGGAAAGATCTGACACTGCTTATGCATTTTAAGCTGTCTTGTAGATCCAAGTTGCCCTGATTTTTGTTTAGAAACATGATTTTAATTCCCTGATGGTTGTTACTCATCTTTTCCAAACAGACTCGTGCGCGGCTATCGTTCACAAGGCGCCCGCCCACGAGACAGCACAGGAGGTCAGCTGGAGAGGAGGCGGGAGCCTTCGGGAGCGCTCTCTCCCCGTGTGAACTGTACTGCCCAGAAGAGAATGGGAACACAGACCTGGTTTTTGAATACGGACAGCCGGCAAGTCTGAAAGAAGCTGAAGAGATGGACAGGGACTGTGAAAACACAGAGGATGGGGTAGCTGAGAGTGACCCAGATGACGGGGGAGATCCGGGGGTGGAGCAGGAAGCAGACCAAGCCCAGAACATGGAGGCTTTAGAGGAGCAACAGCAGCCTTCAGAGCCTTGCCAAGCAGATAGGGAAGGAGGAGATGCCTCCAAGGGAGCCCCAAGAAGGAAATGACATGGTGTGAACTGTGAATGTTTACTTTAAGAAAAAAAAAATATATATAAATATATGTATACACACACACACATCTTTTGCTGAATAAGTTATTCAGTGCTTTGATTAAGAGAACTCTTTAAATACTCTTCAGAGAAAATTAATCTGTTTTAAATTTATTTTTAAGTTCCTCTGTCGCCCTCTCCTGGCTGTCTACAGAACAGGTCTATAAACACTGGAGAGTTAAGAGAAGCAGCTGTTCTCTGTAGAAGGAAGCCTCAAAGTTGATACTGTATCAATTATCAGGAAATGTGTGTCATATACTTTATGTCTGCATAGCCAGACCTGTTTTTCATCTTTATTTTTTTGAAATTTAAAGACATTATTAACAGAAGTCAGAAGTATCTGTCATTTATACAAGACTTTGGAAATACTGAATGCTGGGTTGACAAAAGGCAAAATGTAATTAGACTTCAGATATTTAGCAGGTATATATAAAACGTTATGACATCGATGGATATGTTGATATCAAATCCCTATCACTTTAGGTTCTTTGCTCATCTAGTTCTCTGTTGTTTGTTTTATTTTGTACTCTGCAAAATATCTAAATCCCAGTGCTACTGTGGAGTGGCTCGGATCCTCAGCAATTATGCACAGAAATGTTAAGACAATAAATAGCTCCCTTCCTCTATGAGAAAAAAGTTGAAATTGCGTGTGTATGGTCAACGATTTGTTGGGTTTTAAGACTCATTGAGTCAAAATGATCAATGTTGATGAACATCTTAATTCTGGTTGGCCAGTCAGTAAATACTTAATGCTGAGTATCATCTCCTGAGACACTAACTAGACGGTGTTAAGTCAGGTCAAACAATGTATGATTTACAGTTAGAGGTTGCTGATGACGACAGATAGATCTGCTTTCAATCTGAGGATTGAAAGCTTGTGCACACCCACGGAACAATCACACGTGATTTAAATTAATTCCCCTGGATAGCCCTGCCCTCTTCTCCGGGTTGTCTCTATGTGCACAAACTGTTAGTATGAACTGTGCATTAACAGCTCTTATTGAATCTGTTAAGGAAGGACAATTTACACTTTGATCATCTTATTGGTACGTGGAGCCACATCATTTCCCACTGTACTCTGCCCGTTTTTAACCTGAGCAGAGGTTTAATCAGAACATCTGTGTGTAACTGTGAAAATCAAAGTATTTATAAAATCAAATCACACTTTGATATATCAACAAATGATCTGCCCTTTTATGACAAAACGTTCCCGGCCCTTCCTGAGGGCATCATGGTATGAAAAGCTGGTAACAAACAAAACAATTGTCGACCGTTGTTTAGAATTGCAGCAGTGTCAATAGGGGTCAAATGTCTCTCTGTTCCTATGGCACCCCGTCATCTTCAACTTTACACAAAATGTGCACTTTAATTTGGATGTGTATCTCGTATCAAGTGTTATTTTGACTGAAAGTCCTTTTTAAACCCTTTTATAGCGTAGCAGCAAGTGAGCACCTGTGCACTGTAAAAACACGCCTTACTTTAAAAGCTATAGGACTCACCTGTTTCAATGATTTGACAGGTGCGGTCTGGGCCTATGTAATCACCTCAATGCAAACTAAAATGATTGATATCATCAAAGTCCTCTTGACTGAAGACTTGAATTTGACTAATAGGTTACAGCAAGATAACGTTACGTAAGCTTACGTAAGCTATTATTTGGTTACGCAAATAAACATCCTCAAAGCCACCTGGGGAAACAACAACAACAACAACTGGATCACGTTGTGTGCTTACTTCAAATCCATAAAGATATACCTACAGTACGAATAAGTGTCCGTGTTATTGACTTGTATTGAAGCTGGTTGTGAGTCGTAGTAACAGACCCTGAATTCCAAGGAATGTCGGATGTGTGTCATGTCCCGTAACTTTAAGTTTCCTCCCACCAATATGTTTTTTTTTTTTTTTTTTTTTTTTTCTTTTCTTCTTTTCTTGTCAACGCCTTCCGACGTCAGCTGCGCCGAAACTTGAAGGAACTCACCTGGCTGGTTAAAGGACGAGCAGTAGAACAGACACGTCCACGTCAGGAGAAAAAAGAAAAAGAAAAAGAAAACAAACTTCAAACAATGTGACAACAACGACCTGTTGTCTTTGAGGAATTGTCTTTTTTTAACCCGCATCTGGGACGTTGGACAGTGCGTTTTTATTATCAAAAGTTATAGTTTATAGGCATTTCCGGGTTTGAAATTCTCCCAGGATTACACCACTCCTATTAGGCACTGGGAGTTGGAAGCAAACCAGCATGGACATTGAGCTCCAGCCCATCGGGGAGAATGGGAACGATGGAGCAGCATATTCTTTTAATGAACGGGTGAGTTAATAATGGAGTAAACCAGTTTATGTTGAGAGTGATGATGATAGTAATGGTGGTAGTTGTAATAGTAGTATTAGTAATATCATATAATAATAAAAAAAAAAAAAGTGATATTATGCATACCACTTCTGTATGTATTGTTACTTTTATTTATTCCATTGTATTAACCCCCATATCTGCCTGCTCCTAGGCCAGGGCAGGTAATGGAGATGGTCCCTACAGGATCCCTGATGCAACAGAGAGCGACGGGTTGCTTTCTGCACAGGTGAGCTTCCATCAAAGCCTGTGCTCCTTTGTTCAGATTTACAGGCCGTTCAAGATATTAGAATAACACATATATTCAGTTTAGTATGAATTTTCCCATTTCTATGTAAGAGACAAAACAAAAAGCAGCTCTCATTTCTGTTGCAACAACTTCTCACATTTTCTCAGAACTCCTTGATGTGAATAAATCAGCACACTGTATCCTAGATGACCTGTTTCATTTCTAGTAAAAGGAGGGAAGTAACGTAGGTTTGATGTGTCCTTTTGTCAGACTACCAGTAGTAATGGGGAGAAGGTGCCCTTTGGTCATGGAGCTGAAACTCAAAGGACTCTGGGAAACACATCCATTACTCAAGTGGTATAGAGACTTTAAATCAAAATAAATGTTATGTTTTCTTTCCCTCCTAAACCGGGAGTAAAGGCAGTGTTACTTTCTGTTATCATGCCTCATGTTATAATTGACTGAGTTATATACCCATTCAACCTGTTATCTATTTATAACATCAAACTTGAACCAACATAGGCTGTGGCCCTATTGACAAAGCATTTCCATTACGCCTTTAGATAAGCTCGGTGTGCAAGATAAGAAGAAAGAGGCTCAGACTATGGGGGATCATCGTCCTTATCGTTCTCCTCATCATTGCTGTGGTTTTCATTTCACTGGCTGTGTGCGCAGGTAAGGTTTCACTTTGAGTGTGATGTATATTGGTGTGAGATGATGCTACAGTTAATGATTAATACGTGCATCATCGAAGTGAGAAATCGGGTAGGAATTTCAATGTTTGTTAATATACTTTGAGCTGTACCAAGGCAATTTATCAAACTTAAGAGCGCGAATGTTACAAGGTCATGGCCAGCTGACAACTGACAGTTATTATGTTGCTCATGCAAGATCACAACATCAACGTCCTCAGAAGTTTAAAACAATGTGAAACTAATGATAACATAATGTTATGTTGCTGGTGCTGATCATTTTCTTCTTTGAGCAGCGGTCCATAAGGACGTGGATGAGAACTTCGACAGTTCCTTGTTCAAAGTTCCTCGGTCTTTCAATGGGAGCTTCCAAATGCCCAATCAGGTCTTCACAGAGGAACTATTCTCAATTTCCTCCAATGAAAGCCAAGAACTCGCTGCTAACCTTACAGAAAAGGTTTGTACCAATAATGAGCTGAATTTAAAATAAAAAAATGCATATTAATTGATTGTATTCATAACTCAGTATATAGCAGCAAACATACAAACTTTGGAATACGCTGTTATTCTTTCATTTTGCTATCAATTAATTAAAGGTAAAAGAAGAAGTGAATAGTTATGCTATTTAGGGAAAGGAAGGTAATTGTATTTACAGTATACAAATAGCACATTCATTACAAGTTATATCAATATGCGTTATATTTAAACAGAAGATGAATGTGTAAAATAACATAAGATGATGCAACAAAAAATATTTGAAAAAGATGTAAAGGGTGTATTTGCTTCCTTTGCAGATTCGTTAAAACTTTACCTAGCCAGAGTTGTAATCACACTGTAATCACATTTCAAACTATAGGTTTATTTTGTTTATTAAGCGAGAGAGCTGCATAGCTGACTTCATCCACACCTCACAATGACAGCTGTATAGTATATAAATGTAACTTCCATCACTTCCAAGTAACGAACACCTTCTAAACTGAGACTGTAATTCCACAAGCTTGGCAAAACAAAAGCCTGCTCATAGCTGCTGGTTCTGAACTCCTTCTAAAGTGAAAGTAGTTCAGTATCCGCTCTCTTATTGTTTGCCTCTGCATGTGTTTTCCTGCCCCACCCAGCTGGCTGACCTCTACAGATCCTCTCCTGCTCTGGGACGATACTTCTCCAAAGCTGAGATACAAGCTTTCAGGTGAACAAGCATTACCCTCAGAGGCAGTGTTTAAGAACTACATTTATTTCACCTCTGCTACATGATTTAGCCAATTGTAGTTTGTAAAATGTATGAACTTCTGTTTTATTCTCCCCACAGGAACGGGTCAGTCATCGCTGATTACCAGCTGACATTTCTCATGCCTGAAGAGCAGCAGGATCAGCTGAGAAACACAACCCTGAGCAGGGAGATGGTGTTCAACGTGTTCAGACAGTTCCTATACGACCAGGAGGGGGATGAGTCGGGGCAGACCTACATTGATCCAGTTTCCTTAAACATGTTTTTAAGACACTAGGAAAACTGGTGTATCTTGCTTTCTTTCTCACTGAAGTGAGACACTCCTACAGCGAGGGGGTTGTTTGTGTCAGACTGCATGTGTGATTCTCCCACGAGTCTGCAGAAATTTTGCATTGTGATGCATCTTTACCACAGGAACCCACAGTCACACAAAAGTCATTGTGGTTACAGGTCATATGGACGATCTCATTGTGTATTCTATTTAATAAGCTTTTAAGACTGTTCATAATTCAATCAGTCAACAGTGACCTCTCAGGACTCAAAATGGACATATACTGGATTTACTCACCATAGTGTCAACAAAAATAAGGAAGGAAATACATTTTTCCATATTGCATTTGAGTTTTTATTACTGTGCCTTGTTTAACTTCCACTGTAAATGTCGGTGCTGTAAATATTTATTCATTCCCTGACTATCACTGCCATTTCATGTATGATCACTTTTACACAACTGTCTGAAATTGTTATTTTTAAATACAAATACAAGTGTTTATATTTGCATATCTGTGCCAATATTTCCCATCACCAGACATTATTTGCAAACCAAAGCTGTGGAACATTTGCCTATCGGGCAACAAACACTGCAGAGAACTGTACAGGAAAATGAGCCTGCTGGTGAGATCATTTTGTAAGTGAAGGTTAAACACGGCCATAATAAAACGCTGTATTTTGGATGCTCTTTGTGGTTGAAAAGTAGAGTGAGTGCATGTGAAACATGCTAGTTACGATTTCCTTTTTTGTCTCTCTGGTTGTTGCAACACTGGTGACTTATCACATGTACAGTACAGAGCTGTGTGTCAGTATGAGATCGCAGTCTGTTTACGGGCAGCGATCATGTCAACATGTCCTTCTAATGAGATTACAGCTGTCATTAATGTTTGTGGCAGAGTATCTGGTCTCACACAGACATTCTTCACATGCAATAGAGGGTTATTATAGACCTTCCCTCAGCTGTTTTTTATTCTCCATACAAGACTTCATCGAAACAGCTTAGGTTTGAGTAAACTTTTTTTCTCACTTCATTTTTATGGTAAAAACTCACCTGGTTAAGGTTTGATTAAAATAACCATGTAAGATACAATGTATAAAGCCTTTTATTTATTAAATACAGATTATTTTTATTTTATATTTTTTCACAGCTGAAATTGTGCAGTTAATGTGAAGCTCAAAAGTAAGAGTTACTACAGTCATTCAGTTACAGTATAACTTCAGAGTTAGTTAATCTTTTTTACAATGGATATATCAAGATATGGTTGGCAAATAATTTATATTTGAATATACATTTAGGGGTTCTGAATAGCAAATCATCAACAATCAGACAGCAGTGCACGTAAAATAAAATTTACCACCACACAGAACCAGCTGAGTTTTTTTTGAGGATCTTATATTTGCTATTCTAAAAAGGCACAATTAGAATTTAAAAATATTATTGTGTATGACATAAATTCCTAATAGTGTTGAGCATATTGTCCCCGGGGCCACCTTTTCCTGAAGGGGTAAATGTATTTACACATGCAGTTCTCAAACCTCCTGGCTGCATGATAGTCACATGCCGGTCAAAAGATCAAGTTTAAACAGCATTGCATCAGTAAAATCAAAGAGATTTCAACAGCTTATTACTGTACATGAAACCACATCACTCCACCTGCTCTTTGAAACCTTCAAATCGTGTTGGGATAAACAACATAAACCTGCACATTTCTGTTAAGACTGGATTTATTGATTTTAACTGGACAACTTGAATTGACTTAAGATGCTTAAGGTATTCAGGGTTTAGTAGGGTTTCTGCATGTGTCCATTTCTGTTCTGTTAAAGTAAACACTTTTCTTTATCTGTCGGCAGCAGTGAGAGATCATGTGCCATGGCACAGAGCAGCAGCATGCATCCTGGTTGAGTATACCTTATAGGCTAATCGTTGCTAGCTGTCTGCATTGCGTGTGCTCACTGGTGGTCCATCTCGAAAATCCTATTTTGAGAATTGTTAATCGTCTAAAGACAGATTTACTATAATAAGCCCTGTGAGCTTCGATAGCCTGGTTGGCTTAAACATCACCACTGTGTATCCTTTATCGAACCCATTATCCTCTGAGATTGGTCATGCAAAGCCACTCGGTCAGCCTGGGTCACCAGTGCTGGTTAAACATGTATGTATCCATGCTTATGTGTGCAGGGTTGTTATATGTTCTATGGACTCCAAGTCTGCCACAGATCATATGTATTCTATTAAAATAATAAAAGCTGATTTTTATCATCAGGCTTGAGTTACTGTCATTAGATTGATGAGTATATACCGTATCTTGAGAAATTATTTTATAACCTTAATCTCTTTGTTTTTTAAGGGTCAGTTGTAAAAATGATTGTTTAAGCATAGTACCTTTTTTTGGCTTGTCACTGAGAGGAAACAATTACAACATATGAGCCTCGGCCCCCCTACATGTTGATATCGCACAGAAGATGAGTCATTTGACCTGATTGTGGGACCTAAGGCTAGATCGGGTAATATTTGGTTTAATTCTTGGCAAAAACTGTGAGGCAAGGCAAATCCATTTAATTCATATAGAACATTTCATTACAGGTGAACTCAATTTGCCTTTCATCAAAGTGCATACAGCAAAAAATGATATGATAGTTAAAGCTGCAAGCAGGGATGGACTGGTCCTCGCCCATAGTGCACATCAGCAATACAGGCATAACTTCCAGCCTGGACTTTCATCCAGCTTGTGACATTTGGGGCGTATTGGACAATTTGAAGTCACTACAGATTCCTGTGACATGGTGAAACATGCAAATTGCCCAACTCGCTACAGCGATGCCGTTCCACAAAAACCATACCACTTTGCCTCCGCAGACATGTGTTCGTAAACTGAAAATCAGCATACAAATCCAAAATTCAGGAATGTCAAAGGAACTTTGACATGTCTTGGGGAGCTATGGAGCCCACTGACTCCTAAGTCCCTTAAAAATGCAATTGTGCAGCAGAAAAATTATAATAATCTTTTCAATTATAATAGGTTCCTCTCAATTCCAAAGCCAGGGACTGTTTTAGAGCTTTTAAGTGCTAAATAAGATACCAAAGCAACAACAACCCTGCAAAAGACAAACCACACACACACACACACACACACACACACACACACACACACACACACACACACACACACACACACACACACACACACACACACACACACACACACACCACTCACACCACTTCTGTGTGACCTTGTAAATTTGTCATACCCACATCGATGTATTTTTCTGTCTCACAGTTGATAATGAAATAAATCCATGGTTTAGTGCATCTGACATGGCTCTTGCTTACACTGTTCCTACTTTATTAACATACCAGGAAAAAAATTGGTTCAACATGCTCAGAGTATACTTTAATTGGAATCTTTACTTCAGTGAAAAGTATCAAACTTTTTATGTAATCTCTTGTGTCCCAAACATATGGGACAATAATGTTGCACTCTCCTGCAGTATCCCTCAATGATGTAAGCACCTTAAGTGCCAGGCCTTTTCTCTCCTGACCTAAAATCATAATTAAGCATTATTGAGCCATCAGAATTATAACCCTATTGTTCCTTTCCATTTTGATTTTGCTTTTGTTCATCGTATCTTTAAAAACAGGGCAATAAAAGACCCTAGAAAGGAAAAGCATCCAATGCAAATAAGCACACAATTAAAAAACTTATGACTAGCTTTTGAAAAAAAAGCACATGCATATGCATGTTTCTCGTTTAATGTAAAATACCCAGTATGACCATTTGATCACGAGTATAAATAACTTTTATGTAATCTTTCATAAGAGGCTTAATGTTTGTTTTGTCGGCCAGACATATCCCCCAGTCTGTTCATGTTTGCAAAGAGGATGAGTTAGTTCCAAGAGGAATTCCCTC
Source organism: Anoplopoma fimbria (assembly GCF_027596085.1). Classification (NCBI taxonomy): domain Eukaryota; kingdom Metazoa; phylum Chordata; class Actinopteri; order Perciformes; family Anoplopomatidae; genus Anoplopoma; species Anoplopoma fimbria. The sequence continues at coordinate 25,976,126 of NC_072449.1, forward strand.
AGTTTATCCCTGAGAAATCCCAGAGGTGTTATACAACCTTTGAGAGTGAACCTTTAGATCATTTATTTGCATGCATTAAGACATGTGGCTATGCAGGTGAGAATACAAAATAACAGTATGAACATAACTCACTGAATGGCAATGTAAAACTGCAAAAAAATGAAGAAAAAAAATGTATATAGAAAAGATATTAAAAACGAAATGACACTTTGTCCCACAGCTCCATGGCTGAAGTCTTCAATTCAACTCAACCCTGTATTTGACAGGGTCTCTGACAGCTTTCCTTTTTACACATAAGAGTCCCACCTCCTTGTACATTGGTAACCAAGCCCACTTCATATAGGATACAATCTCCTGAGGTTCTAGGAAGCCGTCTACAGTTATCCCATTAAAGGGTTATCTCTGTGGCAAGACTTAAAGATTAAGGTGGTCGTTGCATGTGATCACAGCCAGACCTCAGTGCTGCCGATGCTCAGTAGGAACACTGTCCTCTGTCGCCTCGATCTCACCACTGGCTTTCTGCAGGGTTCCGGACCAAATCACACCTCTGGAGGAATAATGGGCTCCCACAACTCCAGCATCGATGATATCATGGAGCAGGACATGCACCACTGGTACACCAAATTCATGAAGGAGTCTCCCTCGGGACTCATAACGCTTTTTGAGCTCAAGACAATGCTCGAGATGAACGGTATGACAGAGGAGGCCAGCAGCTATGTGGACCAGGTGTTCTTCACCTTTGACATGGATGGGGTAAGGGAACACCTGCAGCAGATCTCTTATTCCCTATTCCCTAAAATGGATTGTGGGATTCCCTTTAAAGTCTGGTCATTCTGGTAACAATTTGCCAATTGATGAGACAGTGGCTTGGTGAAATCCTGATGCACAAAGTAATAATGGTTTCAGGAATTCTATGCAGTGGAAAATAAGAGGCTCCCTGCATTATTTTAAAAAGTTTAACGTGAACAGCATGACATTTCAAAGGGACTGTTCAGAGAATGCAGAGGTCCCTGGATCTTACTGTATACTGTATCTGTAAATATCTGCTATAGTTTCATCTGAACTGCCTTGACCCCATAGCCCTTGCATAGAATCACAAAACGCTAAGTGATAAAAAAATATATTTATTTAAAAAAAAAAAATCTAATCGAAATACATTTTTATATTGATTTGCAAGCAGTTGAGTTCAATGTCATCCCCCTAACTGTATATTTCATGTGTCCCTTTGCAGGATGGCTACATAGACTTTGTGGAATACATTGCAGCAATAAGTTTGTTACTGAAAGGAGAAATTAACCAGAAACTAAAATGGTACTTCAAGCTCTTTGATCAAGATGGAAATGGCAAAATTGACAAGCAGGAACTGGAGACCATATTCAAGGTACAGTATATTTTCTGGGAATGTTGCATGTATAAGGAAGTGAGCAGCTCAATGTTTCCTGGATCCCAAAGCTAAGAAGCTCTACTCTGAAAGAGAAAATGTGCCATGAACTAGACATGACACATAATCCAGGTGGGCTTCCTATCTTACCCCAAGTCTAAATTTGGCCATGCCTATAACCTAATTCAGTCACGCAAGCAAACAGTAATCACCCTACAGATTACATAGCAACTCTTCTCCTTTGTACCATTCTATTAATATACATAAATAATTGAATGCCATAGTCGTAGAAGTAGTAGTAGTACTTTTAGAATCCGTACTATGTGTTAAAGATCCAATATACTGTTAAATTATCATTAGTTTAAAATATTACTCACTTATTAAGTGCATTCAGCAGCAGTTTGAAGAAAGGCACATTGTTATGTTTAAATGTTAGGCCTTTGCAAGAGTCCATTTAACAAACAGTTAACTGTGTAAACTCTTCTATCAGGCCATTCAAGACATCACCAGAAATTACGACGTGCCTCCAGAAGAGATTGTAACTCTCATATATGAGAAGATTGATGTCCACGGAGAAGGTAAGGGATATTTTACTGTCAAGTCAGGACCTATGAAGCGACTGTTAATCATTTATTATCTGTGTTCGTGGTTTAAGCTATAAAGTCACCATTATCAGCCCAGATCAGTGAAATACTGCATGAATATGATGCATCAATTAACCCTTTAGTAGTAAATTTCCTTACATATGATCATTGTAAAATAACAATCCCCTAATGTTTGTAATGCGTTGATGTCATTTCCATCTTTTCTGCTCAGGTGAGCTGACACTGGAGGAGTTTATCAGCGGGGCCAGGGATCATCCCGACATCATGGATATGCTCACCAAGATGATGGATCTTACCAACGTTCTTGAAATCATCCTTGGAGGTCTACAGAAGGATCCTGTAAACTGAATCCGTGGTCAGCGAGATGGATTGTGTGGAGAACTGAGTTTGATTGATTTTCAGAATGCAGCAGTGTGAAGGAAAGATTGCATGTGCTTGATTGATGAGGAGCCTGAACTGAGAACCCCACACAGTTATGATCTCTCTGTACGTCGCCTGAGGGAGGCTGAGAATTTGGTCCCCCACCCCATCTGCTTGTGCTCTCACACTTCCTGGACGATGGCTGTTCAGTTCAGTCATGTTTGAAAACATTTTAACAGGACCGTGTTAGGAGGGTCTCAGTGACGGGCGGACCTTGGACTTTCAGGTTCCCATCAAGGTTTCAGTAGACGCTGCAAAGCACGGTGAATGACTTTGAATTAGTTTATTAAGACCCTATTGAGCCGAAACTCTTGTATGGGACTCTTGGTTTACAGAACTGTCAGACACAAGAAGTCAGCTGACAAACTCTTTGGGATTTTCTGCCATCTGTGAGATAATTACAGCATATGGGTGTTAAAATGTTAACATTGTAAACTAAAATCTAACACTCACGTGTTCTTTGTTTTGTGTTATTGCTGATGTGAGATCTGCATGAAAACTACACTGTTGCTTGTTTAAAATCTGGATAACTGAATATTGATAGTGACTGAATGTAAAAATATTTGACATGTAATGTTTTACTTTATTTTGCAATAATTAAGGTTTCAATGTTGCCTTAAAATTTAATAAATTTGTTTTGTAAAAAGAAAAACTTTTTTCTTGTGCAGGTCACAGAGATAGGGACTGGAGTTAAACTAATATTTCACACACCTTCTTTATTGAGGCTTTATAGCTGTGTTTTATTACTATATCAACTTATGGTCCAAAGAGATGGAAAGCATGCTTCTGTTAAGCAGACCTGATTGTTGAAAGTATACAGGGTTTGTAATTAAGGGAGTCTATAAATTCTGGCCAAATCAATCACTCTTATCAGCTCAATTATTTGCTAAATCCAAAGTGCAAACTTACTGTAGGTCACTGCATGGACATATATCTTTAAATACTACCTGATCCCAAGGGCAACTAGAATATTCTAAAAATTATATGCTTTGTCATTTTATGTGCCACAAACTGGTTTGATGTGTTCAAGGTGTTACTTGGCTCCTCTTCTGATCAAGTCTGCCAATAAACAGACTGTCTTCCATTACCATTTGTGCAGAAAATGCTAGAGTTCTTCTCACACATGAGAGAACCTTATCATCTATCGCCATTTAGTTTTCAGGGGAACCAGACCTACAAACATAAGACTGCATCCAGGCCCACCTGGGTCCTTCCTTCATTATAATGATTATATTAGGGCCATAATAAAGGTTCATTTTCTTTTGAAGACTAATCATAAGTTCTCTCTTCTTTTTGTAATATTATGTGAAAACAGACGACAGAAGAACCATGAGTTCAGGCCTCTTGGATGACCTGCAAATGTAAACACCGCTGTTCTTGGTTTAACACCAAGGATCTATTTGCCTGCATACTGAGGCAATCAAAAATCATGGTCTGCACAGTTAATGATTTGACAGAGATAGATTTTAGTGCACACTGGTCAGACATTATTATGACCTCAGAGAAATTGCAGGTTGTGTAAAACAAATAAAGATAAGAGTTTGACTCCACAAAGCCCTCAAAGTGTCCCTAAATGTATCGGGTGATGCAATTACATAACCGCACTGATCAACCCACCTCTACTCATCGTATAAATTCCCCAGCATCTGCTCTCGAGGCTTTGCGCTGCACACTGCTTCCTACTGTAAGCCACCACAGCACTAGGAGCAGCCGACCACATCCAACTGGAACCATGCAGTCTGCCGAGGCCAAATTTATCAAAAACAGCCTGCACTTGGCTCTGACAGGGTACAGCTCAGCTGTTAGTGACATGGAGCAGACCATTCTCCTGCCGAGCCTGCTGCGAGATGTGCCCTCTGATGAGGCGTGGGACTGTGAAGCTACAGAAGAGTCCTGCAGAGACCTGCATAGCAACTACCTGATGCTCAAGGCCATAAGAAACACAGTGGAGAGCAGCCTGGTTTTCCTGGATGACCACAAGGTCAAGAGCAACATGGCGCTCAACAAGACCCTGGAGCCTCTCCTGGACAGCGATCCTGAAGCTCTCTTCCGCTTCCACCTGAGAGGACTGTTTTATGTGATGAGTGACCTCACCAAGAAGACTCAGAGCCTCACTGTGAAATATATGGACATCATTGGAGTGGCAAATTAGAAAGCATGTACGATTTGTGGACTTTAAGCAACAACAAAAACATATGGCGTTTGTAAAAGCGCTGCATATGTAGCAAAGTCACCTGAAGATGTCAAATGTCTGAAATGTGTACATTCTGTGACCCAATGCTCCCAACTTAATAGATATGGAACAAATGTGCATTGTGAATACTGATCTTTTCTATCTCTTCACAACTGTAATATTACCTTGGAAACTATGGTTAGGAGATATGACAAAATGTCTATTGATTAAATGATCATGAAACAAGAGAGCAGTGTTCTATCCCTGATTTATGTTCAAACACCCAAACGCATCATGCTTATTGTTGAATTCAGGTATTTGTTTTATTTACATAACTACGCGTCACACAATAAATGACGGACAGATTTCACAAAAAGACCACTCAAGACAGAGGATAGTCTACAAGTGTTTCCTCTCTCCCTCTTCCATCTCACAAACCTCCGACACTTAGCGCACAGGATGGAAAGGCTCGACGATCTCTGCAAAGGTCTTTTTTTCTGGTGGGATAAAAGAAACGGAGAGAAACCCTTTGGTTACACAAATACAAGTTTTTAAAATTCTATGTGAAGACTTTGAATGTGGGATTGTTCTTGAAACACTACATAAAGTATGGCACAAACTACACAGCTTGATGCTTCATACACTCATATTCAACCCTTTTTAAAAATCCAGTCTGTTGTCAGCATATGACGTGATAACATATATAAAAAATATACTGAGGCCCAGAGGATAATGTGCAATGAAACAATAAAGGAAAAGGCTTAGGAAAATGTATCCATAGAGAGCACTGCCTGCTTCCATCAATAAATGTAAAGATAACGCCTTCTCTGACCTATCGTATCCCCTGTTTAATTAAAGTCCACCTGACAACTATCATGCCACAAATATTCATCAAAAACCTATCAGTGTTGTCCAATAGAATTTGCCCAACTGCACAAACTGGGTGAAAGAGTGAGGCTAATCAATGTCCCTCCCAAGTTTTATATAATAACTAAATATGAAGAAAGCTGTATTGTTGGATTATTGTGTTTTATGTTAGACACTGAAAATTCACTTACCCTTTGCCGCAAATTCTTGTGGGTGGAGTCTGATATACTCGTTCATATCTCGGTCAAGTCTGGCGAAAGTGTAATTTTCATATTTTGTAACGTAGTAGCCGACGAACCAACCAATGGTTGCCAATAAGACCTGTCGGTGAACACCTAAAAAAGGCAAAGAGGATCGATGATATGATTGCATTTTAAGCACACAACGTGACAATATTATAATAGGAACTTTGCACTGAAAACACACATTAAAGCTTTCATTGTGCTTACGTGAAACCTCAGGCTTGCACCTTATACTTTTCAAAATAAGAAGGTATACCAGACTGGTACTGAAATTAAGCAAAATTCAAGACTATAGAAAAGAAATAAACAAAGCATAAGTAGACTATATCAGATTGAAAATACAGTTTGGTATCTTGTGAAATATGATCACTATAAAAACGTAAATATATAAGTATATATATATATATATAAAAATATATTTTTTTAGTTTTTGTTTTCTTACATTTGAGACGAGAAGAAATGAAAATGGTTAACCTTATACTCCCAGCTACCATAATGAAGGTGTCATAAGAAGTTACTGCTCTTTTATAAAAAAAAAAAAAAACCCACACCAGGTCTACATTTTGCTTAAATGCACCATTTTTAATGATTTCTATTAAATGTCGCACACACTTGAGAGGAAAGTGCCACACCATAGACATGGTAAAGCCCTGACAACACAGCTAACAAACATGCTAACCTGATTTTAGCGGTGGCCTGTGGTTAATGGCATTATGAAGCACCGCGGAGCACCAGCCTACGCCAGCGAGCCACACCGAGTTCCTGTTGGCGATCGTCGGAGGAGGGAGACCCTTCCCCTGGTCTGGAATGAACCCCATGGTGTGAAGTCCCCCTTCAATTCAGATATTCAAGTGACCTCCCAGCGGCCTGCGTTTACTTTTCGGCTATCACCTCTCGGAGGAAGTCAAGGGCATGCTGCGCAACCACAACAGACGTCCGGGCACAACAAACGAGAGCCGCTTCAGTTCCGCCTATTCTTGTTTCCTAGCAACCAACGCCGGAAGATAGATACTTTTACATTTTTTAGCAATAATTACTTTTATAATAATAATATAAAATAACACACATACACATAACACTCCCAGTGTTTAAGGATAAACTACAAAAGCTGCAAAAACACCGGAAACCTGAAAAAGCTGCTGCTTGACGTGTGTGTCTTTGTATCTGGTCTAATAAGTTATATATATACTATATATACTATACTATATATATACTATATCAAGTTATGAGCCGTTTCTCATCAGCGTTACAGAATAAAAACAGTATTTCCTGCATTAAAAAAACAGTAGAAATACACAAGTGAAAGCTCCACAGAAGTGATGAGTTACTGTGAACTGATGACATCATTGAGTGCAGTCCTCCTCCTCCTCCTCCACCTCCTCCTCCTCCTCCACCACAGACTGCTGCTGAGCTGCTGAGGATACACAGCCAGAGGAATAATGCCCTGCCAAGCAGCGGCTTTGCCCATTTGATGAGGTGACCTATGCATACCAAGTAGTTATAAGTCCGGGGATCTCCCCGTGTTTTTGGTAAGTGGAAACTCTCTCCAGACTTGCCTCTCAGGCCGGACTTGCATTGCTCTCTGCTACATCTGATGGTGCCAAAATGGCTAGAGTCACACGGTAGCTGCTTGCTGCTAGCTTCGCCCTGACGGCAGTCTACTCAGACTGCAAATGAAGCATGAAATGGATGAAATGTAGCCTCTGTGTGTGCAGAAATGCTGCAATGTTACTTTCCATTACAGAATAAGACAGAAAGGGTCGAAGAAGGAAATGCGACACAGGGAGCAATTTATATGCATTTTTTTTTTTTTTTTTTTTTTTTTATTGTATCCAGGTTGGCATCCAATGCATTATGTTGTCTTGCAAGCAACAGCTTCTCTCTTTTTTTTTTTTTCTTTTACAACGACATATTTAGTTTTCACGCCCTGTTTGCTGGGATGGGATCAGATGTAACACTGCAGAGGATTCTAGAACCGGAGCTTGTTGTGTTGTGTGTTCAGACAGGAGAAAGAGGGATCCGTCAGCTTCACATCTGTGTTAATGTTTCAGAGGATTCGCTCATTATCCATTATCCAGCAAAACTACAATGTGCACATATATCACATGATGTCAAAATGGGAGTAAAGCAGCAGAGAAGTGAAATAGGAACATTTTATTGTTGTAATTATGTACTGTTCTCAAAGTCTGGTCAGTGTTCAAGTCTTTCATGATGGCGCATCGATTACAAAATACAATTTAATAAAATATGTTGGCCTATTTGTTGTATGAGTAGCATTATCAACCATTTTATGGAACTGAGATTTGATGAATAGACACGATTGTTTTAAGAAAATGGACATTTATTTGTATCATACTGTTCCCAGTGTTGTCAGTCTATTTGTGCAAATGAGCTAGTTCTGAATTGATCTTTAAACACTGAAGATACGACCCAAGGCATATATTACTCACAATTCCTTTGAGTTGTGTTAAGGGAGGTTAGTTAGGTCAGATGTCAGCTGGGCATTCTGGCCTTTACACAAATTTCACAACAGTTTGGTAGTTTCCTCAGCGTCTTCACTGTCTGTCTTTAGTACTTTTCAGAATCTGCTAGAGACAAATGTCATGGCTTTGGTCAAATGCAGTGATTTAATGTTAAATGTATTTACTTATTATTGCTTTGTTCCTTTATTTTTCACAGTTTGAGCATGAGCATGGAAGATTATGACTACCTGTTCAAAATAGTTCTGATAGGAAATGCTGGAGTTGGGAAGACATGTCTTGTCCGGCGCTTTACTCAGGTTTGTATCAATCTGTGCTTCTGAGTTTGGAGTTATTGAAATACAGAGAATTCGAGTATCCGAAACAAAAGTATTTCTGTTTTTGTTTCAGGGCCTTTTCCCACCTGGACAAGGGGCTACAATCGGAGTAGATTTCATGATTAAAACCGTGGAAATCAAAGGGGAGAAGGTCAAGGTACACAAAGTTTTGAAATTTGTTTTTAAAATGTTTAATCAGATGCCCTAATGTTTTGTTATAATTTTGATGAGAAGTTGCTAATTCCATGTATTATATTTTCCAGCTGCAGATATGGGACACAGCTGGACAGGAGAGATTTCGCTCCATTACTCAGAGTTATTACCGTAGTGCCAACGCCCTTATTCTTACGTATGACATTACCTGTGAGGACTCCTTCAGGTGCCTTCCCGAGTGGCTGAGGGAGATTGAGCAGTATGCCAACAACCAGGTGGTGACTATATTAGTCGGTAAGAAGCTTTGCTTTGCACTTAAATAACCGATGGACCTCTTTTATCATCAGGCTCATTGTTCATTTTGAGAACACTGAATAATAGTGTGCGCTATATTTTACTGGAACTGGCCTTGTTTTTCGGAGCCCACGTAAATGGGAGTGTGAGTGAGCAGTTTCTGAATAGATTTGCCAAAGTCAAAGCCAGTTTTGTTAACATACATGTTATTTCTCCTCTCAGGAAAGAGATCTGGAACAAAAAGTTAACATATACTGTCTTTGTTTTTATTCATCCCACACATGCATGCCCACTCGAACTACTCCATTTCCGTCTCTCTCATCCAAACACACAACTGCTAAGAAAGACAGTCTGTGTCGTGATGCAAGAAGCCACATTCTTACTTGTTTGTGTATTGACAGATGAATGTCATATGTCTTACAGGTAATAAAATCGATCTGGCAGAGAAGAGAGAGGTTCTCCGACAGAGGGCGGAAGACTTCGCTGAGTCTCAGAGCATGCTGTATCTGGAGACCTCGGCTAAAGAGTCCGACAATGTTGAGAAACTTTTCCTCGACCTGGCCTGCGAACTCATTCGCGAGGCCAAGCAGAACAAGCTGGATAACAATGACACTGCCCCGATGCCCGGTGAGGGTAAAACCATCAGTTACTTGACCTGCTGCAACCTCAATTAGAGACAGCTCAAACTTATGGCCATCTTAACTCTGTAGCCATTGAGTGTAGAGGGCAGATGGTCGAGCCCCGATGCCTCCGTCCCTCTAAAATGGCACAAAGCCACTTCTTAGTCCAGCCATTTCTAGTCCCATGCCTTTTTAAAGCTGTACAAGGGAGTTAGTCAACTTTAGTTTGGCCTTCCAGAAACAAGCATTTTAGATGCTGCCAGTATTGAGAACTTTGTCCTCAATGCAACAGGATGTAAAGTATGTCTGCCTAATGCATCCAGGGATCCGAGTAGGGCTCCACTTTGTCCTCTTCATGGGGAAATGGCCGAATTTTCCTGTTTGGGCTTTAAGATTCATTTTCATTAAGCATCAGTATTCACCAGCAGTGTTACTTGAGTAAAAAGTTCTACCAGGTATTTTGTTACAGATTCCGCAGAGCTGACAACAAGTGTCATGATCACTGGAGTTTATCAGTAAATGATATCTATACGTTTACATACAGTACATTTTTAGATTACCAAGTCTGATCCAGTTGCAAATTTTTTTTTTTGCAACCTTACCCTAAAATCTGTTGCACAATCAGTTATTCCCACTAAGTAATTTGCTCTTAACATTGCATACAACTTTATCAGCCTTTCATGATCTCATTTCTGTGTGATTACACAGGTCATTACAAACTGTGAAGTATTTGTTCAGAATAGAAGAATTTTACTTGCTGCTAAAATATGTTTTTGTGTCAGATCCCATAAACTGAAACACACATATAAATACTAAATTGAAACATTGTTCTGTGACGCCATTTTTTTAATTATTTTGCCGTATACTTGCAGTGCTTGCGATTAGTCGGTTGATATAGTATGAAGCAGTTGGAAAGGCCTCAGATATTGTCAGTCATCAGTAGAAATTATTAACAGTTTAATCAATTCATTTTTGTATTTGACTGTCAGCTGTTGTTTTTATCCATAGACGTAAATATTTCTGCCTTTGTTGCTGCCTAGCCATGAAATTGTATCACTTCTTATTTGTTTGAAGGGGTATGTTCATGTAGTTTCGTATATGACTTGTTGTACTTCATATGCTTTTATTGTGAAATTCCTTGATTGTCCAGCATGTTTTGCCATAATTTCTAGTGTCTAACTTTTTCTTTCATATATTTGCCATAACTGTAATGTACTGTATTGCACAATGCCATATACTGCACACTTATTATTTTTATTGTAACATTTTGTCTTTTTTGTTGTACAGACTTGTAGTACTTCTTGGCACTTTGCTTTTATACGTTTTATTTTCAGTAATCCCTTTGTACAACGGGCGAGCATTTTGTTTTGCCTTTTACCTTAGATTTAACAGCAGTGACCTATTGTTAATCCCTTGCATCTTCTTGTCAACACAATATGGGAAATACAAAAGAAAACACTACTGGGATTCTGTGCTTCTTTTCCTTTGTGTACAAAATAATTCCTAAAAAAAAAGAATACATGGCCACTAGAGGGCAGCAAACACACGTGGTTTTAAATACACCGATCAACATAAAGGTGGAACATACACTTTGATATAGAACAATATAGATCAGCACATCATGTAACACTACATTCACCAGAAGAGTAAGTTTGTTAGCATGACTTGATACATTTAATATTGCAGTAATTCACTGAGAGCAGCTGCAACGTTTAATATATATATATATATATATATATATATATATATATTTTTTTATATATATATATATATATTTATATATATATATATATATATATATATATATATATATATATATATATATATAATATATATATATTTTATATATATATATATATATAATATATTTATATATATATATATATACATATATATTTATTTATATATATATACATATATTTATATATATATATATATATATATATATATATATATATATTTATCATTCAGGTAATATAAATTAAATTTTAAAATGCATGTTAAGTCATTTGTTTAACCTGATACCTAAAAAAAAAAAAAATCTAATAAACACACTAGTTGCTTACTTACACGTTTTTTAAAAGTTCCGGTATATACTTTCAAAACAAGAGAATAGCATCAATGTCGGGTTGATTCTGCTGGTTTAGCATCAACAACGTGGACACATGGAGCTTCAAACTCCCATCAACCCTTGCGAGATTTACTGTAGGAACCATCTGCGTTCTGCTTGCTAACACACTGCCAGCCGGCTACAGATACATCAAAGTTGTCCAAAATGTTGTGAAGACATTGAACCCGATGCTTCCTGTTCCTAAATATAGGTCACATGCTGGATTTGCTGACAGGCTAAGTCTCACTTCCTTTACTTTGTACGGGACAGGTCTCCTCTGGATCACGAGATCCTGCTATCATGTGCTGAAGACCAGTCTGCTGTGATCCGGGTCTGACAGCAGCAGAGATGAGGTCTGGGGTCGGGAGAGCTGCAGCTACCTGCCTCCTAACGCTCTGCCTCGGCTGTTTACATGTGATCGCCCTCAAATCACAGCTGTTCACCAGGGTTGGTGGGTCATCCTGCTCCACTGAGACCCCCATCAGCTATGAAACGTTTTATTTTGACCAGAAGGTGAGTTTTGAAAATTCATTCATTCTCTAGAATCTATTTGAAGTTATTTGTTTTTATGAAAACTATATTTGCAGTGGTGTTTTACACTGGATTCTTCCTCCTTTACTTGTTTCTGTTTCACTTCACTTTTAACATGTTTGGTGGACTGAATTTAGTGGTGTAGAAAAAAAGTAATGATTCAAATGAATAAATACAATCCCCAATAAAATAAAACAGTTAATATGATCATACTGGTGTAATACTATCATTATATATATTTTTTTCTGAAAATGAAATTGATTGTATCATTTGATGATATACTGGCTCGTTATAGTTTGCTCACATTTTTATTTCGTACATTGGACTCATCGTTTGCTGTTGACTAATATCTAACACTTGCTCTTTCTAAAAATGTTAATGCACTTATTCCGTAGAAGTTGTGCCTTTGTTGTGTCTGCAGACAATAGGTGTTTCCTGTAGTGAAGGGAACACTATCACAATTGGTTCTGTTCCTGCCAGCAGAACTGTAACTATCCCTCCTGGCTTACTGCCTAAAAAGGTCTCCGGGGCCCAGTGAATGTGTAACCCTTTATCTAATGGGGGGTTTCAGAGATCTTCATTCAAGCCTTTACATTTTCCATTTGCTGTTACTTCATGGAGAATCAGATTGCATGTTGATGGTATGTAACACAGCGTGTCACTTAGTGACTTGTGAACCTGACTCATACCCACAGTCACAAGACTGTTCATGTGTCTAAATGACTCTGTTGTTCCTGCAATCAGGGATGCTGTGAAAGGTAAACTCATCTTAACTCACATTTAAAGACTGAACATGTTTAGTCAAACCTCATAGTCACGCTATCTGTCTGTATTTACCTTCTAACTTTCAACTCTGTTGGACATTTAGGCCTGTTTCCCTGCAACATGGACATTGGACAGCTTTGCAAGCACTTTCCAAGATCTATACATGTAGCTACTGAAAAAACAATCCAGTCCATAAGAAAGTAAATACAAACAATCCCTGATGCTGTTTCAACCACCGTCTAGAGGATTAAAAAACAGGTTAGAATAATACACCGATTATTTTAAAGCTTCTATTACCAAAGCACAGAATATCGAGTTTTTAGAGCTTCAGTGATTTGTTGATAATTGATTAATCATTCAAGTCAGTTTGATGGTTCACGATGGTTGTCAAATGAGAGGATTTGCTGATTTTGATTCTGTCAACTTTGGCTCCAGGAAATTGTAAAAACTATTTTCTGATGTTGTATAGACCAGGCGTTTGGTTTCATTTAGTAATTGAAAAGGAAAATTGTTGTTAGCTGCAGTCCTGAGCATAATATTAACAAACTGCTGATAATGTGTATACACAAGCCAGAATTTAGCTTATGGGACAATGCTCCACACCTGGTCCAGCCCACGACATCCTGCCCAATCAGCCACGCTGACAAGAAGATAAAGAGCGTTTCCTCCCTCCTGACGTCCATTGTCTTGTCTGATGTGCTTTCTTTGGCAATCAACAACAAATTATATGCTTCTTCTCGACAAGTACACCAAATAAAATCCCTGTTATCCACTTTGCAGTTGCAGGAGCAAGTCTGCTGTTTTTGTTTTGTTTTTTGTTACAAAAGAATCATCAATCATGCTGCCTTTTTCTACTCTCACTGTGGGACGAGCTGCTGTGTGGAGAGCACCAAGTGATCTAGAAGAGGAAATCCTCCTGACTGCATTTTGCCTCCAGACAATGAATGGAAGTGTCCTTTAGCATCCTCCCAATTAACTGTTGTAGTTTACTGGAGCTTGCGCCTTGCTCGTTTCCCCTCATGTCTTCATTTGCTAGACTGTAACACAACAGACACAGACTCTTCTCCTGTTGAATAGTCAAAGTTCTGGTCCAGTGGACGTCCAGTACGCGAGTTGAATTTTAATTGGAACAAAGTGCTGCCTGCAGTAACCACATGGTGGCACTACTCATCAGGGTGTGGATCTGTTATGAAACCCGTCTCGTGGGTTTTGTGATGTGCATACTGAGTAAGTGCAAATGTACTCACCGGGGGGGAGGGGCTTAATGTATTCAGCCACTTTAGTTTGGCATTTAGATCATTATTCAAAGGAATATATCTGTTTGCATTGCAACAGAATTTTTGCTTTCAATAAAAGTGTTTCACTCCCAAAATCTACCATTTCAAAAGCCTGTTAAGAGTAAAAAAATAACGGATAACACGAAATGAAAACATCATTTAAAAAAACTTTTTTAATGACATACAACAACTTAAATGTTCAGGAAATTCTAACGTTACTCTTGGATAACCGACACCACTGAAACCTATTTCGCTGCCAAACTGCCAAACTTTTCTTTTAAACTGTCTCATGGTCCCCTCACACTTAAAAGCATTGCCAAGCGCTAAGGAGTCGAGGCTTGAATGAACACATTGAGGCCTCAGAATCTTTTTGGTGTCACTGGCTCATAAAATTGCTGCCTCCTTTGTGTCCACTGAGGAGGGAAGTGAGCGAGGAGGAGGGGGGTGGGGAATAAAATAAAACAAAAACATTTTGTGTTAAGTGTTGGTGCTGTTTCAAGGGGTTGTACAACTCGGCGGCCTCATGGGGCCGTCGTCTCTGTGAAGTTGTTGGTTTCTCTCTGCTTTTGTTTCATAAAGAATACAGAAAAAAAATGTTGAAAGGGGAAGATTCCCCCAGAATCCCTGAGTTTGGATGAAAGGATATCTCTGAGCTCATCTAAAGTGGAACTAATGCGGCATCCCTCAAACTGGCCCAAACATATTTTAATACAAATTGGGGCTAATTACTCCAGAATCCAACCTCGGCACTGTCATTTCACAAGTTGGCACAGGGCCAAGTAGCCACTGATCCCATCCAACTCAGGGCACTTTATGTGCGCTGGACTGAAACCTGGTAGATTTTAACATCAGTAAATTATTGCCACATTGGGTTTTCTGTCAACGATTGAGGCCGACGCACAAGATACTTTTCAATTTTGACCTTTAGATATTGTTGATCAGTTTGCGTAGAGTACACACATTTAAGATTATGCACTAATTTCAATGTTTTATGTGTCACAGATTGATCATTTCGGTTTCCTAGAGGATGGCACCTTCAAGCAGAGATACCTTGTGGCCAACAAACACTGGCAGAAGCCCGGAGGACCCGTTCTGTTCTACACCGGCAATGAAGGAGACATCACCTGGTTCTGCAACAACACTGTGAATATCCCACCTGTGACCTTGTATTTATGCCGCACATAATCCGCACTCTTAATTCAGCACCTGTCATTGTTTACTCCGTAGGGCTTCATGTGGGAAATTGCTGAGGAGTTGGGTGCCATGCTGGTTTTTGCAGAACATCGTTACTATGGAGAGTCCCTGCCATTTGGACAAGACTCTTACAGTGTAAGTGAAGATGCATTTACACTCTGAGTACAGCTAAATCTGATTCAAATCTGCTTTAATATGTTTGATTACATGTTTTGCTCCTTTTCTGGGTCAGTAAGAAATGAATAGTACTTACAAAATCATGCCATATATATTTATTACAAAAGAGTGTGTGTTTCACTTCCAGTGCCAGTAAATCATTTTACGTGTATGTATGTTTTTCTTATTTTTACAACGATACTTGTAACCTGCTTCCAGGACAACAAGCACCTGAACTACCTGACCTCGGAGCAAGCCCTGGCAGATTTCGCAGTGCTGATTCAGAACCTGAAGAGCACTTTACCTGGAGCTCAACACAGCCCTGTCATCGCTGTCGGAGGTTCCTATGGAGGGATGCTCGCCGCCTGGTTCAGGATGAAATACCCAAATATAGTTGTTGGGTAAGACATTAGTGTAGGTCTGGGGGCCTTTAGGTTGGTGTCCCCCAAAGATTTAGCGAGCATGTTTGCAGGTGTTTAGCTCCAATCAGTCCCAAAAGGTAAAGCAAAGGTGCTCCTTGCTCAAAGGCATGGCAGAAGTATGAGACTTTAGATTTCTTCAATTCCTTTGTACATGTTACACAAATGATGTAAAGATTACCTAGTATAATGGATGTGCAGCTTGTGTCATTTTGAGGGAAAATAAGTGGAAATGCTTTTGTTTCTTATTTTATTTCAGAGCTCTGGCAGCATCTGCACCAATATGGCAGTTTACCGATATAGTGCCATGTGGAGACTTCTACAAAATAGTCACACAGGACTTTGCCAGGAGCGGGTATAACTGTGATGCAAACATCAGAAAGTCTTGGAAGGCCATTAACAATGTCTCTTCCACTGGTAAGTCCTACAGACCAGATGGGTTGATTTATCCTATCAGACATATTGTAGGGAATATGACTAATTTGAATCATTCAGAATGATACATTAACCATGTTTTATCTTATATATGAGGAAGCCTCCTCTATTTTAAGAGTTTATGCACGTTTGTCCATATCGTCTACATTTGTGGGTTTGATTCATTGTCTGCTAAAGCCTGAATCCAGACAGCTGTTCCTAAAACTTGTTATATAAAGTGGGTATAAAGTCTGGAGCCTCTCCACAGCACAGAGAACAGATTGTTATGTGTGGATCCATAAAATTTACAACCTGCATAACTCAGACTACCTCGGTCCTCTAGTGTTCAGCTCAGATCAGAATAAGAGAGTTTGCCCATAGGATCCCCTGGTACATTTTACATTTTCACATTCCTAAACTGTAGGAATAAGCTTTATTGCATTGCCTGGTAGTTTTTTATTCTTGTCACACCATTATAGTGGTAATAGTGCACCAATAAAAAGGTTAACACCACTTTTTAGCAAAGCGCCCCTTTTAATAAAGTGTAATTAATGGCTTGGTGTGTTATTAAATCATGTTCCAATGTTTTACATAACAGGTATTAGCTATTAATAAGAATGACCTTCAGGTTGTCAGGTTAGAGAAAATATTCACCCAACATAACACTTTAGAATTACTTAATACATTAACTTAATAAGGTAAAAAGATAAAGAAAGTTTCACATAGAAGAGGATAGTCATCAACCTGGCAACCACAAAGGTGCTCATATTAATGGCTTATAACTGTTCTATAAAGCACCAGTAAATGAAGAACATAAAATAGTAAAGCCATTTGCCACAGCTTATTAATTCACTATAAAGGGTGCCTTATTAGAAAGTGGTAGTAATATCTATCCCACTGCTTTCATCAAATGTTTTCAAAATTAAGTTTGATAATATCCCGAACAGGATGTCAAAACCAAGAGAATAAATTATCCACGTGCTGTAAGTGATGTGTAATAATGATGTAATCAGTTGTGTAGAGAAAATATGACTCCACTCAGAGGTCAAGCATTTGTTGGAGCCAGGGCACACAGAAGCTGCATTGAGACTTCACAGCAATCTTAAAGAGTACCATCACATTACAGTACTAGTATACAAGTACTGTAATAGCTTGGTATTTGTCATTATCAGCCAAAATACAATTACACATTGAAACCATCTGGGTGATGGTACTTTTTAGCCCATCACTGTGACCCAGAAGCTTCACATAGATGGATGATAGTCGTTAACTTGAGTGTATGTTGGCTGTTTCCTGGTTGCATCTGTCCCAAAACTTAGAGATTCTGAGTACTGAGTGTTTCAATTTATAATGAGAAAGAAGATGTTATAGTCAGAGAACCAATCAGAGAGCCGGCCACCATTGTTTGTCACCACGCTTGTCTAAAAAGACGAGACATGATACCGACGTTTTCCGTGCATAAATTAAATGAGTAATTGCTTCTTAACTTCGAGCACCCTGTCACGTTAACAATCATAACATAATGTTTCTTTTACAAGAATTTTGCAGCTAAACCTATCATGAGGTTCTGATATCATACCTGTGAAGACCCATGGGAGCTGTAGTCGTTTAATCATTTTGTGCTCTCTTTTGACAAGCTTCTGGTCTTCAGTGGCTGTCAGAAGAATTCAGTCTATGCACCCCTCTGAAAAACGAGAACGATGCTTTCGGCTTCAAGAGCTGGCTTCAGGAGACTTGGGTGAATCTGGCTATGGTGGACTACCCCTACGAAGCTAATTTTCTGCAGCCACTTCCTCGCTGGCCGATCCAGGTACAAATGTTCACTAGTAAAATAGTAGTATCTGAGATTCAGAAAAGTATTTGGCATCAAAAAATGATCCAATAAAATGTTTAGCTCAAATGTATTTACTGTCAAAGGTTTTTACATTATTGGTACATAACATTTTGTTTGCCTTTGGTTAAGCGCCTGCTTTGGCCTGACAGCCTGTCCTTAATTGAAGTGAATGTTTGATTCAGCCGATTGTGTCACAAGTGTTTGTTGTGGTCTTCCAAGCTTTTGTTGACAACAGCTGTCAATTAACTTCATCAATATTCATAAGGATCTCATTTCTTTTAGATTTTAAGTATTCTTTAGATGAGCAGTTACAAGTAAGCCACCGTTCCTTTCTTTCTCTGGTACCAATGGTCCTTTCATTTGCACACTCCCTCAGATCTCTGAGGTGTTCCTCTTGGGACGCTCACATGGCACTACAGAAAGAGGACATTTGCCCAGAGCAGCTCATGAGGCCGTTAAAACAAAAGTCCCCCACTCTTGATTCAATGAGACTGTAACAAATACTTCACTAGACACTTGTGAAATTGAAAAAATTATCGCATAACGTGCCAAAATTCCAAAAAATACATATGATGTGGCAAATTGTTTAAACTCTCCCCATTACAAAACGTCCTTTGTTTTCATTTTAAAGAGCTTGGGACAGTATAGCATCTGTTTGGCTGCGGCTGATTGACTTGGATGCAGTGTATTCTACCAGTCACCTTGACATGCCACGTGCATAAACCAAGCGCTGCTATTGACCCCCAACTCTCTATTCGGTGATTCAACACCCCTCCGAGCACCCAGTACAGCAGACTCGCTTTAAAACATTTACCAGTGTGATACATTTTTTTTGTCTGCTTATTTATTTATCATTAAGGCAGTGAATAGATTCAGGAGCGTCACGTCAGTGGAAATAAACACTAAATGGTCATTATGAGTTTTTTGGCTCCTTGCCTTTAATGTATGCGACCCCTATGGGTGGTTTAAGCGGTTTAGGCAGTGGGTGCAAAGAGGAGCTTTTTTAATGACAAAGCTAATGTGATTATCTGAGTGAGTGTGAGAACGGGGTATTGAGGGCTTAGAGGAGGGAAATCTGTTGGCAGAGATGAATGTATAAGCCTAATCCTATCTGAAAAGTAAGGAGAAGATGCTTTGGAGCAATTGCAGTGTTTTTTTTTGTTTTTTTTCACGGTATAAATCTTTGGTTGGACATGTCTGTGGCCCTCCTCATCCATCGACCACCAACTCCTCCCCAACCCGCAGACAAAAGCCTTAGTAACAGACTCCACACTAGCGCAGCTCCCCTCCAACCTCAGGACAAGAAAGCCCGGTTTGTCTGCCTCACAAAGAGTGCAGAACAACAGCGACAGCCAACTCCGCTGCTGCAACCATAACAACACACAGTGATTTTAAACAGAGGCTGAAACTCAAATATTTATCATCCACGCTATTAATTCTGAGAAATCAACCGTGGTCAAACGGAATAGTGTTTAGGAGAGCAACATTTAGATCATTTAGATCATTGACTATAAGTGCGCTTTTTCCACCCCGTGCCAAGATTACAGCGATAAATTCAAGTTCATTCCAGGGAATTTCACATGCAAATCAGGCGCCACCACTTTCTATGTGGAAAAACACTTTATGGGCCACAAGAAAGCAAACTTCAGTCTTGTAAACAACTCGGATATAAGGAAATTAGATATTTGTATTTTTCACTTTAGTGCGATTTAAAAAGGAAATGCATGAACCTGTTAATGGCTTCAACAGCTTGCCTTAACTGTAATGTAAGCACAAACTTCATTTTTTTATATTTTGTGTTATACTTTTCAAGGTGGTGTGCAAGTATCTGGCTTTCGATGCCGCTGTGTCCGACTACCAGCTGCTGCACGGCATCTCCCAAGCAGCTAAGGTCTACTACAACTACACCGGAGGCTCCTCCTGCCTCAACACATCTCAGACGGCAACCGGCAGCCTGGGCCTCCTCGGCTGGTTTTACCAGGTGCGGTGACACGGAGCGTGTCATGCTGAATAAAAATCGCAGCAAACGTGTGTCAGTCGGCAGCTTTACCTGTCACGATGAATACCTGTTCAATCCTTCATCCTCAGGCCTGCACAGAGATGGTGATGCCCATGTGCACAGACGGCGTCCAGGACATGTTTGAACCTGAGGAGTGGAACTTCAAGGCCTTCTCTGACGAGTGCAACGCCATGTTTGGGGTCAGGCCGCGAGAGGACTGGGCAGGCGTGGTCTACGGGGGGAAAGACATCGCCTCGCACAGCAACATCATCTTCAGGTAAACGGGGCTTGTAAAATGCCAGGGTGAGGCAGAAGGTTCTCTGTGTTTTCTGGGTTTGTCTAGTGCCATTTAAAGATTTAGACTGGCTTTTATGCAGACTAATAAAGAGTAGCAACAGGAGGTAGACAGAAGTATGAATCCAATGTGGCTCAATCATAAACACTTATTCTGTTGAATACCAGTTTGGCACCTTTGTCAAACTATAAAAAGCTTTTATAATATGTGAGTTTTCAAAGATAAATTATTACAATAAATTGTCATAACATATCTCGAATATTAAAGACGGCACAAAAAAAAAGGACCAGCAGCCCATGTAGGAGGTTGACAGATACTGACACACAACCTGTGTGGACCCACGTTTGTAGCAGTGTTGCTTTAGTCAGTTAGAATAAAAGTATTTTATTATTTTATTATTGTTTTTTTCCCTCTTAAATCCGTATTTATGTCCGTTGCCTTATATTTATTGGATAGTTCTGGTGGTAAAAGTTGCTTTAATGAATAATGAGGGATTTTACTCTTTTCACTTAATACTTTGTACAAAAAATTCTACAAAAAGGCACTAATGATGCTACATGTAAAATACCTTAAACGAACCCCCTTATATGTGGCACACAAGTGTCTGATCGACGCCTCTGCTGTTGCATTTCAGTAACGGAGGACTCGACCCGTGGTCATCCGGTGGAGTGACCTCCAACATAACAGATTCTCTGGTTTCGGTTGTGATCCCTGACGGAGCCCATCACTTGGACCTCCGCTACAGCAATGAGCATGACCCACCTTCAGTCCGCGCAGCCCGGGCGTTAGAGGTGATGTACTTTCGAGAGTGGATCAAGCAGGCTAAAGAGACACCCCAAACCCCTTAGTCCCTAAAAAGCAGTACAATGTCACCCGACCCAGTTCGCCTAGCTTTAATTTACGTGAGAGTATTTCACAAGGTGCTCCTTGCATCAGTCTGCCAAAGTTTGTGCCCTTTTTTTATTAATGTGTGGACAATTCTTTTTTTTACAATTGAATGATGACGTTTTTATTTAAAAATTGCAACACAACTGATCTTAATAACAAAGTCATTAATCACGTGTTTTTTAATCATAAGTGTTTTTTAATCATAAGTGTTTTTTAGACTTAAATTTTCTTTGGCCTAATGAGACAGAATCCATTTATTTATGCCAAACTATACTTTTCCAAGGGCTTAGATAGGCACTCCATTATGAGAAATACAAGAGATCGACTTGTCACTTTCTTTGTCAATATATGTAATCACATTATTGTCATCGAAAGACTGAATCATCTTCATTTGTGTAAGTAATGTTAGCCAAAAACCCATTAAGGCCTCTCTGCCTAGAAGCTTGTATTTTGTTGTTGTCAGTCAATGGTACAATCAGGGATATGTTTAGTTATTACCATCTTCAATTTCAATTTTGTCTATAGCTTCCTCATTACAATTTGACACCCCATAGTCTTGTCGATTAGCCATTGTTGTCACTCAGGTGTATTTCTTCTTTCAAAGTAAACCTTTAATCTGATTTTTTTTACTCTCTAAGAAGTCTCAGGAGAAAAGTTTGGCACCAAATGTAAAAAGAAATAAAAAAAATGTAAGTTTTTTTTATATGTTCTGCACAGGGTGTAATATTAAACTTGACGTGTTGTTGTTCACAGTGCCTTCGTTGTTCTTTGAGTTTTCTATTTATGTCTTATACCACCTTTATTTAATATGCTGTCATTCCCAAGAAACAAGTCTCACGGTGAAACCGATTAAAAAGCTACTGATGATTTTGTCATATAATCTTTCTAATTGTCTTTTGATCATATAAGGATGTACTGTTGCTCTGTCAAGCCCACTCTTTGTCATGTCTTAGAGAGAATGGGGCTTTCAAGTTACTTCCACCTAGCAGGAACAATTGCATGGGCCTGAGATTTAATAAAAACCCAATCGGAGGAGGCCAATAAAGTCAGTGGTGGGAGATTATTGCAGCTCCGCCTGCTGACCTCTCCCCTGTGGACCAACCTGTGGGATTCCCCCTGACACGCATTCATTCACAGGCTGCCATTAAAGCTCTAAATTGCGGCACCAAGGCAGCTCATAGACCAGAGTTTGTTCCCCCCTGCTAGTAATATTATTAATACAACTCCTGGGGTGCCAGAGAGGTTGAGGAGGGTTGATGGAAGGTTAAGAGTGAACCGGGAATCGACAGGGACCAAGAAGCCTTTTGTAGTTCACCATGAGGCCGTTTCTTTTTTTTCTATTTTTTTTCAGACTCAAAGTCTCAAATGTCATGAAAATACTAAGACTAAAACAAATGACTGCCAATGAAATCATGTCTTGTGGATTTTTTATTTCCTTTGAGCTATTCTGGCCCAATTATTTTTCTCCCCCTCCTCCTTTTAAAGCAGAAGTTCCTGACATGCCATGACTTTGTGAGGCAGATGGGGGAACATGTCCTGCACTGGTATGTGGGTTGATTTTCTACAGGGAGACACAAAGCCTGAACATTTTGTCACAGGCTTGACTGGACTTCAGACACCCCAGTAGAAAGACATATAGCTAAACATGGGGGAGGACAGGGTCTCTGCCACTAAATGCCGTCCTTAAAACTTTTTCTCAGGACTTTGAGAGGTCATTAATTTAGCCAGCCCTTTCTTATTCTCTGACACTGGCCATCAATCAAAGGTGTTATTAGTATTCTCCCAACCCCAAACCCCGAGTATGTCCCTGCTCAGACAGGGACCACACACTAGTAGGAAGAGATTAAGCCTGTGGGTGTCACATCACGTTGGACCGAGAACCCCGCTCCAGAAGGAGTAGGGTGCTGCTGAATAAGTAAATTCTCAGGCACAGAGGGCGTGGTAGCAGTGTTTAAGAAAATCTCAACAATATGGATCTGTGTACTTAACAATTTGGTTGTGGAGAAACGTCACAGCAGTTGATTTTCTCCAAATTAAAATCGCCCAAAGCTTCAAACATAATGAGCTTTTGAAAATTCAATCTATAGCTTGACCTCTGTGATGAACACTTAAACAAACGCACGCTGGTTATAGTACATTTTAAAAAATAGTTTTACAATTAACCTCACACTTGAGAGTAGAAACAAGTCAAAAGCTCTCGGTTCATATCTTTTTTTTCTCCGAGCTGCTCTGCCTCAGCCCAACCCCTCTTGCCCTCGCAGCCTTTATGCAACAATAGAAACTTGTTTCCGGGATCTGTGCGTCAGGCTCTGTGATGTGAATGACCCACCAGCACAAAAGCCAAAGCCCCTTGACTGGGGGAGAAAAAAAGAGAGGGATATAGCTGCCACAACTGTGATGATGTCACTTTGCCAAAACGTTGCTGCTAGCAAAGACAGGGAGGCAGAATCACTTTGTCCAGGCGTTAAAAGCTCAGCACTCCTACACTGAATTCATGAGATGTTGTGGTATGGCATTACTGCGATGAACTTAACGTTTTGAATTTACAAATAAATGCTAGATGGTATGAACTGGATATGCAAATTCTATTTTTTTTCTAGGTAATATCAGCTCTTTCATGGCCAGCTGTATAAACAGAAAGATATACTTTATTTTGTTACCATTTGTTGCTCATAGATTTGAGTTTTTCTACTTTCCTTTTCAGCTACAGACTTGTGTTGGGCTACGGATAATTAGATCAGTGCTATCACTTTCACTGTCCCCTTTTCTCCCCAGGAATTAACATAAGAAAGATTTTTTTTTTAACGGCCTCACTCCCTCGCTGCTTCAGACTTTTCTTTTCATCCCTCCAACTCTTAAATGAGTCACTGCCTCACCTCAACATGCACTTTTGTAAGAGGAGGGATCGTCTTTCAATAATTCAGCTGCAGGGTTTTTGAATTGAAAAGAGAATAATACATGAAGGCTTTAATGTGATCAGATTGAGACTTTTGCATTTTCTGGTGAACAAATAGAAAATATGTGCAAAGTGTGGCTGCAAGTTACACATTTTTATTGTATAGTTAAACTATGCCTGATAGTCCATACACTTAGAATTCAGTGGAAATTCCACTTAAATTGGGATGATTGCTGGCAACATTACAATCTGGCTCTTGGACACATCCTCCGTTGTATTCACGGCTGGCCAAGAAACTTCCTGTAAATGCGTTATTGTTTACAACAGAAGTTTCATACCCAGGATTTCTTAAGGTCAACATTTCTTCTGGCACACTGAGCCTGAACTGCACTTTATTCCCCTTTAATTTAACAGCTCCGGCAGCTTTTCTAGTTAAATCGACTGTTCATTATTGAGACCCATTTTACGAAGGGGCTGTGAGGTGCAATTTAATGAATCTCTGGCACAAAGCTCCCTTTCAGTGCCGGGCGAAGAATAGAGGCTATTTAGACCCTGTAGGGCTTTATGTCAAAGGCAGCCCATAATAGTTGTCAGGCCAGGGCAGAAATTCCCACTGGCCTGGGAATGCACTAGAAATCAACTTTTGCCATGAGCAGATTAAGACACAAGCGAGCAGTTGGGAAGATTCTCCCAAATAGTGGCATCTGTTTGTGCACAGAGATTTTCCCACAGAAAAGAAGCCTTTTCTCACTACTGTATAGCCTCGATCTGATAGTTTGATAGTTTGTTTCAGTGCCTAAAATGAACAGTAATTAGATTACAAATTAACTTTCACTTAATCCAGACAGGAAACAGAGAAGTAGGCGTGATAATTGAATAGTGTTTATAATGTTTTAAAAAGCAAGCAGGAATCTTAGGAATAATGGCACTCATTAGTTTAGTAATTTTATGGGATATTTAACTTCAACCCCCCAAAAATTGGTTTCAATGTGGTTTGTTTATTAATGATGCATAAAATAGGATATTTACTTCTAAGCTTTAAAGAGAGATTTTTTCAATTATACAGTTCTATCCAGCATAACTACCATTCTTTTCTCCTCACTGTTACAGTAATATCCTCCAGTTTCATGCTAGCCTTTTTGGTTGAATGCACACACAAACAGTTAAACTGAAGGGGGAGAGTCCTGACGGAGGCTATTGTCTTCAACTCGGCAGGGAATTTCAGACAAATCCCTCTTAGATGCAGGTGGTCAGGCACAAGCAAAGAGTTAAGTCCTCCGCTCTCTTTGCCCCTCCTCTTTGATGTTCTGACATCATTAGTCCAGCCCCCCGAAAGATCTCCTTGCTTCCCTCTGAGCCCGTCACTTCTACTCTGGAATGTTTACAGGAACTTCATGAGCAGCATCAGGACCGAGGGTTTGTCAGGGGTAAAAAAAAGACATGCTCTGAAGAAACTTTTGGTTTTGGGAACACAGCAGATGCCACAGGTGTAGCCGCTGGGCTCAGCAGAGTAATGGCTGTTCAGACTGCAATCATGAACCCTCAGTTCATGAATTTCTGCTTCCCCGGCTCTGTGATGGAGTACGACGTGGAGAAGAGTCTGGATGGGAGTCTCCTCTGTGAGGCGGAAAATGACGAGGACTACAGAGAGACCACCAGGGACTTGCTGAGCTTCATAGACTCAGCCTCCAGCAACATCAAGCTGGCTCTGGACAAGCCGGTGAAATCCAAGAGGAAAGTCAACCACCGGAAGTATCTGCAGAAGCAGATCAAAAGGTGCACAGGCATCATAACGCCAGGAAACGTAGCAGAGGCCCCGGTCAAAAGACACGGTTCCCCCGTGGCTCAGCCCTTGCAGAGCAAAACTCCGCCTAAACGCGATATGGTCCAGGCCAGCTTACAGAGCAAGAGCTTGGCAGCCCTCTTCAGCCCTGTGAAGGATATAAGGGGTGAAAAAGCCAAGAAACCACCCCTGAGGCATCGCAATCTGCCCCCCTCTTTTTTCACCGAGCCTGCCAACTGCTCCAAAGTCAGCTCCACATCTGGGATGACGCTGAAGGACTTGGAGCGAGGCAATCCTGAGGCCGCAGAGTTCTTCGAGCTATTGGGGCCTGATTACAGCAACATGGTCAGTGAACAGGACCTTTATCAAACTGTCCGGGTACAGCCAGAGATGGGAGGGCCGGATCCCACTTCCTACGATGCTCAGCATTTAGTTGGTGGTCTCCTCTACTCGGAGCCCTGGACTAGCTGCTCAGGACCCTCTAAAAAAGTAGGGGAAAGCCTGCGTACAGGCCTGACGCAGCCTCCTGTCTACTGTCCCTCTGAGGCCGCTTCTGGGTCCATAGAGGACAACGCACTGTGCACTTTGGCCTTCCCAAACTTCTTCACAGACTGCTCCATACCTCAGGCCACTTATGATTTAAGTGGTGGTTATAACAGAGCTAATTATTCATCTCTATGAGAAAGTGACAATTCTGTTTTTAGAAGTGCTGGAAAAAAGCAGATTAAACTGCTGTGAAAAGTTTAACACTAGCCTAATAGAGTTTTATATTAGTGTGTCATATTTGTTTATCTGCTACTGAAGTAATATTGCAACTGGATTTTAACATTTTGTGCCATTCCCCTCTCAAGATCATCAACGACACTGCTTATCTCTTATAAGGAACTAAAAATTGCTGACTGTCATTAAAAATGTCCAAAGTTTTTCAAGTAACTGGATACAATGTACTTTACAACATCCCAGTTTCATTTACTGCACTGTTCTGTTAAATGTTTAAAAGTTTCTTGCATGGATGTTGATTTTATTATCTCAGGCAATTTATAATGACATTCGGAATGAAAATACAACCAATACGGGGTAAGCCTCAGCTTTGTCAGTCAAGTGTATGAGTCAGTTCATTAGGATGTACCTTATCAATCTAGGAATCTGTTAAAGACATTTCTTTCTAACATGTTCATGTTTTTCAGAAAGACAACATAAAAGCTACAGTAATAGTTGTCTGTTTAGTCCACTAAAAGCCACCTGTCGCTAGGAAACGGTATTATCAGACTCACATTCGACAAAACATGCTGAAACAATCGTCCCTGTTGGTAACTGTTCTGTGGAGAGGGGAAAACTCATTTTGTTTAAATGACTTTTACAACAATGTGTGATGCCATGTTTGTTTTCCAACATTTTACAGCTCAGAAATGAGCTGGCAGAGTGACCACTTGTATCCATTTTGTTGGAAAAGCCTTAAATGTATCTAGCTACTGCAAGAGGACAAAATAAAGCTGGTCTTTATTACCGTGACAACAGTGTCTGTGTTTGTGTTCATTGCTGATCATGGATGTTGTGATTATCAGAATACAAAAGGCTACAAGGCAAAACACTGCATGGAATAAGGTGTGTGTCTCTAAAATACATTTATACAGTTTTGAACAGAGTTGAAGAGTGTTAAGTGATGAAAAAAATGTTGCATTATGTAAATAGATAAATATAGATAGAAACTTTGGGGGTCAGATCAACAAACTTTGTTGACTGTTTTGATCTCATCTTGGAGCCTTTTTACTAGATCTTCCTTGCCCTGATTTTGTTCTTTCTTGTTACATTATATTTGTTAATTTTAGCTGGTTTGTTGTATTTATTTATTGAGGCAGTCTGTAACCCTGTGTGTTCTTTATAGATTAACTTTTATTCACTAACTATTTGATTACAATGTGATACATCTGTCTTGTGATAAGACTGATAGAGTTGAGTCAACACACAAAACAATATAGAAAAAACTAAATAGTTTAAATAGTATTTACTTCAGCGCTGACATCTCACAAAGGTGTTTCTAATTGTCACAGAGTTTATTTAAAGCAATATAACAATATAAAATTAACTCTAATATGTATACTTGTATATGTTGCTTGTAAATGCAATGCTGATTGCACACTGTACCAACATTATTTTTTGGCTTGTCCAATAAATCATATTTCCAGTCCCTTTTGTTGAGACAGAAATAAAGAATTCTGAGCTGCATGATTAATTTTACATTTCTGCAGGGACTGAGCTGGCTGGCAAAACCCCTGTGCAACATAAACACCTCAAAGTGTTGTGAGATTAGAATAATGAAAGTTCATGTAAATGTTAAACCCCTTCACATCATTGCCCTTAATTAACTCCTCTACATTTACACAAACATGTCCTTATCCCCGCTAATGAGTAAAGATGGAGGATTTGTAACATTTGTTTCAATTAAATTCACACACCAATGCACTGGTCCATTTGGCAGCTAAATGTTTGAATGTGGGGATTGTTGAGGATCCGTTTATTTCCTGTATTTTTACATGAAGTTGACTGGGGGTTTAAACTCCCACAGTATAACCTCCTCACAGGAAATCTCTCCCAGGACATTAAAATTCCATTAACCCACAAAAACATATTATCACCCTCTGCTGTCTGTTTGAGGTTACTAACTAAACTAAAGTACGTCTAAATCTGCATGTTATGGGTCTGAAAACCTGAGTCCATTTTGTGGAAAAGCAAGGACAACATCCTGGTTGTTATTAGAAATATAAGGGAGACATTTAAACACAAATGTTATTGTACTTTTTTTTCTGATAGCACAAACAGACTTTTTATCTTGATGTCCAGCAACTACAGAGGAGGGATGTCAAATCAAGGTCAAGTCCTCAAACTCACTGTTTATAATTCTTTTTCTAAAATGTTCAGTAATATTTTCAGCTCTTCAGATGACTAAACATGCACTACCTGGCCCAGAGCCGTATTCCTTGGCATTACAGTGTACACACATTCACACTGACCAGCGGTCTTACAGTTGTATACTTGGCAGCTCAGATGAAGTTTACCGGGGGTTGGTTAAGTGCCTTGGCTTGTTGTTGAAAAGGGAATTGCAATTTTCAGTTTTTCTTCTCAGGATTTATTGACCGGTAGCTCAATCCCTTCCTCAAATTTCAATCAAAAAACAATATAAAATGGCAAAGCTCCACATATCTGTCCATCAGTGCTGCATCCTAAGGTCTGCAAGCAGCTGCTCAACAAAAGCACTAGGTGGCAATAATGCTCCATTAAAAAACAACGTCCACCCCTCCCAGTCAGACGGAAAAGCTTGTATCTGATGTACGAGATTATGTATGAAATTGTAGCCTTGTGTGGTAAAAACTGAGTGCCTTCTCAGATGTCTCTCCATAAAATGAACCTGTCCTGAATTTAGTACGTTGGACAGGCATGCATGCTTGTAAACTACGATTTTTTATCTTTTTTTTTAGAGTTGGTTTAAATGGATTTCCACTCACTAGTGTTAAGATGCTTACTCCTGTAAGCGTATTATATGATGGTGTACATCTTCATTGTATTATATATGCTCTACTTTGAAACACTCGTCTGCCAGTTTTTTTCCTCACCTCCTGCCAGCTGGCTTTGTTTGCAGATTGGTCAACACTACCCTGTCATATGCAGGACACAATAATATCTGGCAATTTGCAATGCAGCAAACTATTCACACACAAGGCATATGGATTTTCTGTCCCTGAATTGACACTGGCTGATACATTCAGATTAGACCCTACTGATGGAGCCACAACTGTATCCTGCTTTGATTTATGGCACACTGGAGATGCTATGTTTGTCAAAGCGATTAACAAGATCTGTGTTGGCGCAGACCTGAATAACAAGACACAGATATCTAGGTAAACTAGATAGTATTCCGAAGATTTTCCCTGGCATGGTATGTGATGTCCTATGATGCAAAATAAATAAATGTGTACACACATGTGATTTAATGGTTTGTATGTGCACACACATTTAACAAATGAAAACACAGGAGCGGGGTTAAAAATACAACCAATACTGACTTGAACTTTCATTTCAGAGTTGTTTGCTTCATAGTGCTACACTGGAAATTGAGTATCCGTCCGCATTTGCCCTCTCACTGACCTTTCTCAGCTTGTCCTCCTCATGTCTTGTCAACGCTACCGGGGTGGAAGTACGGCGCCAGATGATATCCGCAAGCCTTCGTAGCCTCTCTCAATGACATGCTACTTTTGTACCAAAGCTCAAGTCAAAGAATAAGTTTTCATGTTTCTTCCATGGAGGGAACATTAATACCATGATAGAAAGAAATTATTCACATGTTGGCTATCGAAGCATGGCGTTGCCATTATCTTTAATTAATGCTTTGCAGGGAAAACCTCACATGCTGTGAGTATCATGGTATCTGCTGAGTATACGTTATCTGCTTTTAAAGATTACATTAATTGTTTTCATATTATAATATATCTGTCCTAGCCAAATCTAAGCCATCATAACCCCTGTGCTTTAATATCCAAAAAGTGAATTTTCTATTATAAGCCAGCGCAGCAATTGATGTCTTCCTTTGGTTCTTCCTACGTCCGCCAAAAGATTTTCTATCAAAGTCTTCAAGATAGGTGGCTCCATATTAAACTTTAAAACCTCAACTCAAGAAACGTTATTTCATCACAGAGGGTGTTGGTGGCTGCTTCCCACATTTCAAGGACCTCCTCCTACAAGGTTGCAAATAAAGGCAGTGCAGAGAGATACGACTTCACCCTGTATTGCGAGGCCTCAACCAGTGATAGCAGTTAGCATCTTTGGACATTCATTTTGAATTAGTAATGTATCCCTCCTGATCCTTTTCTTGTCGATGGTAGTGAGATTACCCCAAAAATACATTTGCTCACAGCACAATATATTCCTTCCCCCATGTATTTCATGTCTCACTGCTTTCCATTTAAGTCTGCATTCATTTTCAGCAGCTATGATGCACTGCTTCCCTCCTCAGGGTGTTGTGGGTATGCTTGCTTACATCTGTGTGTTTTTGTCAGTGTGATAACAATTGAAAACTGCGCAGAAGACAAAAGTCTTGGGTAGATTAAAGACAATACTGCTGGAGCTCTTTCATCTCCAGCAGATGCCACCCATATTGAAAGACACAACTCTCTCAAGCAAATCATATGAATAAATATAAATTCTTAAAGCCATTTCCCACTCAGATGACAGCCTTTAATAGGTGGAGTCGCTCCTGTTACTACTTTAAGAAAAAACAACCTTTTATTTTAGCGTGATTAAATGGACAAGCTATCAAAGAGGTCTAAGGAAGTAAAATGTCACTATAGTAAATAGAATCTGATGTTTTAAAGGTGCAATATACAGGATTCAGTGCTTTGATATAGAAGCAAACACCTAATAGCTATGTTAAGATATAGTGAAGTGATGTCTACCTGAGCAGTGAATGAAGTCGCACTACTTCTGTGTGTGTTGTTATCCAAGCTCATTCTCACTGAGCTCATACGCCAGTTACAGCTGAAAACACCATCCCGACCGACGTTGTTGCCATGGAGGCATAGCACCCAGCCTCCGCTTCCCCCTCATGCAGACACGGTTAGATCTGTCCGCACTTTTGCTATAACTTTCCCTGTTAGCCCTGTTAGCACTGTTAGCTGCAAGCCGTCAGCTCAGCTGTTATCAAAGCTGTTAGAAATGTTCCCAGTTTAGTAATAAGCACCTTTAAATTCGATCGAATGCTGTTGTTTGGGATGCTGAAACAATAGATTAACAATAACATTGTTTTAGGCTACTAAGCACATTAAAGAGATTTTGCATATAATAAATATTCTACCCAAGCAGCCTCCTCTGGTTCCTCTCCTCATAATTGGTCATGCTCCACGAGAGCCACTGCTAGAAACTTTGGACCCCCTATCAACAGCTAAACAGAATCTTTAAAACCCTGAATGTCTAATATCTCTAAACACATCCTGTCAAGCTCTGGACCCCTTGAATTATTCAAGGTTCCCCCATCAATTAGTGTCTCTGTGCACCTCCAAGGAGAGGTGACTATGGCTTCCTACCAAGGTCAACTCTTATTGATGACCCCCTCATCCTGTCAATTTCTGCCATTTGTCACTGCCATGTAGTTGCTATTCAGAGCACGTGACCACAGGTGAAGGTCATGAAAAAGACCAGCTGGAAAATCAAGAGCTTTGCATTGTGCTTCCTTATAATGTCCCCAATACAGTGTTCATATTGCTATTGCTAATGTTTCAAAATAGCAGTCAAACTCCAAAACACACGTCTTACCCTTGTCATTGTCAACTTTTGAGTTCACAATAATGTTGTTGGTTAACATTAGAAGGATGACATCGTCTGCTAAACAACGCCATCAGCACATGCTGCTCATGTGCATCAATTTCCTTTCTTAATTGTCTGTCTTTGGATATACCAAAGACGAATGGGAACAGGGTGAAACTGTTGGTGATCTCACCCCAACATACACCTGCAGCACCTCATTGCATTAGCATTTTCCAAATCCTCCAAAAACATGCAGACAGGATTTACATATTCTCTTAAGCTCCCAGTTATCTCTGTGACTGTAAAAAGTGTGTCATATTCCAGAAGCAAGGCAGAAATCTAAAGTTTAGTCTTTTTCCCACAACTTTGGCATTGGCCCTCTGTGGATAAAGCAACAGTGCCTGGTTCTAAACTAAGCAGGTGACAGCAGCTAGCACAAAGAGCATTTCAAACATACTAACAATTAGCAATGTCTCTTTCAGTCCGGGCAACTGAGTGCTTACAGATAAAACAAACTGTGGACTGCTAGTTTATTTACGTTTGTTTCCTGTCTCTGCTGTGCGGCAGTGGTTGATGTTAATTGTTAACTGCATGAAAATTTATTTGGGCTGCACGCCCATTGGCTCAGTGAGCCAAGTTTCCATCCTTCCAACAACAACATGAGTTGTTGGAATTAACTTTACGGACGTTGTTTAGGTGACATCTTCTGCAGGTGCTGTTGCACACCCTGGGCCCCCCGGTAAAGAAAAAACATGCCATGACATAATAATTTGAAAGATACATTTGCCTCCTTAATTATCGCCCTTTGATACATTTTTAAATGTAGGAACGAAAACTCATTGACAAAAGAATATGTACATAGCATGCAGAACTGTCACACTCTGCCTCTCTGTCCATTGATCTCACAACCTTTACTGCTATTCTCCACCTGTCCACCAGATGCCCTCAGACTTCTCCACCTGTCCCAGTCCCCCATCTCTCACATCCAGCCACTCCCTCTTGCCCTGCAGTAAACCCTCTCCAGCCATCACCTGAGCTTCCCCGCCCACCTGCTCACCTGTTTCCACTTTCCATCATCAGCCCTGCAGAAAATATTCTAGTCCCTTTTCCCCAATCAGATGCCATATTGCATCTTTGCTTTCCAGTCATCTGACCCAGAACCCTGAACCTGCAACCTGAACCCTCTACCTTGAAATCTGGAACCTGTACCAGTCTGCCTGTAAGCTTCTGCACGTTCTTTTTCTTGTTTACTATCAACACCTGCCTGACAGATAAATATGACCTAATCATGATTACGATTATAAAGTTATTTGATGGTACCAGGTAATTCACACTGTACTCTTCCCCAGTGCCCTCATTATAAGTCTTCTCAGCAATGAAAAGAGCCCTCATTATAATTGCCAATGCCAAACAAAATTAGCAGGGACACTTTGGCCCAATCGTTCCTACAAAGTCCACAAGGGCTTATGGCCGTCCTACTGTCAAATTATCAAATGCATGAGGGCACACTACATGAACACTTTCCATAAGTATGCATTTCTGCTGCAACTACCCTTAAAAAGTCTGAATTGTTGCATGCATTATGCATTCTGTTGCTAAATATGCCTACTACTTTGACATAAAATTGCACCATGAACTTTGACCCTCTTGCTCAAACATCCGATGCACAAAGGATTGTGGGTCCAATAGAAAGAAAAGCATACTGGCATACATACTGCAAAATTCCACCGGATGCAGTAGAACATCCTAGTATTTTTGGCAAACTGCATTTGACATACTAAATCTTTTTTTCCTGCAGGATTTACCCACATGTCATGACATTGTGACGTTAAATAAGGTGTTACCCAGGTGGCACACCCCTGTTCTGAAAAGTCAAGCCAATGTTGAAGTGCCTTAAACTTGCATTCTTTCTAATAGCCGTCGAGGGGCAGCTCCTCTGGTTGGAAAAATAATTCAGATTGTATGAAAGTCAATGAGAAAATGACTTCTCATTTGATTTAATACCATAGTAAACATTGTGAACATGAATTTATTGTCTTAATCTCTAGTTTCAAGTCTTCTTCAATACAACATGATGATTTCGTAAATTATAGTCCCATTTAGAGGCACATAGACCATAAAACAGGATATGGTTGCCCATGTATATGTTTTTACAGCTTTAACCCTTTCACGATGTTTAGTGTTTTATTGTACTTAGCTCGCTTTCTCTAGTCACTTATGATTGCAAAAACCAAGATTGAGACGTACAAAAACTATGGTGGCATCAGCCGTTGTCCCAGAATTGAAGCTTCAAAACTGTCGTCCACAAACCAATTGTTGACATAACTGTGACCACGTCCACCAGTAAACACCACTGACAGTAAACAAAGAGGACTGCCATGTGGGTGTTCAGCCTGGCAACACTGCATTAAGAAGGATTAAGATGGCACATAAAAACACATGGAATCAATTCAATTTATTTGTATAGCCTAAAAATTACAAATTTGCCACAGAGTGCTTTACAATCTGTACAGCGTACGACATCCTCTGTCCCAGGAAGCTTGCATCGGAAATAGAAAGGACTCCCCAAAAGAAACCTTTAACAGGAAAAAAGGAACAAACTGTACGGAGAGAGCCAGAGGAGGGATCCCTCTCCCAGGATGGGCAGAAGTGCAATAGATGTCATGTGTACGGAATGAACAACATAATAGAATTACAACACAGTCAATGAATATGATATAAAAGATCCATATAATGAGAGAGTAGTAAAATAATGATGGAAAGAATTACGACTTCTAATAACAGCAGCAGTGGATTTATTATAGAATAATAATGTTAATAAAAGCATTAATAGTAGCAGAAATGTGACCTATAATCACGCTGTGGGTAAGAGGAATGCAAGACTATATTACACACTTAGTTTATTTATCAACCATTTCTTTTCATATTTGCTTACTGTTTTGCCGGTGTCATGGTAACAATTCATATTGCAAAGTGCTGTCCCATTCCTGTTTATACCATATCGAGCCCTTGCACCCTCTCACACTCGAGGACTTAGGTGATGTCAATTAAGTCCCTGAGGGTTCAGGACATAGGGTTTAACTCTTACCATGAAGACATTTTCAGTTTAGAGTCATAAATACATTCCATCTTTAGTTGTGTCCAATACCTTAGAGTAGTCAACACAATACAATAAACAGAATTTCATTTCCATTATCATCACTCACCGGCTTTAGGTAGAAACAGACTTGAGAAACAAAATTGTTGCACAACACCTTTGCTGAGGGCTGGATATGTATAGCCTGTCTGTGGTAATTTTATGCTGCCAAGTCTGCCACTGCAAACGGCACGATAACACTTCTTTATGTGAATTCTGCTTGTCTTCATGCAAAGTGGGAATGTTACATTCTCACCTTAAAATAGATGTTACTTTGGGAAAATCATCAACATTGTCTGCCAACACGGCACACAGAGCTGTGCTGTATTTGAAGCAATTATCTCTATTGAATGTCTTGATTTATGGCTCATAACAACCTGTAAAATAAATTTTCTCCCTGGCTACTGTAGTATGCAAATGTTCACGGATGTTAGGATGGAGGTACGTTGTGAAGCATCTCTGTCTTTGTATCACAAAGGGCAGGATCTGATCCAGAGATATAAATGATGTGCCCATCATCTGAAGGAGAGGAAGTTGTATTATACCACCTGCACATCCCTTGAGAAGCATAATAATCTTTAAAAGCAGGAGAAAATCCCATTACCTGTCAGAGATTTCTTCCCTCATAATTGCTGGAGCCTCCCCTTTGGGAGGGATGGGGGGGGGGGGGGGTGAAGGACACCAGACGCACTGATATCAGACTATCTTCAGGAAAAATCTAGGGGACATCTATTTTCATCCCGTCATTCCCATAGCAAGGTTTGGCCTTTCTCACCGTTGAAAAAGAGCTTTGATATAAAACAGTCCTGCAATGACACCACTCCTCCATCATTTGATGCTGAAGACCTACAAATCTTTAGGTGGTGCACTAACGACTACCATTTGTTCAAAGGTGTGAACAAGTGGGAAATATTGATTTGCTAATATTTGTCTTTGATTTCTAATTATTGTATTTGCCAGTTGCTGTGCATATTTCTGTAATTTGTATGTCCAAAAATTTAACATTGAATACTGGTCATTTAAAGAGCCACTTACACAAAATGAGTTTCGTCTGTGACTTTTTTCCCTTCTTTTATTGGAAAAAAAAATCATTGTTATATTTAAGAAGGGAATAGTCTAATTGAAGGGAACACATTAGAGAGGGACTTTGCCACTGACACGCTGTTGACTGATGCATCCATCCATTCTTTCTTCTCTGGATCCAGGTCCTGTTGGAGAGCAAGCTCGGAATAGACAACTTCTTTCAGGGCACTCCTGGGCGTTCCCAGGCCAGGTGAGATACATTTCCTTGTATCACATCAATTGTGATTGTCTAAGGTATTCCAGGTATATTTTCCAAGATATTTGAGGTACCTGCACAGGGAGACTTCAAGAAAGCACCTGATCAAATCTTTGAACCACCTCAAATGGCTCAATGTGAAGGAGCATAGGTTCTCCTTGTTACCCTTCTAACCATTACTTTTAGCCCATTTACCCTATGAAAGCTGTGTGTATCTACAATCTCACTCTTTTGGTCAACTATTATAGGTGACCTTGTGGTACAATGTCACTGACACTCAAGAGACACAACCATTAGCATACTCCGAGTCCATAAAGTACTGGATGGGCCTGCCAACTCCTAGTGCTGTGAGGACTGGTAAGCCCACATCTACTGTATTTGGTACAGGCCCACGTCTCACCTTGCATGGCAGCTGGATTCTCCCGATATCACAATATCACAAACACGCTAGAAACCAAAAACCCAACTTTCAGGCTACAAGCATTGCGTTTGGACCAATCAGCGTCCTGTGAGGAGCTACTGACAGCTACGGGTGTGGTTTGGGTGCCCCCCCGACTGGCTTCATTAAGCGTTTGATTGACAGATTGTTCAGCCAATTACCTGCCACATATATTTTTGAAAGTGCAAGCCCTTTCCCAAACCCTTTCCATTGACAGCTTCTCAAACTGTTCTGTGTCACAAACCTTCTGGCGGGTCACATTAGCAAACCCAACACATCACAAAATATTCCACCATGTCCTGCCAAACAAGGTGATGTTGGTTCACAAAGACCTGAGGAGCAACACAAACCCTGTGCCTCTGTGAGCTGACTGACATGAGAGAACTAATGTCGTACTCTCTGTCACCAAAGATCACACGGCCCAAACAGTCCTTTGTTCGGCTCCCACAGCTCCATTTGTTCAGCTTCACATCTAAGTCAACCCAATTACAGAGTATTGAAATACCTAGGGTCTTCTTGTCCACTAAATGGCTCCGGGTTTTTTTTTTCTCCCCCAGACAATACAATAAACAAGATCTGGTTGAAATTCAACAGGAATGAAATAAATATTTATCTTGTGCAAACTGGATGTATTCTTCTGCAAGTTATGTAAGAATCCTAAGCCACAAATGATTGCAGACATTATATAAGCCTCAGTCTCTTCACATGAATACAAATGTATTAAATGAACAGTATATCAAGCTGCTAAAAAATCTAAATATGGTTGTAGCATAATTCATATTTGAGCATCTTATTCTTCTTTCATGCAACAGCACGGCCTTATTTTTTCAGGGTTTCTTTGTCCTCTGCTGGAGCACATTTCTGTTGTGTTTCTGGCTTTCATTTCTTAATCCTCTCGGCTGTTTAGATGATTTGACTTGTGTCCAAGACATTCTTCTGTCCAGGTGTAACATTTCTTTGTTTGCCTCATTGTTTCTTCTGCATCGTGGTGCAGGTTGAGCGGAGCGACTCTGTGAATGATGGCATGCCCCCATTTTTAATGAACTGTTTATCTTGTCTCTGTTTCTTCTGTCAACATTTGATGTTTGCTCATGGAGAGAAAGAGAGAGAGAAAGAAAACCCTGCTTGTGACATTTTGTTTTGTCTCATTTGAAATGTAGATTTCTGTACACTTTTAAAAGAGCATTGAAAGATAAAAGGAGGAGTGATCTCAAATAATTTATAGGATTCTGACTATCAGAGACGTCAACTCTGAGGGTATAAAGTTGTGGTTTAGATTATTTTGTGATCTCCCTTGTAAGTAAGGTAATCTATCAATGTGATACTGCACAGGTTCTTCAGGATGAGATAATAAGAAAAAATAAAGTTTACTGATACTTAAGAAGGAATTGAGCAATTGCAGCAACAGAAAATATGGCATACTTACAGTCCAGTGATGAAGAACATAATTTGTACCATTGAGTACCTTTTAAGAAATTCAAGCAATTTAATACAAGAATTTAGGAACAAACTTAATAGACTCTGCCTCCAGTAATGAGTTCTAATGTGTTCTTATAAAGTGTGCATTTCTAATGCCTGCAGAAAAAACTCCACTGTCTTGACCTTTTCGAGTAAATATTTAAAAAAAACAGTTTAAAAGTTATTTAAATACAAACAAGTAATTATTATATCAACAGAATTTCACTGGCTATAATTCAATCTGGTGCCGGCTTTTAAACGCTGTTGAAGTAATGGCTATATGTGACCTACATCGGACGACTTTGACTTTTCCACCAAATTTGACCAAATGACCAATGTTAAGGGTATTTGTTCTTAGGCGATATTCTGGTAATCTAATTAAACAAAAGCCATAGCTCCTTCTAAATAAAGAAAAATAAAATAAAAAAAGTTGTCCAGTCACATTGACTCAATCACTATTTCCATCCTGAGTTAAAGCAATGAAGTTATAAAGACACGGTGCCTCTTCATGTCCTTGTTCGTTTTTGTGATATGCTAATGTATGCAGATTAGGGGACCATTAGCATCTCTGTCCCGGGAGATGTCTGCATGTACTGATTGTATTTCTAGGAACAAAAAACTCACATAGGCCAGCCAAGTTTTTTTTTTTTCCTCATCTGGTAAATTGTTCCATTAGCCTTCCTCTGAAAAATATAATTCTAGGCTTTCCAAATAACCAGACAGCCTATTCTCCAGCAATATCAATAATTATTACTAGTTTCCGACAACACAATTACTTGTTGGAAAGATATGCTTCATAAGTGCTCAGTGCTGTGGAATACAATTCGCAAAAGAATCTATTTCCTCTATGAGGTGTGTGTAAAAAAGAAAAAAGTGTGTGGGGGGGAGAAACCATTCTTAATCATTTCTCTTTCTAACAGCCATTTACCAAGTAGAATTCCCTCAAGCAGAAATCTGTGCCTGATGACATCCAATCATAACTTTGCATATATCTCAAACTCTTTCACAGAAAGTGACATGCTAGCTAACAAAGTGCAAGTGCAAACCGACTTCAAAGCAGATGTGTGTAGGTGAAATCGTCCCGAGCAGCTGCATTCAATACTGGTCCATTGACCATACAAAGACAAATGACTAACAGCTGTGTTACTGGCAGCAGCCACATTCTCACTAGGTGCACTACCTTCTATTACTGTATCCATTCTCTGTATACAGTACTATACATTCTGCTATCTAACACTGTCACACCAAGCACACTCACGAAACACACAAACCGAAAAACTGCATTGTACCTTGTTATCATTCAATAGAAGCATAGAACCACACTGGAAATTACATGGCAGAGCCTCATGTAAGTAGAATATAGAACTTCACAAAAGGTGAATACTTTAGAATTTTTGAAACTTCAAGATCAAACATCATTAACAGATTTTTTTCAGTGGCTAGGAAGAGTAACAAGGCATATCAAAATGCTGTTTATCCACCAAGACAGTTTCCTGATATAGGGCGGCACCTCACACAGTTTATGTTGTTATTGTTTTGTGCTAACTCATCATAGATTGCAGTCAGAACTAGTGCTGGAAATCATCTTAGAAAAGACAAGTGGGCAGTTGTGTCTGTGAGTCAGTGTTTTATAAAGAGTCACCAAATCTTTTCTTATTGAAAACGTGTTGTATTAAAGTATTGCTTAATTACTTTCACAGGACTAACAGCATCGATGGTGATAACCTGTAATTCCATTATCTGGCTATTTTAAGTTGCGTCAGTCTGACAAGTCTAATGATGTTTGTATCTGCAGTGTAGGGTGGGTGACTTTAAAACCGAGGCGCAAGGTTATGGGCGGGCTTTGGGACCATATTGTGCTGCCTTCGGCGCAATAGTAGAAATTGTAGAAACACAAACGTGGTACGTATATCTGTAGTACGTATATCTGTAGTATGTAGTAAATAGTAGTTATGCGCCTTAGCAGCCACTGTTGCAGTGATTGTATTGGAAATTAGACTAGTTTCTCATCTGGTTGTGCATTTTTTTTACCTATTCCTATTCTGCTCTCACTGTTATGACACAAACACATCTAACAGAAGTCTGTGGATAAAGGGTGCAGTCACATAAAAAGAAGCACAGCTTTGTCCCCAAAGCCGAAGGGGTTCAAGGTGTGTTGAATATATAAAAAATGGCAGCAAGGACTCAAACAAGGACTTTATTTAGATGCACAACAAAAACATTACTTACTCATCAATAAACCTTCATCCCACACCAGTAAATCTGTCAAACGCCTAATCAAATAAGATCTCAAACCAACAGCATCTGATCCTCAACATGAGGGCGCATTAATGTGTTCTATTGACATTAACATAGAAGTGCAAATCTGCATACAAATGATGCCAAATTAAGCTGGTTCACTCCGGGCCTACAGGACTCAAGCGAAACATTCACACGCAATCTGCTCCATTTCAAGAACAGTTACAAAATAATATTTTCTGCCATAAAAGCTGACCTCATTATAGTACATAGTTGAATTGACAGCCTAACTAAGACTCTAAGTCAATAATAGTAGCTCTTTTTAGGGAAAACATAATCTTTTCTCATTAAATAATAACTGGAAAACATTTTAGCTTCATGTGTAACTACAGCTCCAATCCCATCAATCAGGATCATTAGTATGAGTGTAGTCCTCTGTGACCTTTTCAGATCGCATTATGATAGTGAACACAGTGAGAAGGTCAGACAGTGTCCTCTCTGTAACAAAGAGGGGGACGGCACAATCTGAGCTGCTCCGATTTAGATATTACAGGAAGAGCCGAGGAACATGCTGATGAGGAGAGGCCCATAAAGAAAGCACATGCAGCTGACACTCCACAGAAGCTTATGTTTGTTATTTGAGACGGTCCTTTTAACCTGTTACATGCCAGTTAGCAAAGTCATACAGATACAAATGGGCATGAATTATAAATGTTAAAGCAGGCATTACCTTGTAGTGTTTTGTTTGATCTCCTGACAGACTGCATAAAGTAATCATCTTAATAAGTCATTAGTCTTATATGCAGCTTGCATGACTTATTTGTGTGACCGTAATGATGACTTTAAATTTATTACTATTATTGTTCTTTTTTGTTTGAACGAAAAAACAAATCTGCCAAATAAATCTTGCAAATTCTGTTGGAGTGTTATATTTTAATATTTCAGGAATTCCAATAAACTAGTGTTAAGACTGCACAAGTCAAATCAACTCACTGACAGTTTGTTTTCCCTCTTTCTTTGGATTTTATGACTCATTAATAGGCTTAAAACTTAATGAAACCAACTGTCAGCTTCTTGCCTTACAAATACCTTTAATGTTTGCCAGCGGCACCTTCTGCTATGGAGAAAACTGAGAGCTCTGACTCACCTCAGCCACTTAATTCTGGTCAGGTAAGGCTGAACTCGAAACAACCCCATCTTTGACCTTATTAATTAATTTCTCTGGGACTTTCTATTGATTGCAAACAGAGGCTGTATAGGCTGCTGGTTTGGGCAAATATAACAAATATGAAAAGAAAAAAACCTGGGCTGGTGAAATGTGTTATAGTGACATACTCGAAAGTGGTGCAGCAGCTTGTATGTATAAATTAGACCTAAGAGGACTATGTGATGAGACTTATTTTACAAACATCCAACCATTAGCTATACATGATAATTCTATGTTATGATCTATGATCCCAGAACATCCTACTCACCCATGGGCCCTTGAGTTTCTAATTCAACAACAGTCACCAGCATGTCTTTAGCTGGTGAGAAGAAACCATTTAGAGGTGAGGAGCATCCAAAAACCGACAGAAAGCCTATTGGGCTGGGCTCAAACCCAAGACCTTCTTGTAATACATCATTTTTTTTATCGAAAATGTCTCTATACTGAATCTCTAGCGTGTAATAACCAAGTTTGTAGTGGCTCATCATGTGTGGTCACAATTTGGCTCTATGTTTTTGTGTGAAGACTGGACTTTGCTGCAATTTTGAAGATCTTTTGTGTTTTGGGTCTTCTGTTTTCTTTTTCCATGTTTAATGTTTTTCATTCAGGGTTTAGTGTTTCATGCTTTTGAAGTTAACTCCTCATGTGTCTTGCTTTATTTCCTGCCTTTGTTTGATTTCCCACCTTTGTGATTGTCTGACCCACCCTTATTAGTTTCACCTGTCTGTCCTCAGCCCTGTAGTCACATGTACTCCTGCTCACCTGTTCCCACTTCATCGTTACTCAGTCCCTATTTATAACAGCAAAGATGTTTTTTTTCGTCAATTTGTCTTCAATTGTGTTTGGGGTTTTGTGCTAGTTTGCCTTTGTCCTTGCCGCCTGTTTCCTGCGTGTAATGTTGCATTGGTTCTGCTGCTTACTCATCTTTGTCTGTTTGGGTCCTTCCAGTTGCCTGCTCTCAATCATGACAGCTCTAGCCAACTGTAAAGCACTACTGATGAAGAAAAAACGTATCTTCATCTTCAGTTTGAGCTACATGTCGAAAAGGATTTCCAAAGTCGGAAATTACTTTTTCTGTTATTTCAATATTTGTTTCCAATAAAGAAAGAACTCCGGAGAATTGTTCGCACTGTTCCCTAACTATTGCTGAGAATTTTAGTTTCTGACGTTAGGCAGTATTGCGGCTAGCCTCAAAAGCCTCCTGCTCAATATTTGTATCATCAACACTGAAATTAACACTACAGTCAGATATGATATGACTCTGTTTGAAGATGTAATCATTGGCCATTCTTACTCAGCCAAGAAAAGCAATTACAGAGCAAACATTACTGAAAAATGCAGCCATACATCACCACTATCATTACACCATATGCAATGGGAGGCCATCTATTGTGCCAATAGTTGGTTAACAGTTTGTCTTCAGTGATGTGTCATATTCGTAACACCTGCACTTGCCTTTTGTAACAGCATGAGTCACGTTTTCTGTCACCATTCAGTGGGTTTGCATAAATGATTCATGTTCTTTGGGAATATTCACACATAACGCCTAAATGCAAAATGTTACATTCATGTAGCATTGATTAGTGAACCTGCAAAAAAAGCTCAATAAGTATCTGACATCCGTGAGCAAAAT
Organism: Anoplopoma fimbria; assembly: GCF_027596085.1. Lineage (NCBI taxonomy): Eukaryota > Metazoa > Chordata > Actinopteri > Perciformes > Anoplopomatidae > Anoplopoma > Anoplopoma fimbria. The sequence continues at coordinate 26,019,923 of NC_072449.1, forward strand.
GATTAACTGCACTGTGATGACTGTATCCTGACACAGACACAGGTGTTATGGGAGACTTATTCTGCTATTATTGATTTCATTTTGAGCAGTTTTGTCTGAGCCTGAGACTGCCTTTTAAGCTAAGCTAAGTGTTTTAATTGTATAAAATGATTTAGAGATAAGATGATAAGATTTTGTTGGTAAAATGTCAACCGCATTAAAATAATGTTCTCCTACAACAGTAGGGAATCATTTGTTGAGGTTTGTCCTGTGCTTGAAAAGGTGATAATGTGATAATTGCACATTGTCTGTTCTCATATTATGTAGGTGTTGTCATGACATTTAATGTCTACAGTAACAATCAAAGCACAGGCAGTGATAACAGAATAGCACTGGGGGCTTTTCTTTCTTTTTTGGCACACAATGCTTACCTACCGTTTCATTTTTTTAATTAACATACATGAATCTTAAGCTCATCTTAATTGAATGGCGTTGATTTTAATTAAGGGCTATTTTAAAACTGTAATTTGACACGCTATCATTCTGTCTGATAAATGCAGAGGGCAGGGCAAATGAACATACCTTTCATGAAAATGAAGAGATGCATTAATAATGTCTATAGTAAAAACGCTAAAAGAACAAACTCATTCAACAGACACCACTGTATTTCTGTGATGCATTTCACTGCAGGTGATGTTTGACATGTAATGAGTCCAAGAAAAAAGATAAAAAAAACAATAAACATGACTTTGTCCTCCCAGGGTTTTCCCTGATCCCTTTCTCTGATATCCTTTTGCCTCACTTGACACTCCCCCTATCATGATTGATAGAAATCACACAGTTATAGCAGACAGAGTACAATTCCACTGCATATTTCTAGAGAAGGTAATAACAGGAAAGGGGGCTTTTGTCACAGATTTAAATCAAAGTAAGGAGCCATTAGTGTTCTCCAACAAACCTCTGCTCCAGGAGGTGAAGGCAATATCAAAGGTGGACACTTCCTCTTCAAAGAATTGTACAAAATACATATTACATTACAATTTAATGAACCACATGTCCCTGAAAGTAATCCCACAGTGATACGCATGCTGTGGAGGCTATATTGGATGCACTGTAATGCATTGTACTTGCTTGGCCATGGAGGCTTTGGCAGTGTGCAGGCGTGGAACACACTGTGTAATATCATCTCAATGTCATCCCAGAGATTATTACGGAATAGCTTCTGAGTTACTGATGAAACTGAAAGCATGAACTAATAATAGAATGAACAAATAATGCTTCATCAACTCCGCGGATGGAAATGGATAATCGAGGAGTGTTGGTTAGGAGGGGGAAAAAAATCTGCCTTCAGATTTTCTTATATTGTTATCAGTTTGTGTAGTTCAATGTATTCGAGGGTTGGAAGTAACAATTTTTTAGGAAACACACCTTCCCTCGACATTCCTCGTCAACTGCTACTTTCTATAATTACATGTGGTTCTTGCAGAACTTCAAACAACCTCTGGAGTGAACTTGTTACATTCAATCAAAGGTGTCTGCATGAGCTTGGAGTATAGCTAGCCATCCAGGGTGTGATTGCAGCCACACCCCCGCTAAAATCATAGGGTCTTGCGGTTGCATCAGTGCACAATGATTAGACTGGAGTTAATCCCATGCTTTTTGATTCTGAGGCAGTGGCATCAAAACCTGATGTTTGCATTTATGTTTAAGCAAACTTAACGCTCTTTTATTGTTGACTAAATAACAACTTAACTACAAATATCAACCTAACGTCACATTTTCAGAGAGCTAGGACCAAAAAGGATTGTTATCAGTTGAAATAGGTATGTTTTTAACAATGTTCTGTTGGGTTTTTCCTTTTACAGGCAGGCTGTCCTCTGCTCAGAGGTGTCCTTGTATTCTGAACAGCAGAGAGACAGTGGGGGGACGCGTGGTCTGCTGGTCTTCCCATGCCCTGCTGCTTCCTGCTGCAGGCGATGAGAGATGCTTTGGCATGAGGGTGATTAAGTCTGCTTCGCCATGGTTACCAACTGTTTGGAAAACAAATCTGTTCAATCCCACAAGACCAACGCTAAGCCACTACCACTCGCTAAGGAAAAAGGTTAGTTTGTGTAGCCATCAGGAGATTTGCCTGTAGGCAAAAATTGGGCGATTGTGTATTTCAAAAGGTTAGGATGCCCGATGTGAAACACATCTTTTTTATCTATGGCATCAAACAAAATGTTATTGCAGTGGAGTTACCTGTTAATATACTCTGAACAAAATCTAATTTGATGTGTTCTTAAAGGCTGTCGAATAGCTGTCGGATATTGCACAGTGAGCAAATGCTGGTATACTGGCTTCGACTAACACAACTGGAAGAGCTTGCAGTATTAATTATCCAAAAGAGAAAGTCAACAGGGAAAACAAGGCCCAGAGAACTTGAAAAAGCACCCAATCACATGATTAATCACTTGCAGATAAGCATGTATTGCATTGCATTACATTAAATAGGTGTTTTTGTAATTCTGGTGTATTTTACCAATAGGCTACAACTAAGTTTGCTAAATACATGGTTAGAAGTTTACAAGGTTATTTATTGTCATTGTACAAAAGCATTGTGCATTGAAATGCAGTTTGTAGTCCAAGTTTGCTTCATAAGAAAAAACAGAAATATATTATATGTGTAGGGTTGAGGATTAATTGAGGAGTGTCACAGCATGAATAAAGAAGCTGCTCTGATCTCTGGTGGTACGGCAGCTTATACTACTGTATCTTTACCCAGTTGGCAGCAGGGTGAACAGGCTGTGGGTCAGTATTTTATTTTAATATCCTTTGAGCTTCTCGCAGGCACCTCTTGTCACTAATGTCACTGATGGTCAGTAGATGGGTACCATTGATGTTCTGGGCGGTTTTAATCTTCCTCTGTAGAGCCCTCCTGTCCTGGGTCGTGCACGTCCCATAACAGCTTGTGATATATCCAGTCAGGATGCTTTCAATTGCTCCTCTGTAAAATCTAAAAGAAACTTGAATGGTAATTCTGTCTTTTTAAGTTCCTTAAGAAATACAGCCTTTGTGCATATCAGCACCATTTTTTTTATTTTGTAAGATGCATTATTTTTGCAATGATCAAAAGCAAAGGATTGAATGACAGGTAAAATATCAGCACAGATATCCTGCTGCAAACTGAACTGTAGTGTATTAAGATCTATCATGTGCATTTGTGCTGGCCGTGAATAGATTGCAAATATAGCGTGCACAGATCCTGTTCATGCTGTGTGTCCCAACTAGCAAGCTTTATATCCTAATGATTTTGAAAGAATCAATTTCTCCTTCCATAACATTGTAAAACCAAATCCAACATATTGCACTCATATGGTTATGATTTCCAAAAGGATAACAGCACACAAAACTTGGCTCAACAACACAACAGCGAGAACGATGTTTGCACAGTCTGGGTGAGAGAGTGTGTCCATCTGTCATAAGTTGTTCATAGCAGTTCTTTTGCTTATTGATTTTCTCAATATATCTCTTCAGTTTCATGTTCCGTCTCTTTTCTGCTCCCTGGCCACTGATCGAACTGATGTCCCTCCTGACTTCTCCTCGGCTGCTCTTTTTAGACCCTCCCAGGCAGCCAGGCCTCTGTTTGTTCTTTGTGTTTGTAGTGGCATAATAATTTGTAACATTGAAAAATGCAACTTGCCAGTACTTACTGTAAATCTGCAGCATTTTACATCGAAGCCCTTTCAACACCACAATTTGTAATTGAAAAAAGAGTCTACGATCACACAGTTAAGTTTGAGTTTGTTCATCAATACAGTGGGTTGCTCATGTTATGCAAACAATAATTTTATCAACAATTACTCATCTGGCTGTCAACCTATCTGGAGCTAGACACACACGTTACTTATAGTCTTCTTCTTGTAGATGTCCCGCCCTTTGTAAATGATTCTCTGGCATTCTGTGTTGCTGCTCCCTAAAGAATGCGATGTGTCTAATTACAACTCAATTATCTGAATTATCAATGTAGAAAATGTGACAATCTTATGTGAGTTTTAAACACCCCTTTTGGAGCTTGGCATTTCTGTCACGATCACAGGTTTTGTAATTAAATGCGTTTTGTCTGCACATGGATCATTGCTTTCAGCTGATTAAGGAATGATAGGAAAGACTATATAAATCACAGACAACCAACCCAACTAATTAGCTATCCTAACCATTACATCCACTAACAAGCGCTGGAGGTGGTTTCTCTTACATAATCAACTTCATTATTAGAATGTGTCACTGCAGCTTGTAATGGATCATATCTGATAGTAAACCAGCAAAGTGGAAGAAAAAGCATATTGTATGTCATATTTGAATAGGATACAGGATTCAGGAAGATTATCAGCGCTGCTATAGGGGAAAACCAACTTGCAGCTATTTCTTTTCGGCTCTTGTTCCCAAGGGCAAACATGGGGCTCGGTCATTTCAATTACTGAGTCTGGTGAAACACTTTGGCTCAATTCTAATTTGTCTTTATATCAATTAATAAACCTTGACAGCAACATTACATCAAGGTACGCACCATAAGTATGAAGGACATGCTGTTACTGAATGGTTTAATTAACTAATTCTAAGTTGACATTATATGAATACAAAATAACACCACCCCCCTGTGTGTGAGCAACACTCAGGACACAAAACCGGAGAGATAATCCTCTAACTGCAAAAAATCGGTGGCAATTGTCTGCACTGACTAAGATTGTGCCCTCAAAAGGTTCACCTTCAGAGTGGGGCTATTATGTTTCTCCTGATATGGGGCTGATGCTAATCAGTGTGGATTGTATTTTATGCCTTAAGGCAGGAAAATGTGCTGATGAGAGGTCCACGATAAATGAACCTTATCACCTAATGGCATCTCAGCCCACCCTGTGACTTACTGAAAAAGCCCTTGCTAAATGTCACGGGCAGAATGCACATGTGAGATAATTAGATAGAAATGAATGATCAACAGATGGTTTGGTCAGTCTTCATTATTGCTGATAGCAAAAACAGCAGACTTTCTTGGAAACACTATCACCGATTAAAAATAGCATCCTAATAATATTTTGGTCAATGCTCAAATGTAATGATTAGAAAAATATAACTCATGGCTCTGACCTCAACAGAGGGGAAACTTGTAAAAGTCAAACTGTGTTCAAATGAATTTATCCTGCATATGATTTGTACTTGTGACTCTAGAACCACGTCACATAACAGAGCTCTAAAAACATCTTAACACATGACAACAGTCTGCAAACTTTACACCGCAGCGCTGGTTCCCTGCTGCGTGGTAATCACAGTTAAAAAAACTGAAAATTAAAAAACAAACAGTAGTTGCTGTACAGAACAAAGCACTGAACTGGCAAAGCACTCACTAATTGTACACACTTAAGAGATGCCAGGAACACACAATTACTGTAAGTGTTTAATCTCGCATTATTCATGCATTTATCCTTGTCATGAGGCACGGAGAGTAGAACTTATTGAGTTGAAATGTTAGAGAGGAAAAGCTTCAACAGTTGGAGTTGGAGTTGAAAAAATAATAAGTTGGTAATAAAAAAATAAAAAATAAAAAAAGATCATAAAAAAATTATAATAAAATAGTAACAATACTAATAATAGTTACTATAATAATAAAAACAATACATTTTGTTTTTTTGTTTATTTCATACAAAATCTGCTCATTAAACATAGACTCTGAACGTTTAACGTCTTGTACACAATTGATATTATGACACATTTGAGGCAAAACGCAAATGCAGACTCTTCTATTTAGACACAAATTCAAGTCTTAATAACACCAAAATGTAAATTCCTTTGATAAGACAACAAAGCACAGTAACCTTGCCCTGCTGTGCTACACAATAGTCTGCAATAGTGTTACTTTGCCAAAGCTAAGTCAAATCAGCCGCTCAAGCTGCAATATTTTTCATGATTCGTCATAACTTTCAGTTCAGAATCATAGATTATGAAGTTTAGAAGTGGGTAATTATCAGTACGCTGCAAAAAGGTTTGAACAGTTATTGCCCACTAATGAACCCTCCAGGGTGAACACAAATCTTCACATGAAAATTAAGCATTTTGGACCTCTATACAGGTTGTAATAGACTTCATCACCACCTTGTGAGATTGAGATCATCACTTCAACCAAATACTTTTTGTGTGTGTGTTTAAAATGGAAACGCCCCGTAGAGCAGGGCTAAGTAGGCAATCACTCATTCTGAGTAACGGCGGAGGTGAAATGTAAGTAAACTCGGCGAATGTGCACGGCCACCCGAGTGCCAGATGCTGCGAGCTGGTGCCAACATGGCATGTGAGTGACTCATTAAATCAGAAGAGTGAAATCCATTGGCCTTTCTCTGATGGCTCTCTGTCGTTCATTCAAACCAGCAGCAATTCTGCCGGAGACTTTCTTCGACCAGGGAAAGCAGCCAGCTGGGACAGTTCCCGATTCATTATTAGCAGGGGTAAAAAAAAAAAAACATGGATAAAGAATTTGAAAAAAACAGCACTGAGAATAGGACCATGGGGAGGCAGCTATGGTATTAGAGAAAGGAAAACAGTTTCCTGTAAGCAGCAGATTATGAAAACATTAAGCAACAATTACCGTAATGAGAGTTATTGAAGCGGCAAGGTAGCAGACAAGCTGTGTGCATCTGGTTGCTGCATCTGGCTGCAGTGGCAGATCATCCAAAGGGGCAGGCGGAAAGTCATTCATTTGTTATAGACGTTCCTTCCCTGTGGATGGAGAAATGGCTTGTCAGTATTTGTCATGTACTGAGAATGATCTCACATGCCGCATATTGACGCCTGTACTGCGATGGATACTAAGTGCACTGTCAGAAATTTCGACGATGTCATTCCAGGTAAATTGAGGGAATGACATTCAGTGGGCAATTGGTGTCCCTCCCTCTGCCTTAACAGATGAGCATAAGATAGACATTATGAGCTGCTGATAGTACTGCATCATGCTTGCACCATGTATCACGGCCCACAATAGCCCTTGTATTGCATTTTACAAAGGCCCTGATGAGTCCTAAACTAAAATTAAGACCAAAGTCAGACCGGTAGACACCAGCACACGTTTAATTCCTGCTGGAAGACACTGACTATCAGTATAAAAACAGCATTAAATGAGAACTGATAATGTTTCACGCTTATTTACTTTCACGACGAGGATCTTTTATTTTGGCAAGAACAACCACATAAGCATCAAAACCTTGCTGTCCATTAAAACCAGTGTAGAAATGTTATTAATTAAACTAATGCAGTAACCTACCTGTATCTGTCGCATAATGTCTGCTGCTTTAAAACCTAGATAAAATACTGTGGGTTTTTTTGTTTATAGGACCTTATTTGAAAAGAATCCTGGTTTCCCTTAACAACAAAAATTCACAATTAAATAAAAAATTACCTTTTAACTAATTAGTGACAAAAAAGTTTTTGTTGTTTACAGCAGTTACATTTAAAAAAAAAAATTGAGACTGCATTTCTTCACGACAAACACATTGCATTCCAATTTGTTGACATTACCAGGCTCTTTTGAATGGCCCTTATCCACACTATTCCCCTATCATGATAATTTGAATTATTTGGGAGTATTGTGGATCACTGCGATCCTCAATACACATACAGACACCATCATGAATTGCATGGTGCATGTGATGATCACAATAAACTGACATTTTGTGTTTTGTTCATTTTGTGTTGCATTCATTCCCACTTCCTGGTTTGTCACTGGCAATTTAGCATACAATATTGAATCGTGCCCTCACTGCACCCAGCGGCCCATTTAATCAGGGAGTGGGATTAAGCCTGAGCAGCACAGTGCCAGAGGAGACGTGGGCTACAGTAACACGACTCTCTATACTAGGGACTCAAGATGGATGGGCTGGGTTACAGTCTGGATGGAACGCCTCCATTGGGCCGTTTGGCCTGGTGGAGCCCATCAATCAGGGCGGCACCAGAGGTCTGGGCTGAGGCTGTGTAATGATGCGAACAGCATGTGGCCGAGCCATCCCTGGCTGCTCAGGTGTAAGGGTCTGCCCTGTCCACCGGTCCTCTCAGCTCCTTCACCGCCATCATCCATCATATGCCGGCCGAATTCACAGCACGCAACAGCTTTCATAGGTTAGATTTGATAAGATCACATCAGATCCAACTCAAGACAAATTTTAAACAAACTTCAGATTTAATCATGTTGGGGTCTAATCTTTTAATGCAAGTTCTTCATCTTAAAATTATTAGGTAGCTTATAGCATTAACTAAACCCCAATATAAACCCCTGATACCCTTTACAGTGAAGGGTATCAGGATCCATGATATGCATCTTATTTGGATTTCTAATCTTTCAAATGGACAGCACTGCAGAGGTGAAGACCAGGCGGATCACTTTCCCTAATAGCAGCTGTACAGGAAGTTGCCATTAGACATTTTTAATGTGCCCCATACTTATGGCAGTGTGGGCGCTTCAATCTTTCTATAAAGTTCATTAAAGGACATATTTTATTGCACATTACGCGCTTTATATCCCTCACACAAACATATTATGCTCCTGGATGAAGGTGGCCTTATGAGTCCCATAAAGCAGGCCTCATGAATATGATTGTAAAAGCTGATACTCAGTATGGACTTATACAGTGTGAAGGGAAGGTCATTTGGTAGAAAGCATGCACTGCAAAAATGTATGCTTATAAAGACGCCTTTGGTAGGGTTTCCAAGCTGTTGAAATACATCTGCTGCAGCCTAATGGACTTCTTTCAGCCACTGGAAGCGATTTCTGGGGTTGGATTACAGTGTGTTATGGGACTGAATTAACGCAAACCCATTCTTCGGTCAAGGATTTGTTTAATGCTGTTGTGAGGTGGGCAACACTCAGTCCCCAATGGCTCTGAAATTCCATTATAAGCGCAACTCTGGAATTATTATTTTTGGCTTCATTGCCATCATAAATTGAGCGTACATGTGACCCCACATGTAAAGGTAAGTGAGCACTGACAAGTGGCACATAAATCCTGTTCTTGTCTCCTGCACGTTCATTTAACTCTACGCAAGACCTTTTGGTATTTCTATTTCCATGAGTGAGATAATGAACTGATGTTGAATCAGCTAAGCATTTTCCATTTTTCTTATGTAATCAATGTCGAATTATTTTTCTTAAAAGGCAGTGTGTATGAATGGCTGATAATTGCTTTTTGTTCTCCACTGATGATGACTAGGTTATGGAGGCATAGCAATCTCTGATTAAACCTCAAATTGGATCTGAAAACAGGGATTTGAGGTGCGAAGAGGGGCTTAATACAATGCATTTTATATGGATTTAAAAAAAATGTTTTAAAAAGGTTTATTAATTTCCACATTAATTGTTTAATTTACCTGACAAGGGATTTCACACTGAATGAATAATATCCCCTCCAATTCTTGTTAGCCTGTAAATTCCAGAGAAAGAGTTGCAGCACCAGTTTCTATTTTTTTCATGTCACATCTTGTTAATCTCATCCATATTAGTGCATCTTATCAGCGAGACCTTACTGAGTGAACTTCCTAATTGAAGAATGACTTTAATTACATAACTATGTAACTTTGTTTTAATTAAGAATACCCTTCCCCAATGGGAGCACAGTTTGACTGGCTTTTGTGTGCAAGGGCGTAAAAGCAATTTGGTACCCTGCACATGCACTATTATTGTACCCAGATTTCAGGAAGTACTCCATGACCTTGAAAATAAGTGAATGACAATGATAGTCTTGTCTCCTTACCTATCACAGCATGCAAATTGCAAAAGTGTATGCTCCATTACTACTTGTAGTGGCCTCCAACCTCATCACAGCATTTCACATTTCCGATACCATGCCCAGGCATAAAAAGAGCTCATGGTCACTGTAATCTGGGGGTTAATAGCAGCCTTTTATAAAGGGTGGTGAGGGTGAACGTCCTTTTGCAAAGAGAGGGGCAATGTCCAAAGATTATTAAGATGTGTTGCCAAGACATAATGGGGTTCCAGCACATTACATACACCTCTCTATGTCATTAGGTTTTGTCAGGCATAAAAACACTCATTTTACTAATATGGACAAACCATTCCTCATTGGCATGGTAATGACTTGAGAACTGAGTGCAGTCCAATCAAGTCATCACTATGTCATGGATGACCAGCCTCGTTTGCCAAACCACCGTAGATGGCACTGTTGCACTGCTGACAGGCTGACTGACAGCATGCCGATGTGCCAGTCATGGAGCACAGATTGTGGTGTCACTCCAAATCTGTGCATTCGCTGAAGAGATGTGGTGCCAGATTAGCCGTTAAACATTCAATATTGAAATGCTATCAAACAAATAAAACTTTCTGCTTGTTTACTGCTTATTCACTTTGTTTGATTTTGTTTTTAGGCACCAAATTTTTCTAAATGTCTTGCAGAAACCTTGTAGAAAAAGAATATGCAAAGGGATGTTTAATGTGATGTAATTATAAAACACACACTTAGATTTTTAGGACTTTTGTGTTTGGCGTGAAACAGTAAACACTGTGAAAAAGAAACACATGTAAATTTCAAATGAGAGGGGCCGAGACGCCCTGTCTTCATTTCCAGTAAAGCTTCAGGTGCTTATTTGCTGTGAATTATAGAAATATGAGGTGTCATTCACCTTGACAAGCCTATTTTCTGCCCTGTAATTCCATCTGTGCAAGTTAAGCATATGCAAGCCTTTATTATAGCATGCAGCATGTGTTGACTGCCAATCCCTTTTTCTGAGATTTCGAGTGTTGCATGTACCAATTATTGCGACGTTTTGAAAAAAAATCTGGAATTATAATGAAAAACATTAGCCTGTTCTCTCATCAGAGCTGATTTTATTTCCAAGATAAAGCAGATCAATAATATGTCTATTGAAATCCACAAATTTCCCATGGTATTTTATAAAACCTAATAGGATAAAGCGTGTTGTCCTTCACTGTATTAAGACAGTAATTTCCATATTATGAACACCATAAATTGACGATTCGTACAATAACAGATTTATCCAAAATGGGCTTTGAGCCATCAAAGGTAAGTACTCAGAGTTCCTCTGTGGGCGTGAGCTGCATTGCTGTGCTTCTGAGATTAAAGTTATAGCTGAATTTCAAAAAGATATAAGGCACTTCAACAGGCTATTTATTGGGGCGAACAGCCATGGCAGGCCACACAGGCTATGGGCTTGTCTGGTCGCTCTCCAATTTAACAAAGTGATGTTTTAATGAGCCTGGCTCCAAGGGACAGAAATGCTATTCTCATATGAGTTCCTGATTGAAAAAAACAGAACACCTGCTACTGTATAAATGCATGGTAATGGCAGAACAACATACCACAGACAAAATCATCTCGTTATCCCCATCCGTTTGTCATAACTAAATCAAACATTAATTGTAATATTGAACCTAACCATCACATGCAACAATAGTAACATTGAAACAAAATAAGAACTGTTCATTGAATACTGATGTAATGACATTCTGAATTATGCAATGAAAACATGGCGTTGCCATCCTACAGCATTCTTGGTGATAAGGATTACCTCTTTACCCCAGCCATAACAAGCATAAACAGGCGACTTGGCTCCAGTGCTTTGACTCCTCTTAGAGCATCTCTCCACCCTGATGTGCACGATCACACTGAAGTGTGATGTGTTCTCAGATCAAGGACGCTCATACTGATATGCTGTGAGCGGGCCTCATTAGGGCCAGAAAGTTCTAGTTAGGAGACTTTATCCATGCCGCAAGGGGTGTAGGAATCCTTCTCTGAATCACTTTTTTTTCGCTGGGGCAAGCACAACAATGTAAACATCAAAGTTACTCTGGAAGGATGTTCTCTGGCATGATTAAGACACTGACCCAAGGTACCATCATAAAGTACAAGATCAAATCATTCAAGAGAAAGGAAGGGAAGAGAAATCTTTTGGCACAAAGTATTCATTTTCAGCTTTTGGTTTATCCCTGATATCTTTTAGCATTCTGAAGCTGTGTTTATCACATGTCTTGAATAAATTACATAATGCAAATGGGAATAAAGGGCTCCCATATTTTCACCAGTACATACAGCCTAGTTAATGAAATGGAAAATTCATCAGCACCCTACTCTACACTGTCGTATATAAAAAACAGCATAAAGTGCACGACAATGAGACAGTCTACGATTGTAACCTTACAGCTAACAACATAGTATTCCACATGTCCAAAGGTAAATCATTTTGACATAGATGTTATTTTTGTTTAGTACAGACCTGCATGCTACGTATGTTTCTTACACTAAATTCAATCATATTTATGATTTATGTCTTAATTCAAATGAAAATGGCTGCACATGTGTCCTGCTCATTTTGTATGATAAAAGCAAAATGTAAATTACATTATGTTGGATAATGTAACTTTTGTATTTTATTGGGACGTCATGCCAGCCACGCGCCAGGAGGATATATGTCACTTCCGCCCACCACCTTCGTTAAGATTAAGAAAAAGAGAGTTGCAATTTGGGGGAACTGGTTAAATAATGTTTTTTATTCAGACCGAATATCTTCTGTTCCAGATACTTAGAAGAGGTGATGATGATTCTGGGTCAACCTTCAAAACAACGACAAGTTTAGCTGGTTTTTTTTCCGTTTTTTTTTTTATCTTTGATGAAAACAGGTGTGTGTCATTAACCTTATTTGATTAACGTCAGCTGTCTGCGACTCCACGTGATTAAACAGACGATGCACAAATAGTGGCTAGCTTAAGTAAAACATTAGGTATTGCAAGTTTGCTAACCTCATAAAACTATTTATTAATAAAACTCTCAATGGCCTCGGTTATAAAAATAAAAATACATACATTTACAGTACCGAAAAAGCAGTAGACCTTCATTTGGAACTGTATGTTTTGCTTCCTTTCACTGTATATAGGCCAGGGATGCTTCCAGGTCTTGTGCACCAGGTCAAGTTGCCAGAGGATGATGGACTTAGAGTTTGGTGGATAACATCATGTTCTCACGGGTGAGCTTCTGACATGCAAAAGTTATCCAATGCCCTAACTTACATGCCCTTTTTATAATCACATTCCATTCCCAAACATCTTGAGCTGATCTCGTACTTTTCTTTGCTACATGAGGTTTTTAAATTGGACATTATAGCTGTGTGCAGTAGAGTCAACGTCTGCTCTCTTGTTAGATTATATTAATCATTTCTGACTACTGTTTTAGGGGGGGGATTTTAGAATAGATTTTTTTTCTGCTATGTTCATCCTCTTTTATCACAATGCTTAAACTTTTATTGGAGCCTTTTCACAACTGTCAGTCTTCTTCCCAATGTTGATGTATTTGATTGTGAGCTGTATTAAATTACGTCTCTGGTAGCGAGATCAGAGATCATCTTATATATATTATTATATCACTCAGGCATGCCGTGACAAAACGCCATTTTTCGAGAGGATGACTGACCATTGTTCATTTTTGTTGTAGCCTAGAAGAAGCCAACAACCCCTCACACACATACTGTTCTATAGATCCATATAATTTAAAACACTTTTATTTATAAATCCTCAGGAACTAGCAAACCTAATTCTGACAGGGAGTCAAAATGGAGAAATCTTGACTTCTTGTCTGTTACTCTGATTTGGATTCTCTGGAAAGGTCATACCTATCACATTAATGTCAAACTATGGATTATACTACTTCAGGATATGTCAGTGGTTATTTTAATACATCACATAATTCATCTTTTTTCTTTCTTTAATTTTTGTAAATTTGGGGAGATCTGAAATGTCTCTCTCTAGACTAGAAACAGAAGTTAATCAAATAAAGTGGGATTGAGCATATCAATCATCTGGTCTCTTCGAGGGGCCATGTTGACCGCTGGAGCACATGTCATCATTCATTTTCAGCCAATTTACTTGATGAATAAACAGCTTGGTGGAGCGTTTGGCACCCTTTTGCATTAACATAAATCAAATTACAGGTGAAATATTCAACGCTCACCTTTAACCCGAGACCTCCAAGAGCCTTCAGTCGTTATGTTGTGACTGGAGAAACAACGTTCCACTGATTGCTTAGCAGAGGGGACCAAAGGTGGTTGGAAGGCTTTATTTGACTGCTCCAAAACATATTTAACAAGAAGCATTTCTGATTTTACTCCCACTGGTATGCATGGTTTCCTAAGACAAGCACTAATTTCCATGTCATTTTTGTGACAATGCTATGATTATGTATTTTCGTCTAACGGCTACAAAATGTGATACATGTTTCGTTTCTGAGAATCAGGTTGGGTAAAATAATTTTAGTTAAGGTTAGTTTGAGTTGTTTGATTGGATTTAGGTAGTATGATTTTGGTTAAGCCTATAGGATGACTTTGGTCATCATGGTATCGTATGTTTCAAAAAATGGCTTCGTTCACATTACAGTTTTGTTTTTTTCTTTCTACTTACTGTTTACATTCATGTGTGAAGTGACCTTTGTTGTAGTCCAATGACTGCCAGACTACATTAACATATTGCTCAATTTAACAAATCTTGGTTCCCCGTTACAAAGATGACAGTCCTAAATGTATACGTATGACTCCTAAAGAATTCTGTTCATAACAGCTGATATTTAACTTTAGCAGCTCTTCTGTGAGCTGAGTTAAACAAACTAAAGTAGCAGAGTGACATTACAGTTTGACATCCAGAAACACTGCCAGGCAATTTTTATAACCTGAGATTTCATTAAAATGAAACCTAACGAATAAATCAGAAGAAATGAGGGAGTTGTGAAAATGATGTTTGATAAGTGAATTTACATTTAAATGACTTGCGAAGAAGCATATAAATTCTTCAACTGTTTCCCAGTGTTGAAAGAAAACCTCCCTTAACATATTGTTAAATTTAAGTAAGCGAGCTAAACATCTACTTCTCATAAAGGATGATTTATGATTTATTGTGACACAAACTCACTCGGTGCAAACGATTAAACATAATTCTGTATTATCTTAGCTCCATGTAAAGTCCATTTACGTGATGTTTCCCAGATAAAACTCGTCTTCCTTAACAACACAGTTTACACCTTTATTACTGCTGATTTATTAAATCCGAGTTCTGCTGAGTGAATTAGGACCTAGAATATAGCAGAAGAACTTGGTAATATAGAAAATATTACATATAATTATATATAATATATATAGATTTTTTTTTTTTTGGGTGATTGATCTACACCTGCCTAGATCTGTTTGAAAAAATATATAAATTTGGCCACATTTGCTTGTTATGTGAACATATTGTAGAGTCAGTTGTGTCTGTCTTTAGCAATGATTTATAGAGCACTTTGAGCTGTGAGCAACATATTTCTAACTTTCAGGTAAGAGGAGAAAATGTAAAACAATAGCAAGCGGTCAAGAGAGAGTCAGACCTGATGTGGAGTGGGAGTTAATGTGTGTACTGTTAACCAAAATGAGACCACTCATGAAAGCAAGCGCAGGCCTGTAGTAGGTGGTAAAATCAACACCCACTGTATTTTCACTGCATTGCTGTGTGCAATGTGGACACCAGCTGCTTCAGAAACATCACGCAAAGGACATGAAGGTGGGGGTCGGGAGTAAAGGTATGAATCTGAATTTTCAGGCTGAGAAAATCAAAGAAAGTCCACAGAAAAGCAATATAGATCTTCATTTTGTTTATACTGATGGAAAATAAAAGACCGTGAGCTTGGCTATTTGTTTTCAGATGGTTATACAGGTTTCATGCTATTGTCGCAGCAACAGCTCATTATGAACACCTATTTAACAAGTGTAGAAGTGCTTTTATATGCAACATGCATTAGCTACATGCAGAGGCTTTTTAATGAGTTTGCTGTCAGACGATCAAAAACTCTTCCACCAGGCATTTACACTGTTCAAGATAACAGACTTTAGCGTCTGTGTTTGAATCTTTCCTTTTCTCTGTGCAACTGTCCATTAATTCTGTATCTTGCGGGAACGTGCTTACATGGGTGTGGGGGATATTTACAAGTTATGATAACAATCACAGCAGGCCACGGGAAACTAAGAGTGACAAAACGACTTTCTGGGATGACGGATATGGTAATCACAAGATGGCTTCAACTTTAATTGCCTCAATGAGACCGGCTTTGTGACTGGGTTTTGCATCATATAAAGTACTGGATGTCTTCAGTTTGTGCATTAAGACCACCAGGGCTCCATATTCATCTTAGATTGCTTATATTACACGGCTGATTGACCATGACCAATCCTCTAGCTTTTAGATTATTTTGCCACGAGATGAAACTGAAATTTCGTTACGCTGCCCAATAAGCTTCCGCAGAGGCTTTCAGTCTTCCGATTCAACTTTGCATTACCCCGTCTGATAAATGAAAATAAATCTCCTCAATCGCAAAGTCACCTCCGAGCTCTGATGTGGTCACTTTTGCAGATTGCATGCGATCCTGCGCTCTCAGATTGGCTGGCTTTTATTTTTAGTGCTTGTTTTGAGGTAGCGAGTGGCTGTAAGGCACACACTGGTTGCAGACTTGACTGAGTATCAAATTGTCATTTCGAAAGTGACAAGGTGCTGATTTGCCCGCCTGGCACTGAGCGATTGGACATCACTGTTGACAAATGGGCAGTGGAACAAAACTGGCAGGATGCTAGGGAAGACAAAATGCCTTTAGCCAGAGTTTTTTTTTCTGTCTGTTATCACAGCAGGACAACAGCTAGTTAAAATTCCTGAATTTACTGATAGTGTAATCGTTTGCCGCCAACAGTTTCTCTGTCAAGCACACCTCTAGCAAAATATATATCTGCTGTGCTGTTATCGTATTTTCAGTCTATGGTCATTGTCAGTTATTGGTTTGATGTGTATAGACAAAGTGAGCTGTGTTTTTTATGTTACACAGGATCCACTGGTGGGTTTGCCTTTACAAAACCTACATTTATTTCATTTGATTTTATACATTTTTGGGTATTTAATGATTTAATGAGCCATGAATAAAATAGCATCTAGGGGAAAGGAGAGCAGGCCTGAGTCAGTGGATGTTATTCCAAGACAACAAGGGATTAGAGGGGGAGGGATGAGATGCCGATTGCTGCAATTACTGCAAAGCAAACTGCATTCACAGCCACATCATGTAGTGATGGCCCCTATTCATGTAATCTTGATCAATTTTAAACTCATTCAAAAACAAAAACTTAAATTAAGGTATGCCTACGGTTTGAAAAATGTTGTGATCTGAAAAACAAAGGTGGATTTGTTTATTAGATGCAGTCGTAGTTAAGTTTTTCTGCATTTTTAGGTTAAAGGGTAAAAGCAATTTTAGATTTTGTACTGTATTTCTGGCTATTTCTAGTATTACGATTGATTTGAAAAGTATTTGTAAATAAAAACCAGGGCTGAATGAGGCTGGTACCCCACCAAACACGACTTTGGTAGACCGAAGTTTATATCCCATCACCCAGTTGAGAGCTAATGCATTATTCAGTTCCTTGCGTTCCTCAAGAGTCGGAATAAGAGTAGAACACCCATTCATACCCATCCACCAAAGGTTGGATCAGATCCTGGAGACGCCCTCAGATTTCCAAAACAAATTCTTAAGTCAGAACGTGAACAGGTATTTGCCCCAGGAAACCATCACTGTATATATTTTGAAGACTCATCTTGCAGTGGGAATGCCCCCCCCCCCCCCCCTTCCCACTTCCTGTCTCAGCTCTTGAAGGAAAGCAATCTAATGAATAAGGAAAAAAGAAAACACACGTCGACTTTGAGCTGCTGCTGAGTCCAAACCAATCCCAGTTATTGCTACAGATAAGACAATTTATAATTGAATTAAAGTGAAGCTGCAGTTTCAATATAAATATTAACTGCAGAACAAGTATTTTCTGTAACACACAATCAATGAATGTAGATGCTTTCATAGACCATCGCCTGAATAGGCATGGGATTGGTAGTATATTGCAGAACTGTTTTTGCTTTGCCAAACAAAGCTTTGCATTTTGTACTGAAATTCCAGTCCCATCACTGGCTGTCTTACACACTGTTGTCTTGTCAACCGATAATAAGCAGCTGGACCCCCCGCTTTAAATCGGAGGACATGAGGGACTCCTGACCCACAGCAGCTCACCTTAAACTTGTGAGAATGTGTGGCAGCACAGCCACTCACACCTCCCATTAGGTGAGAGTCGAGGAACCAATTACCTGGAGATATGTCTCAGGGCCAAAAATATCATTGTCAGCTTGTCACAATGTGAGAAATTGGGGGGGGAGAATGGTAACATGACAGATTGTGTTATCTTTTAGTTCCCACCCAGATCTAATAGGATCTACAGAAGGGCCAATTAGCACAGTAGACATATTTCTATATTGTAATCACTGAAGACTTCGATGAAAACATGTTGATCAATTAATGTTTGTTTGTTACTACCTCTGCTGAACTCTTCAATGGAAAGAGAAAACCCTCAGCTAGACAGGATGCAGCTTCTTGCCCAAGAAAACTACAGCAGGGTGGATGCTTGGCAACAAGGTGAAAGCAAAACACCACATTATCATGTTTCCTCTGAGGACATTATGCTTAAAGTAATTCACACTTATATTTTATAATTAAACCTGCATTAATATATTTTTTCTGCTACTTGGAGGCAGCGGAAACAAGTTGTAAACATGACACAGATGTAATATTACCTTTTATAAGTTGTTAGCAAACAGTTGGTTACTTGCACACTCAACAAATACAGAGATTCTTTATTGATTTTTTAATATTTCCGGCCACCTGGAAAATGTAAGTCCAATAGTAATTCTAGAAGTAATTCTTCCTGAGAGAAAAATGTCTCCTTAGAAGCTGAATGTTCCGCTATGTTCACCAGGTAGTCGCCAACCTTGTATTTCTGCTCTTTTGTGCTGGGCAGTAAGCGTAAAGAGAGTTTTAAGGGCTTGTTTAAATCCGTTAATAACGAACATCATTGAATCTAATACCAAGGGCTTCTCTCTATCTTTACTATTTTGCACTGATATTCAGCTATCACGCAGGAAGGAAATCCATGGCAAGAGAGGAAGAGATTCCAATTTCTCTGCTGACAGTAGCTTCAATAGACCACAATGTAATACAGACACAAGATATGAGTTTGAGTAAGGGATATGACTTTTTTTTTTTTTCCTCTACTGGAATAATTTGATCTCCTCCTCTCACTGTCACTATGACTATCACTTTCACTCTGCCCACCTACATGTAAGTTCACAGGAGGTCGTCAATAGTCTGGAAAATGTACAAAATCACTGAAGTAGATAAGGCAGTCGGAGGAAAAGTGGGTACACCAAGAAAAAAGTAAATTACAACTGTTCATCACAACCTAACACCTGAAATGCACTGAACATCGCAGGTTGATGATGTATACCTGTGTCAGAGTATCTGTTCATGGAATTATTTTTATACAGGGATGGCACAGGAAAACAGGTCAGTAAGACATGGTTGTCCATTTGATAAATCAGTTGACATGGAGTCTATTAATTCAGTATCCTGCTTAGTTTGACTCACACCCAATGAGTTATTTTGTTCTATTTTTATAGAATAGACTTAAATAAATGTGAAAAAACATGATTATAGTAAATAGGACTGTAACGGTTGGTGTATTAGTGCCAAACCATCACGGTATTGGGGTCACGGTCCGGTGCGCGCACCCACATCCAGAATGCACAGTGTGTAGACTGATGAACCTAATGTGGAACTAAAATTCACAAGAGCGAGTTCCGCCTGGACACTTTTAGCTGTACATGTGCTGAGATTAGCACAATAAATTGATTGGCGTGCGAGTCAATAACACTGTGAAGCCGGAGCTGGGAGACCTGTGTTCAATTTTCCAGTTAGCTACAACAGCAAGACAGATTTATAGCCTATTGTGACCTGTTTCCTTTTGGGAAAGTTTTTTTCCAGTGTTCGTCCAGTGTAATACAGAAGTGTTTGTAATGTTCTTTGTTTTACCGAAGCTGCCAGTGGGCATATTTGCTACCTCAGTCCCCAGCAAGAGATTCTCTCTGCCTTCTCTCTGATTATTGTATAATCAAAATCAATAAATCTGCTTTTTGGTTTTTTTCAGCTGTACTGAACTTGCACCGAACCATGACTCCAAAACCGGGGTATGACCCGAACAGTGACTTTTGTGTACCGCTACACTCCTACTATCGAAACCATAAAGCAACGTCAGTCACAAGTTTATGATGTACAGGAAGTAAAAGCCATGAAGTCAGGAGTCTGTGTTGCCTTGGTGAATACTGAAAAAAAGCTCACTACTCCTGCGGTCCCCATTTTATTACCGTCAGTGTATTTAAAACGTGCCCAGCAATAAAGGAACGAGAGGACTTTGCAGCTGCGTAACAGTGTGTACAATCAGCGTATGCAGTGATGATCTGCTCAGGTAACCATTTCATTTTTCACAGGACATAAACTGATAGCAGCAGCTGAGACTGACAGCAGGATTTATACCCTGACACTGATACGTACATCATTCTGTATCAGCTTCCCTTGAAATGGAACAGACAGATATGTGTCTGCAGCTGTGCAAATTCCACAAGAGGTGCACTTGTATTCTTGAAGAGAGGATAGTGTTCTCTTTCAAAGGCAGTGTGTTTTATACACACATCTTTTTATGACGCAGGAGACGAAGCAGAAAGACAGGGATCCCATAGACAGATGAGACATTGAGATGTATAAATGAGGAGGCCAGGTCCATTTGTCTTGTCACTAATGGAAAGGACAGCCAATCAGTCAGTAATGACCCTCTCACTTGTCTAAATAATTGTGTCATTATAATGATGAAACTAATGTAATGTCAGAAAGTATTTAGTCTCTTGTTTCGTATTGTTACTGAGTGTCTGTTAATGACAACGAGCTGTGCTTGAACCTCATCAGGTAAAATGTTAGTTATCTGCCTCAAACAGAGAAGGGAAAAGGGATTTGAAATTATTGATTTAAGTGTTTTCATGAATCTTTCTTTCTTGTGTATTATTATTATTATTATTCTTTTATGTTAAATGAATTCATGCTTACTAAAATGTATCACCGATACATAATCACTATATTCTCTTTGAGTAAGCAGTTAAAGCAGACCAAACATTTAAGAGGATCAGCTTCCTCTCCTTGCGATTTTACATGGATTGGATGATATTACACCTGTTATCGTTGAGCAAATGAGTGAAGCTGTGACCAGTTGTCTTCTTGATATGTAGCGTATGTAGAGGTGCTACAGTACAAGGAAGGGCTCTTTGTGCCTTTTTTAATCTTTTGCTTTTCCTACTTTTCTTTTTTTCCACATATCTCCAAGATATGTAACCAGTGTCATTCGATCAGCTCCTGCACTTGGTTAATGCTAATGTATTTGGGTTTTTAACTCTCCCGGATATCAGTGAAACATTATTCTTTATTAAATCATTCTGAGAGCACAAAGACTTAAGAAGAGGAATATGCAGAATAATGAGTCGTAGAAACTAAAGCAGTAAGACTTTCCATCCAATTTTTCTGTTTGCTTTTACTTGGAGCAGTAAAGCTTAAGTTCCTCATCATGATTAATATTAACCATAGAGATAGAGAAACTGCACTTATTCAAGTAGTCATCTGAATTTGCTAAAAGCGCTGCATTGCATTAAGTAGTATCTCCTGCTTTTAAAACTGGTTCTTGTACAGGGGAAAGCACTTCTCTCCACTGGCTATATCAAACACTCAGACTTTTTCGTGGTTGTGCAAATGAATCAGTGCTTTGAGGCAGGCATGTTTTGTCCTGAACTAGAAGACATGCACGTGTTTGGACAACTGCCTTTCTATCAGTCTCGGTCAGTGTCCTGTCACATGCATTTTTAGTTTTTATCAAACTGTCTGTTGGGGTTCGTCTGACTTTGCTGACATGGTCTTTGTTCCGTGGACCGCTACATAAAAAAGAGCACGGGGTAGAGTATTGCAGCTCCCTGAGAGGTGAGCCTTTTTAACCCCGGCACAATAAAGTGAGGCATCACAATTCAAAGGGCCGCTCCAGTCTGTATACAGTAATCTGTTCAGTCATGCGTCACTGTCACCCACATTCTTTGTGCCATCACATTTCTGTCTTGTCGTAAATACTTCAATCACAGCATGTCTCCCCTCGAGGAATAGCACTTTCTTGAACCAGAGCGGAGGCCAGGGCAGTTTCACATTCCAGCCAACAGCTCATCCATCAGATTGAGCAATAATGGCACCTTCTGTGTCCTAAGAACAGTTTTCATGAGACAGGGGACTTGACTTTGCGTGAACAACAGTTTATCAGCTTGTGCCAGCGCTGCATGGCATGCTCCAAATGTGTCTGTAAAATCTATTTCAAATAAAGTACAATCTGTAAATGGTGCAGCTACTGCGCACCAAACGCTATTCAAAGATGGACATAGCGAGGTGTGATGTCACCCATTGGTTTGCACTGGGCGCGGTTGGAAGCCCAGAGTTGTGGCTTATGGTCAGCAGCATCTTTATCTGCTGACCATCTTCAAATAATGAGTGCAGGGTGTTGCCTTTCAAAGACAGCCTGTCTCCTAGCTCCTTAACTACAGCTAGCTACCGCTCCCCATAACATAACACCAGGCGGATGCAGTAATGTCTGTGCATAAATGCTTAAAGTAATGTTTTGGTGACTGACTCTGTATCGGTCTCAGACAACCAACAACCATCATTTGGGGACATTCCAGTAAGCAGTGTAATAGTTGCATACAAGTTGAATGTAACTTAAAATACATTGGACCCTTGAATCTTCCCTGCACTGTGGTTCAACTTTATTATAAAAGGTTCTGCATGACAGCATCAATGCATTATCATTCGTCTCTTGCGT
The DNA here is from genome assembly GCF_027596085.1 of Anoplopoma fimbria. Classification (NCBI taxonomy): domain Eukaryota; kingdom Metazoa; phylum Chordata; class Actinopteri; order Perciformes; family Anoplopomatidae; genus Anoplopoma; species Anoplopoma fimbria. Next base: position 26,042,708 of record NC_072449.1, read on the forward strand.
CAGAGCAGTGCGCTACAGATGAATGGCTTTACATACACCAAAAGGTCATCTCCTCCGAGAAAGGATAGGACATCGCAAGCCAGAAGTGCACTTTTAAAAACGAGCATATACTATTATTCGCATAGTCACACTTAACAGATAAAGGAAGAAATCTTTTTCGACCCTATTTGTCAAGATGAGGAATGTCTCCAGTGTTAATCAAGTGAAGAGTAGCGCATTATTTTTTTATTTATTATATCAGCACAATCAACTGTCCTGGCCTCATTATTTAGAGTGCAAAACAAAGATGTCCCTGCTCAATTCAGGAAACATAAAACTGAAACAATGTCTTTAGAGGAGATGAGGAGAGACAAGATGATGACAGAGAGTACTGTGCTTTGTCTTTGTTTGTGGCTGTGCTTCAGAGGGCTAACCTCCAGAGAAAAACCCAATGGTGAATCTAAGATTGAACATGTGACTCATTGGCATGGCGCTGCCATTAAATAACAGCGTAAGATATGTCCGTCCACACACAGAAATGATTTCACCCAAGGGTCTTTGTTCTTTGCGTTATGCAAAAAAGTCAAACCAATCAATGCACCACATGTATGGATTACCTGCTGTTGTCATGGAAATCATTCCAGACTGAATAGAATGAAACGATCAATGTATAGCCATATCAACTTAATGAATTTGCTGAACTGGTAAGATCATAGAGGAAGTTTACTGTAGCTTGAATTAAGTTGTCAACGTTCTTTTACTAAATGAGGATTCTTTCTGTCTTGATGCATTTCTACCAATTAGTTTTAGCCCGTTGTCCTTAGCCGTCATATCCCTTTAGTCTTTCATTTGGAAGAGTGGTCAGATTAAAGGCTAGAGGTCAAATGGAATAGCAAATGGCAAAACAAATCCTTTACCTCAAATGACATTTCAATAAGATATTGAGGTATTAATGGTACTTTAGCTGTGCTGTGACTATGCCTTATGTAAAGTCTGCCTGTTTCCTCAACAATACTGGTGTGAAGACTTGTCATGGGTTTATTTTGTCTACAAAGCTTCTCCTTTACCAACTGATGCATTAACACACGTTTACCTAACACATAAATTAGTATTTGTATAACATACACTCCTAAGCTGAAGATTTAAACAAGTGATTTTACAATTTATTACAATAACATTTACTGAGCCTTCCCATTACAAAGCTGATAAATCAGTCCACATAAATAATAGAGCCTATCCCTAGGCCAATGATTTATTTTCTTATCCACACTTGATAATCATGCACAGTCACAACTTGACCCCCCCCCAGACACCACACACAAACACAACCACACACACACAGTAGTTAATTTCCTCCTGAGATTTAGTGGTTCGCAGCATTATTTATATATTCTGGACCACTGCATCAAAACCTCCAAAACAAACATTTTCCCTTTCTTTTGGGTAAACATGCAAGAATGTGACTTCCCTTGTGGCCCTTACGAGCAGAAAAAAAATGAAGTTAATTAAAGTAAATAATCAGTACTTTTTGTTTGGAAAACCAGTTACTGTTTGATGTTTACATGCTTCAGGGTGTTCTTTCCACAAAGGATGAGTTCTATATCTACAGACATTGGAGCTAAAGTTTAAGGAGAGGGGAAAAGCTTTTGTATCTAATGCTCGTTTGCTCCTCATCATGCCAATTAGAACAGAGAATTGTCTTGATTTACTTTAGTGCTCTTGACAATAAATATTCACCCTTGATCATACATTCTCTATTGTCAATTTATCTATATGAATTTATATTTTCATCTTAAGGACAATCCATTAATTGTCTTTTGTATGCAGTTGTCAAATTCCCATGCATAATGTGCAAAAATAACTGGTTCAAGGGTAGTGAGTAAAATGTGAGGGAAAGACAGCAGATGATCGTAGTCGTGGTTCTTTGGACAAAATTTGATTAAAGAGGTTCCCCGTGCTCCGTTAATATCCTCTTTGACTGATAGCTTGCACAGCAGACAGCAGCTTAGTAAGGCAAAGCCTCTTATTTTCTTGTGAATTGCTTGCTCTAGAATTGATAACCTGCATTAAAATTCATTAGACTGCTAACAACGTGAACATTTGCATAAATTAGTTGTTTTTTACATTTCATTAATGTTTGACCAGCAGTGCCTGTTGGAATACAAAAGCATAGCCGAAAAGATTTGCATTCATTTTAGGATGCGTCTCAAAGTATGTGCTGTGGACTAACTGTTGCTACGGATAAAGACTGACAAGATGTACGGAAAGGCCATAATATGCAGGTTATATTTAAGTTATGTGTGAACAATTGTGTATTGGTGCGTGTGGGATGGTGGTGACGCGTCATTCTCACTGACAAATGACTTTTCCTGTCTTTTGCAGTCTTGCTAACCGTTGTGTAAGTTTACCCATGAAGGAGTACAGGAGTTCAAAAAACGTAAAAGCAGAAAAATCTTTATTGAAGTGAAACAACTCTACAGTAAAGATCTGTCCCACCTGCATAAAGACTTTTTTGGAGTGTGGGTGTGCTGTTGATGGACACTGCTGATCCACAACTGGATGAACAAACCCAAACGAAGAAGCTACTCAAGAGAAGTGGAAAGTGTGGATGATGAGTTTTGCAACAGTTAGGAAAAACAAACCAAAAGTAACACATCCTTGTAAAAAAAAAAAAACTTCAGCCTACTATTTTTTTTTTTTTTTTTTAAATATGAAATAAGCAGCAAAGTAACACATTGATGGTTCTAAACCGTGCTTTTTAGCAGGGGCGTTTGGCCCTTGACACATCTGGTTAAAATTTCACACCTGTCTTTTACTCTGCCCTGCACAAAAAACTTGATATGCATGGATTCAGCTGAAAAGGTTGCTGTGACCTCGTCCACATTCACATCTAGTCCATCCTATTATACTGATGTTAATATTAATCTTGGGCTGACAAGATTAGATATTACTCTTCTAATAACTATAATATGCCAACCCATATGCTCCATTTAACAGCCTGATTTCTATCTAAATATGCATTTTCAGGTGGCAACAGTTTTCAAGGCAGAGAATTATCTCAGGGATCATCTGATATTGTTTACAAGTCACACTTGAATACCATAAAATAAAATCCCCTTTTCTTCATATACAAAACTGAAATGCAAAGGGAGTAGTTTACCTCTTGTTCCTCTTACCGCTGTAATATCCTGAGTGGTCAATCTTACGTTTTTTTTGTTAATATCCCATGGAGGTCCTTTTCTTGCCATGATTATTTTTATTTTCATTAGGCATAAGTGAAGGGAAAGGTGAAACAGGCAGCACTGTCACACTTTTATCTAATGACTAAATACAGAAATCATACACCTGTAATAGAGAAATATAGCAGTTTAAACTTTGTTCAGTTCAGCTCATTACAGACAACAATAATAATCCTTCCACTCCGGAAAATCCTCATTTGATCTTGCATTTGCCATCCTTGCAGTGTCAAAAATGCTCCTGCTGACAAATTAATTTCAAGATCTTAGGTTAAATGTATTAATTTAAAGGCCCTATCTAAAACCAAATGTATCATATTTCGAAACCTTGGTCTGTATCAACATCATCTTACCGTCTGTAATTACTTCTCCTGTCATAACAAATTTCGTGTGCTGTAATTTTTTGGTGAAGTATTTTTTGGAGGACCAATTGGATAGATGACAATGTACAAAAACAGGATATGTGTGTAGAGAAAGATGAGTGACATTAAATACAATTCTCTGACTTAATTTGCATTTAAGATATTGACAACAAGGCCACTAGGATGATTTATTTTATTTCTTTTAGCAGCAAATTATATTTTGTGACAGGACTTTTCTTTATATCATGGAGCAGTGAAATGATGACCGTTTACTAACACATACTTCGAGCCAATAGCCTGTAACATGTTATAATACATTAGGTTGTGTCCCTTGTTTGCTCCTGCATTTAATCATGCCTGTTACATATATTAATGAAACCGTAGTCACTTCACAGTACATTTTCCTAATATTCTGTTCTATTGTATAATATAACCTGCAGCATAAAGATAGCACTGCTGTTATTATCGTGTCTAAGCTTGTTTACTTAAAGTGCATCAAATGATTGACACAGTTTAATCCATGCGTGCTTAAACATCTCAAACACGCCCACTTCTGCTGGCAGGAGCTTCTTGGCAAAGCTTTCACACGAAAATGCATATGTAATAAAAATAGATTTGGACATTGTCATTTCTGCGTGCAATTAGCGTGACCATCTTGTCTGCCTCTGTGCGTTGTGTTGTTATATATCAATTCCCACAGAGATAAATAAAATTTCAGTATCTTATTAATAAAGTTGTGTTTTCATGATTACCCCACAGTACATATGGACCAAAAGTGAAGAGAGCACTTCTCATTACTTTTGTTAATGGCACACCAGCACTAATTGAAACAAGTAGTGGCGCTGTTCGCTTTGGGCGTGGCTTTTTAATGTTATTGGAGGGGTGCAGAGTAGAGTGAAGGACACACACAATCTCTGTGATTAGCTTTCATTATTCTAAAAGCCGAACTAGCGTGTAGCAGAACTTACGTTAATGCTGTGTTGAACTGCTCGCTCAAACTCATTTCTTTAATGCTAGGCAAATGGCTCTGTAATTTTTTAAGTCTGTTAATTCTTCATTCTTTATTTATGAGACACTTAGGCTCCTGGAAATATTTATTTGCATTAGTCATTTCAATTTTAACGATTGGACTTGATAGACTTCTTTCAATGACAGCGACAGTAGATTATGAAAAGTGGGACCGGCTGCTCTTCTTTACACGAGCAATCAGCACTCTTTATGTCATGTAAGATCAGATTTCTGCATCACATAATGCTTTGAATTGTTTTTTGTTTTGTTCTGTTACTCATTTTATTAAAGTTTTTAAACATTTCATTATGTCGGTTTAGCTGAAACTTTTATCCAAAGTGACTTAAAACAAGTGTATTCAACAAGAATCATATACATGCTGATTTACTTTAACTGCTACATTTAGAGACATTAAGACATACGTTGGCTGAAGATAGCTTAGCATACTTGTACACAGAGGGTCAAAATCTGTCAAATTTAACTCGGTGACTGCATATTTCACAAACTTTATATGTTTGGTTTGCATGTATAGAGTTTTCAAAGAAGGCATTCTGTCAACCACTTCTTGTTGTGTAGTCAAGATTTCCTGAGCGTTTTCATTGGCCACCGTTAGACGCAGTGTGCAATGTAAATTTATTGCAACAGCATCTTTGAGGTCGTTTGAACAGCTGCTTATTTAAAGCGCAAAGGACCCAGCTGATGCAATAAGTATTTACTGAAGCACAGAACCGAATTTCCTCTCTGCTGGAAATTCAATATGTAACAGTTGTCATTTCCAATTACTCAGACTGAGTAGGTGGCAGGTGATTGACCCTGTAAACATATTTTGTGCCTGAAGACGTGTGAAACCAGCCAACAACAATGATAATGGACAGCCTGCAGTGGTCTGCCTCTGTCTCTGGTGCTTCTGCTGCATTGGAACAATCTTTGCTTGTGTGGCACGTAGCTGTTGCTTGCTCTCGACTGATCCTGCTTTTTTCTTAGTTAAATATTACATAGCAATTTTTTTCACCTGAGGACAGCAAACCCCTTGTGAAAGCACAGTAATATGAACACAATGATTAATACTATTAGTAAGTGTAAAAGTGTTTGTGCAAGCAGACCTTATTAACATATGGGAAGGATGAATCAGGGCACCAAAACCAGTTCATGGCTTTGGCAATAAAAAACGGAGAACGTCTGTTCTGGCAGTGAATCACTGTGTTTTGTTTTGTGCTTTTAGAAATTAGAAAACGCTGATTGGGTTTATACTGTTGTAGCTTACAGAGTGTATTTCTGCAGGTCTAACCATCCAAAACAGCCTGTTTCAAGGTATCAGATTAGATTCTAATAAAATAGAATATTTCATCTAAAATAAAGATGGCCTAATTGTCAAAAACTGTTGCGTAGGAAAGACACCAAGCAAGGAATAAATGGACGTAATTTACTGAAACTATGTTGTTGTTGTCGTTGATCATTTTCAGAAGTATACTGGGAAGTGTCAGACCTCTGCTTGGTTACATTCTTCAGCATCAGCAGAAAAAAATCTCTCCGTTCAGGACACAGAAAGGCCACTCATATTCAGGCGCACAGATTATATTCCGAATAATGTTTAGTGAATAGTATTTTATAGAAGGCAATTTTTTAGCAAGTCAATTATGTTTCTCTTTGGTTCCTCCTTTTGTTTCGTTAAACTAGTTTAGGAATGAACTGTGTGTAGATGATTGGGGGGGCACAATCCCAATTGGGTCTTTTTTTTCCTACTGTATTCATGAGACATTACATTTCAGATGAAATGAATACGAATATGCCACAGTAATCTAACCCATCGAGATGCTGGTAAAATACATGTGCAGGTGCTGATTCAATATCTGATCTCCTGCATCAAATTTGGTGCAACAATTATATCGTCCTGTATGCTTAGACCTGAGCCCTCCTTTATAGATAATTTATCAATTCAAGTGCTTTGGCATCAGCTAAGAGTTGTGTGTGCACACAAGTAAACGAGTGCATTCTCAGATACTATTGGCTTTCACACTGTGAAGTTTCCTGATGGCTATCAGGAAACTTGGTGCTCTAATTGATTTGGATCAATTACAGCTGACTCCTGGTTGTCATCAAGAAGAGAGGATCAATATTCTTACTCGTGCCAAGAGAGGTCAAAAGCATGTTGCACGCAAACTGTGCTGCAGATGTGAGGTATGGTGATGCAGAACATTCTCGTTAAAATGAAAACTTACCAGGCAACAGCTTAAGAAAATTTTTAGGTCAAATGGATGAGACAAAAAAGCCTTTCACCTCTGTAGAATTAGCTGTTAATATACCAATTCATTTCTATTTAAAAGCAAGAAAGAAAGAAACCACACTGGCTGATATTTGTAACTTAATTAGCAACGCTTGTTAGAGTCGCAAATCTCCCGAAACTGCTGGAGCAGTTGTGAGACTTAGCCTTTGCCTAAAATTAGATGAGGATAAACATCAACTAGCATCCATTATTGGCCATGCAGATGGATATCAGAACACCAAAGTCAAGTGTGCTGAAAACGACCTTGAAACAGGGATGTTGTAATGGATCACTCTCTGTATAAGTAGTCATTTGTGCTCTGTAGATGACCATTAAAAGGATAAATCTCTGCCGTTTAGTACTGTACCATGCTAGAGATGACTAACCGACAATACATTTTAAATAACTTTTTTTTTTTTACTGCTGGAATGATAGCAGAGGCTGGGTCAAATTGGTGGCATTTTGTATTTTTGCAATATGAGCACCTTTTTAGAGAGGATCCAGGCATCACATTAGTTCAAGCAGCTCACAGAACTCATATGCGCCATGTCACCTGGCCATCAGTAGATCAAACCAAACACCAGTCACATCAGTGGATCAACTTTCAAACTTTAATTTAGGCTGTGGTCTCCTCATAGACCCATACATGGCACTAATGCTGCCTGGCTCTTCTGTGTCTCCCACAGTCAACACAGCCGTCCTTTGGTCTCGGTTGCTTGAAACAAGCAACAAGGCAATTCAAAGTGCTTTACATAAAACATCAAAATCTTGGAGACAGAGTACAAAATAAACGCATCATAAAATGACATTTAAATACAATTAAAGACAGTAATTTAAATTAAAACGAGCTAGAGAGGTAAAGAATACAATGATAAAAGTAAAAGTGCAGCAGGCAGTGGAAAACAGAAAAACTTTCTTTAAGACTATTTTCTTACAAATGGTAATATTAGATTGCAGTCGGGTGCAGCGACTGCATGTCCTCACAGTAAAGTTACCAGCTTTTCAAACTTCTTTTTTTTTTAATAAAATGCAGAGGCTGTATTGTTGGCTAACTTTAAAGCTAACAAGATGCATGCTGCCCTTGAAGAACATTTGGTAACACTGTCTATGACACTAAGGCTATAATGCCTTACAATAGGACCTACACTGCGCTATTGTCTGCTTATAGCATTGTAGAATTATAGTCATAAATACTCATACATATCTTAAGTGCCTTATGTGCCATATCATTTTATGACTTACACCGTGAAGTATCATAATATGTTGATTCTAAGTCACTGACATTTTGTTTCAACAAGGATCATAGTGTATTATGAATCCCATGGATATAATTCATAATATTATTTTATCATGCATTACACCAATGATTTTATTGATAATATTATAACAATTCACTCTTGCTTTAAGTAAAGTAGAAATACATCTTATAACATTTTGTGTGCATTGATTACATTTTTTTTTCACTTAAAGCAAACAATGACCATTTACAGTAACTTATAATCACTTACTTCTTTATAATTGATCATAAATATTTATTATTATTAATACATCATGAGAAATGATGATGTATTTCATATGTATATGCTTATAATACATGTTGACATGGGCTTCATATAAAAAGTTAAAATGTTGTACATTTAAAGTTAAATGAATGTATGTGGTGAACTTTGAGAGCTATATTAAGAGGTTAGCTCTATTAAGAACTTTGTCCCTGTCCAAACTTACCCCAGGCCTATGTAAGATGTCAGACAAATACATTCCACTAAATGTTTCTGATCTTTCAACAATGTAATATGGCAATTGTCTTTGCGTTCTAATTAGACACATAGATCTGAAAGCAATAAGCAATGAGGATGAGTATCACAAGGGAAGGTAACCAACAGTGAATTGTCTGCATGTGAGTGATAATTATTGTTGTTTTCCCATTGGACTCTTTACTGTGTGGCACATGCAGCAGATGGGGGAGAATACAAACAAGAAGGGATTCATTAAGTCTAAGCCAATTTCATGGAATGTACACATACGAATATAAATAAAATATTTTCATGACATTACTATTTATTCAAGCATATTTATAGGGAGTTGAGAAGATAATAATAGCTCAGTGATACCAGTATTAATGATGTCATATTCACAAACACGGTCTTCTGCAGACAAAGCAGTGTGTCAGAACCTTTTTGAATTAAAGGTTTGTTCACCAATAGTCAGTATGCATTAATTGGAGGCCACCTTTTGAAATAACATTTGAATAAATTAACTTTTCTGTAACAACAACAACAACAACTTCTGCATGAGTTCCTATAGCAAAAAGTTGCACCAAAAATGTATTTAGAACTTTAACTTCCTGCGTTATTTGCTATATCCATTAGCAGTGACACAGTATAGGTCCTTTACCCATTCTGTCAGCATTTGTAGAATTTCCACTTTAAACTGATGTAATTATATGTGGTCGTGATTATTACTTTAAACCATAAAAATCTACTAAATCGTATCATACTGTCCGCAGTGGAAAACGAATAAACAAAAAGGACCTGGTACCAAAGTGAGTTGTGTCAAACCAAACCATGCGGTCTAAATGAGGCAATAGACGGACTGTCTCACAGTCACTGGGTACTAGATTTAAAGTCCAGCAATAAGCACCCCAACGAGAGAACATGCTCTCCCTCACGTGAACGCCTACACAAAGACACACTCACTCATAAATAAAGACTCCCACACAGACAAGCATGCAGCTCCACACAGAATAACAGCAATAACGGGGCTTCTATTAGAAATACTGACATACTGTAATATACTCCATATATCCAGCAAACAAAAGCAGTGAAGAAAAATGTTTCAAAATGAAAGAGGTGGAAAGCCATTGTACCCTTCAAAGAGGTACGCAGTATTGATTCCAGAATGTACAGGGGAAATTGCTGTAATTCAAGAACAGAGCAGACATGTTTCAGCCATTTAGGATCCTATCCCAAAATATTACTCTTGTCAGAGTATTGTTTTAGTTTTTTTCTCACTTTATTCTGACCATATTTGCTGTGCCGATTGTTGATTAGGCAAAATTGCACACTTTTTAAGGTTATATCATTGTGATGAGGTAACATTCCTGAGCAAGCAGGAGCCAATTCGGTAACAATGGATGACAATGAGAACAGAATGTGTAATGTGGTGGATTGCAGTTATTAGGAAATACGAACATAGCAGGGTCTGTGGATTATACTGAGTAACCAGGACAATGTTTCTGAAAAGACAAATCACTATCATGTTCTTAATAAATGTTGAAATTGTACTAGTGTTTACAGAGTAAACACATTCTGAAGGTGTATGCTGTGTTGCTTAATGGCTTCTTTAGCTATTTCCTGTGACAAATTGCTTATTAAGGTTAATCTTTCATGCATAGCGACTATTAAAAAAGGCAACAATAGAATAACTTTTCATTCATTCCAACAATAATCCTTCAAATCAAATAAGAGAACTTGAACTATGAACGGACATCAACTGGTCTGCTGTTTTTTTCTTGCCTCTGAAGAGAATATTTCTTGCAAATAAAATCATAACTGTAGGGATACAAGGAACTGCTGAAACTTGAATGACTTTTTGACATGAAAATGTTCAGCTGTGGACAACTTGTCTTGGCTAACAATCTTGGTGATGAAAATGTCATAGTTCCACTGCACTCTCGTACTGTAGGAATTGTACATTACAAACTCTGGGGGACTTATTGTTCGTGTTGCTTGCCATGTGAATGCATTGCAATCATGTATATTTTTTACTTCTGTTGCTTCAGTCAAAAAGTACGGGTTTTCATCCTATTAAATAAGAATTTCATGTGAGTCAAGTTGAGGACTGCACAGGCAGAAAGCCCCTTTATTACAAAGTCCAAGTGCCAATTGCATGCTTCAGTAAGACGCATACATTCCCTTTAAAAGTGGTTCATTCCAAGATCTCACATGAGAATTAAAAGCTGTCATGCTGTTGGCAATGTATGTTTCTAGCAATTCTATTAATAGTCATTCTTAATGTCCAATTGGCACTTTATAATGATGTAATCTCTTAAAGTCTTCAATATGGCCCAGTCATTTGGGAGATTGAGTGTTTCTCTCAGAATGTTCCACCTTCAATAAGAATGCAGTTAAAGATACAGTATGTTGATGATCTTCAATGTCCAAAAACTACATTACAGTTGATTGTGATGCCCATTGATGTAGTAGATCGATCCAAATGCTGGTAGGAGTTCAAACAAATTAATCTTGAATGACATTGACAGCGAGGCGAATTCCTTACATGGTGGCCAGATAATTGACAGTAATTTGTGTTTAGGCCACAGTAACAAATTCGTGTTTCATCACAAATTGACATTTTCTTAAAAAGGTAGAACTCAATTGACACTTATCAGAACATTTTATTTACTCTGCTGTACCTATTTCACAGCTTCATGAAACATTGCCATTCACCTGTAAAATTGCAATTGTTATGATATAAGTGTGACAGTTTGAGTAAATTTGAGAAATAACTGTTCAGTATTTAGCCAGTACTGACCTCAACTTGAGAAAATCCAGATTCTATTTGATGCTTTCATCTGCGACTGAAATATGATAATATATCAGTGTTATGTTAGCGGCTTGTTTTGGCGGCCCCCAGGGGGCAGTTATAGTCAGTTATAGCAGGCTTTAAGTAACCTGGAAATGGCCGCTATGGCTCCTAGGCCCTCCATAGCAAAGGAATGTTGCCTTTGACTAGAAACGTGTAAGTGTCTGCAAGTAAAATCACACAGATCCATTGTACACAAGATGTACAATTGCTGCCCATGAAAGCACTGCCTTATACTCTATTCTGCATAAACATGAAAGTCTAGTCAGTTGCAAGTGGTTAAGTGCACACGCAGGTGTTAGAACAGGAAGTGACAAAGTTCCAATTAGAAGTCGTTAGTGTTTCACTTGCTTCAAAGTGACTCCTCACTGCGAAGGACTGTGATATGCTTAACTGTATAATAATGTTTTTCAGCAAGGGAAGCAAATAAAACAAATACAAATATGCAACAGTAAAAAAATAAACAGGCAATAACACACAATATCATATCATTTTTGAAAGTCACAACTTTAATAAATAATAGTTCTGTATTGTTTTGAAATATGTGATTTAAGATAAGAATGATATTTAGTCAGTAACTAAATAGTTAAATCTTCAGAACAGCAGGAATACTGAAACCACAACAGCTTCAAACAAAGGGCATAAACTGCAGTCATTTTGGTGTGGGTGTCAGCTAAGATTTTTTTAAGGAGTGGTTAATACAATTGTATATTTAGTATTTACTGGAAATATATATTTTTTTTATACATTTTGGAAAAGGTAGATCATTAATAATGGAGAGTTATAAACATGCAGTAGATCTAAATATACCCGACTTAATCAAATTCTACCCTTTTTATTTTAGGTTGTGTATTAGTGTAGAGACATTTGAATAGTTTTAAAACGCTGAAGATCACAGACAGTATGTGTTGGTAAAAGAAGAAGAGAGAGATGCGTACTGGAAGGATATGTTTTTAGTGAAGGCTGATGGATGAGAACAGCTTCTTAGTGTTGATAGAGAGGGAAGATTGAAATGTCATCAAAGAACTGGGAGTTGCACATACAGTGATTACAGGTTACTGCACACAAACAGACATGCCAAGTGCTCATTCGCTGTACACTGCGGGTCACAATAGTGAAGCACACAGGTGTTTTATAACTTCTACTGAAATGTAAAACATTTGCATAATGTAGCTTTTTAAATAATTGTGCTATATTCTCAACCGATTATTTTGGCAGTCTGCCAGGACAACATAAAACCTGATAGCAACATGTCGTGTGGGCAGTTTTATTTATTTATTTTTACACAGTGTCACTTAGTCTAATGTGGCATAGCCGCAATCCAGTTCATGTTGGAGGAAAACATATTTACATATTTGTGTCAATCAAAAGGAATGTATTTTAGACTTTCAGACACATTTTGCAAAGTTGATATGAGCTCTTGTGGAATTCACTGTAGTCAATAATGGGATGTTTGAGTTCTGGATAGATCATCTTCTTTTGTTTGGAAGACGCTCCATAGCTTTTTAGGCTGTAACCCAAGATCATTGTAAAATGGCAGAGATTTTGAAAAGACCCCTCGTCAAAAGCACATTCCCTGTAGTGCATTTGCTGCTGAGTTTGAAATGCATGTTTGTGGCACTCAAAATATATCTCAATGGGTTTTTAAAATGTTTTAGACGCTGTGGACAAAAGCCAGGTAACGCAATTTGCGAACAAACTGGAGATGAAAAAAGGAGGAACAAAAGGAGAGCCACGGCTTTGAAGACTGAATTTCCTGTTACGTCCATGTCGGGGCTACATAGCACTTGCATCACAAAATATATGTGGTCAAATGCTTCCCAGACCACCTCAGCAAGTGACGTGAGTGATCAGATCCCAATGCATCTTTATGATCGTTTACACTTGTATTAAGTCCTGTCCACTTGTGATCTGATCTCCCAGGACAGATTTTTTAAAAACAGAGTCACAAAAGTTTTCAGGATTGGCACATCGGAGACATTATGGAACCTCATCGCCTCCTATTATAGAGGATTGGTGTCCCCCTGTTCAACTGCTGGGCCTTTGCTCCTGACCTTGATTCTTTCTATTCACATCTGGATTACAGTTTTACTACAGTTCTTAATGTAGGTAATCACTATTTTTGTGTCAAATTACATTTTGTGTAAAATCTCAAGAAATATAGGAAGAATTAAGTGTGACATGGTTGGCATTCTTCCTGTCTCGAACTGGAAAACCCACTCGGGTATTATTAATAAAGTGTCATGTGCACAATCTGTCACTATTCACATCATCAGCTACACTGTGGGACTTCAGTGCTCCCACACAATGCCACTTTTCAGGCCCAAGAATTATGTCCATGCTCCACAATGCTTCTAATTCATTTCATATGTCCCCTTCTATTCAGTATAACTACCTCATGATGTGCTGATCCACTGCACCGCTGGAGAGTCTACTGCATCACGACCACAATAGAAATCACGGTGTGTGTCATGCTGTCTGAAGGACCTTGGTGATTTGAATGTTGAATGTGTAGTTGTAGAATGATTTGAATATAGATCTCTTGCATATATCTTGCATGACAAGTGTGTGTCACAGTATATGAGAGGTCTTGTAGTTCTTGTAGCGTGGAAGTATTGAGTCAAATGCAGAAGTGTACTGTGAGTAGTTTCTTTGCAAATGCCAAAGAGACACATTCACAGTTTCCACTCCAACTTCAGTCAGAATATTACCCGACACCACAGTTTGGTCACTTTAATTATACCATTACCATCTAGCAAACCTTTTGAAAATGTTATCACATCAAAAAATAACATTTTGGATATTACATAATACTTTTATTATCTTCATTATTTTGCGCAAAACTATACAGAATTCAGAGTTTATTAAAATGAGCTTTGTAATGCCTGCACAATATGCATGCAACATATGCAGACGGTCCACTGTATTACATCTGCAAAAGATTAAAGATACGAGAAGTTAGTATTTCAACTTCAATAAAGTATTTATTAATTTGGAACTGGGATCGGTGCTTGTGTTTCAGTGTTCCACTCTGAATAATACCTTGCATGCATGTAGCAGATGAAGTTAGGTAGCTCCTTTTATCTTTCTGTCTCTGACAATTTTTAGTAACACTTTAAAGTCTTTGACAGTCACCACCATGGTGCACATAATTGGAGTTATTACTCTGCCAACATTCCAGAAATTATTTCGGTGTCTGGGTCACGTGGTTACTCTCCCCTGGCACGTGCATGGATAACCTTTGCAGTCGGCAGCTCATGAATAAATATTAGTTCAATTTAACAGTTCAGTGACCATTTTAGGGATTTTTGGGATTATGAAGGGAATGAAGCCATTGATGAGCTAGATTGTCCAATTGTGAAGTCATTATTCCATCCCTGCATGTGGAATACTGGGCTTGTGAATATTCTAAATCCAAACACTGTCCATTTTGGTACCTCAGGGATAATATAATTCTGGACACATACTCCTTTGTATCGTTGGAGCCTTGAATGTCCTTCAACTTGCTGGATTCCTTTGCTGCTGCTTTTCTAGTGGAAAGGGCTGACTGATGGGGAGGATGTGTTGATGAGTATGGCCTCTTTATCTGTAACGGGTCAGGATAAGCCTACATGTAACATTAGTAGCTACAAGGTCGCTGCCACAAGAATAGAGGTGAACCTTCTCGCCATCTATCATATGTACACTCCAGTGCTGCTGAACCATTTCCTGCCATGCTGTCACACTCACTCCTAACAGCTGTTACAGCATGAAAAGATCATTGACTTGTATTTCCTATATATGTACATTTTTATTAATTTCCCCCATGGCTAAGTGTTTGTCCCTACGTCTAATTTACCTCAGACGTGTGCTATTTTACTTTTTTTTTTTATTGAAATGACAACTATGATATTTAATGTTTAGCTGACTCGATCAGCACCAGTGTTTATAGACAGTGTTTTATATCATTAAGAAGCTTTAGAAAGCCTGGATATTTCAGTGGCAACAGGGGTTCCAGAGCAGCAAGTTCATGTTTGGTAGCTCGTAATCCCCCCAATGTACTAGTTGTTTTATAATGGAATAATTTGTGTATTTAAACAGCATTAACATTAAAAAAATAATGACCAAAATGGTATAATATCACAGGAGAAAAGCAAACGAATAGCTCATTTGTGCGCAAGAGATAAGGGGCTCAGAGTAAACAACTGAAAAATAAACTGCAAAATCAAATGGTTCACAACTATATATATATATATGGGATAATTCATAATAACCAACAGAAAACAAAATAACTATATCCCTAAATGAGGAAATTAAATTATATGTGACTGTAGCGTGCATGTTTGTATGGATACGGTGAGCAGGATAGGACACATCTACATAAGTGTTGCATTTCCCTCTGGTCCTCCCGGTGGGGAAAACTGCATGAAGTTTACTCAGCTGGGCACAGTAAAGCTCAGATACAGATCAAATAAACACCAGTTGAAAATGTTTTATTGGTTAAAGAAATATCTCTTCCCCTATCCCTATAAATATGACATTGTCCTTTTGGTTTGGTCAGATTAGGTTCTTATATCTGACAAACCTTTTTACCTGGAGGACCTGTGGGTGTCTTGGTGTGATTATTTAGTGCAACCAAAGTTAAAAGGTAATTTCACGCATGCTCGAAACAAAAGTAAATGATATATTCGATTGATTAAACTGCTTGAATGTCTGGTGAGAGAACTAATATGTTATATTTTGTTCAGGCCGTCTGGTTCATGTAATGTACAGTTTTGTGCATTTGAAAGTAACACAGTTAAAACAATAATTTTTAACAGACTTGTCCTAGTCATATAACAAAAAAAAGTTTCTCAGGATACTATTGTGAAATAATACACTGCACATGGTTTTGTGTTAGTGGATATGTTCATGGAAGTAATTACATGGGTGATCATCACTCACAGGCAGACCATAGGCAGAGACAAGAAAACAATCCCTCTGGTTTTATGTTACACTCTGCCCGGTAAAACCCTCTGGTAGGTCGTATGAATGGACTACTAATAGCCATATACACTGTTACAGAGTAATTCGTCTTGAAGTTATCAGTGATCTGAGTTAGCTTTGAAAGGAATATGAGAATCTATGAATAAACATTTCCAGACAGCGTCATTGGCTGAGCGAGTAATCCATAAACAATTCAAAACAATATTGCTATTAAAGAAAGAGCATTGTTACACAGATTTTTATAAGCTTACATGTTGTGGCTACATATAATGAGACAAATGTGCAGCAGTGGCTGTTTTTTGTGTAAAGCTATGCAAACAAAAGTCCTCTGTTTGTATTCTGCAGCACTGGGTGAAGCATCTTAATACTAGAGCACATACAGCTGAAAACCTCATCGCTATGGTGACACGTCTATGGCACTTATGTTGACAACATTGAATGCAGAGTTGTAGCTTCAGAGGGCCTTGTCATATCAAGGGTAAACACTGTATTTTCTGTTTTAATAATTCATGAGCCGAACTGTAAGCAAATCGCTCAAGGCAAAATGATAATGCATGTTTAAATTCCCACACAAAGTATTTTTTTTACTTTGCATCGTACATGGAGGACAGAGAGAACTGCCAGCTAATACATGTTTATTACCTGTGAGATGGAATATTTATTGACCCATCAGTGAATCCAATTGTTTTTGGAGGTGTAGAGAAGTCGCAGAGATATTGTTTTTGTATCTCCAGTCCCTGTCTGACAGCGCGTAAACAGTGGAAGTGCTGCAAAATGAAACGTCGTGCCAGCCGAGACCTCAACCGGCTCTGTTCTCATTTTGCCAAAAGAATCGGCTCATAATGAGATTAGATACCACAGCTTTGGAAGACATCTTGAGTTTCATTTTTATTTATCAATCATGCATGAGGTCGCAGAGATAAGACCAAGGTCAGCGAGGCTCCCTGGCAGAGGGACTCCCATTAGTACCAGTACGCCGATCTGTCTTTCACACTCACACCAGCCGTGCACCTCTTCACTGCAGCAGCTGCACGGAGTGAGCTCGAGACTGTCAACAATGCAATTGCAATAGTGCAGCAGCATCCCTTAACATTGAGTAACATTTTCAATGTTTTAAGGAACATTTCATACGAGATAAATGTCAAATTTAATCGGTAAATTCTATTATTATAAAAAGAAATGGCCAAAATAAAAAGAAAAGTAGTTTGCTAGTTGAAAAAATAAACTCAGTCTACTTATATTAAGTTACTTTGCAAGTGTAACAAATAATGAAAAAACAAACTGTATAGGCATTTTTGTCAAGGTTGCCCAGTCAAATGTACTTCAAGATATTTGGACACTGTATAAACAGATCTATCCAGATCATCCCATTATGGACTCTGAAGTAGATCCACAGTGTTTACCATTTTCCTTATATATGGATGTGTGGCATAGTTTTTCAGAAAGGATTTTACTCTCAAAGTTAAACTTATGTTAACACAACAAGGACAGCTTATTGGCCAGGTCCGTGTCCAGAATGGGGGACAGTTGGTCTGGCCCAACTGTTGACAGGTTTTAACCTTATGTGGCAGGAGGAAGCTCACTCTCCATGTGGCAGACAGCCAGCCCTCTCCCGCAGACGGTGAAGTGTGCATTCATTTTAAAATATGCAATCACTTGCAGATTAATCTCCTGAGAGTGGCAGCAAAGATTACAAATGTAATATGAGCTCTGATGGTTTTCTCGGTAGAATTTAGCCTCAACCCTACGAACGAAAATCACCTGCCTGTCGACTTGAAATGTGCCACATGTAAATGCACTAAATAAGTCTGACTATTCATGCAAAACAAGCTATGCTCAAGGCAGAACGCTCTGAATTAAGAAGGACAGTCTCGCCTACATTATAATTGAGCATATATAGCATTCATTTGAATGATTTGTGTATCCAGCGGCTTTGAGCTCCGCTTTAGCACAACCGCTGGAAATGACCAGATACATCTTAACATACAGAGTGCCTTAAATCTATGTATTTGCATGAAAAACTGTCTGAAATAATTAGAGCTAAGAGCAAACATCTCCATTCACGTTGGAAACCAACCCTAATGCTAATACGTTGTACTGGTGTAATTTTAACCTTGTCCAGACTACAAGGAGAGACTTGTTGAGGTATTTTAAATATTTCTGTTCTGTATAATACCGAGGTTTTACCATTGGCCAACAAGTCTCACACAATGACAGCAGAGTTGAATGATGTTTCTGAGGTGAGGGGCCTCAATTTTGAGCGAGGCCTTTCTCTCCCTTCACTCAAGCTTCTTTTTTTTTACCACAAGATTGAAGATACCTCTTGTGTTTTCTTGAAGGCTGGAAGGTTTTAGCAGCCATCTGTTTCCAAGACTTTAACACTGTCAATATCTCCCTCATTCCTTTCCCCCTTCCTCATGCCCTCTGCTTTTCTCTCCCTCTATCTCTCCATCCCTCGTTCCTTCTTTTATATGAGCTATATCGGTCCAGGCCAAAGAAAGTCTCACTCAGTAGCCACTAGTGGCGCCACAGCAACAAGACCCTCAGATGCACAATTATAGGTCCATATTAAAATTATGTAAATGCTCTCTGTTTTGCTGTCTGAATGAGGACGGCTGAATGTTCAGGAAGAAGAAAGGATGGAGCATAAGACTCAACAGTTTATAGTGTAGTTTTTCTTAAGTAGAAGTTTAGATTTGACACACATGAACGTGTAAACACCAATTGTGCCTTTACTTCCTCATTTTACTAAACCTCACCCTCACAAACCTTTTATGTGCTCACAGCATTTCAACAAACTTCTGTCTAACAACTACGTTTGACAGAATGATCCTTATTTGACATTCAGTCACGTCTTCTCATGTCCCTTTTGCCCCCAGCCCAGGCCCATGCTGTATAAACAGAAATCTTTAAATATGGGCAAACAGTAGATCATCAGGACAAAGGTTGAAAAATCCATTTTCTGTCCCTTAATTACATTATTCCTCTGCTCTCATATATTTATCTCCCCTTCTTTGCTCTGTGCATGTCTGTTTGGTCAGTTTAATAAACACTGGACTCTCCATGACCTACAAGAACATGAAGCGCTGAATATATTCCCAATGATCTATTATGCATAGAAAATAATTAAAAACCAGCGCTCTCTTTTTCACATTTAATTTGCCTTTTAACTCTGTGGGGGTCTCTGGAATGCACTTACCAAAAAGAGCCCTTAATTCCACGATTTTAATAGACAAGTACGTACTGTAGTATTCTGTCATCTCCGTTGATCAGAGGAGAGTTAAAAGGTTTGCAGTGTCTGCTATGAACATCCTGATGAAGATAAACTAGAAATGCGAGTAGTTTTCTGTATCAAGGGACCCAGTGGCAGTTTTTTATTCAGTCTCCCTCTGGCCCATCAATCTGCTTTCCATGTCCATTTTCCAGCTGGCTAATGTCGCCTTTCAATTTGTGGATGCAGAAATAGTCCACTCACAACTGATCAGTTTGGAGAGCCTGCTGTATTTAAAAGGATTTTCCATGAGGATGGTATAGAAAAAGGCAAATGGCCAATTGTGAATAATGCCACACCAGCAGGGAATTAGGTTAATAGGCTGATTACTAACACCAGAATGTTATTTGATGACTTACTCATGTTACACAACTTTGTGATTATTATGTCTTTTCTGGCGTGGACAGGATCAAACCTCAACTATTTTATATGCAGTGTATTAATTGTAAAAATGCATGGGGAACATTTTGTCTGCTGATTTGATGATTTGGTTAATTTGGACTTTATCTAAATGCAAAGAGGAGGTTAGACAGATCATTTATAATGGACAGCCAGTCACAGGATTGTCTAATTTTGGGGTACATCAAAAAATATTAAACAACTAGTGTTGTTCCAATAAAACAGTAAAGTGAAGAGCATGCACACACACTGATACCCTTTATGACATTTATACTTGAAACCAGAAAAACGTGGAAAGATGAGTTATTAATGTCTGACAGTTTTCAGACAAATGTTCAGTTTTCAACTCTGGGTTGCCAAATTATGTAACACAACATTAAAGTAACATACACCTTATGAAAAAATAAACGTAGACTCTGCCATGTGCTCGCTTAGATTTACTATAGGGAACGCTAAAGAACAGAGTAGCTTGCACGCGATGAGATAGCGACCATAGCTGAAAGGAAAACTGAAATGATGGCACATGCAAAAGCTTAAATTTCAGAATAAAAAATACAAGATGTCAAGACCAGTGATGATTTATCACCAAATATGTTGCCAAACTGCAAAAGCAGATTTTTATATACTTCCGCTGTAAGTTATAGTGTTTTTTTCCACCTGTTTTAATACCTAACATAAATCTGCTGCTAATGTTGCATGAACTAAAGAACTAATACATTACACAGGTTTCTACTCAGTTTCTACACTGATATTTCCCTGTAGTTAAAGTCTGTTTGTGTTCCTCAGAGTTAGATTTAAACCATCTTAAATCAGAGCATTTATTATTCCAGCTGTCGGGAATAAAGGCAGGTTGGGGCTGTCTGTCTCCGCTGAAATGTTTTCTCAGCTGCTCACTCTGCATTACACATGTCTCCCCGGGCGGTGGACAAGAAGCAGCACCATTTTCCGTCCGAGTCTAAAACAGTCCTGCACTCTCTTTGCGAGTTCGGTAACCCCACAACTGACACACATTGTTGGGCAGAGCCACCCTCCCCTTGAGAGTCTGACCTTATCGTGCCTTTTTTCCCCCTCTTCCTCCTTTCCAAGGATGAAATGTATTTGCAACACTATGGTAGGGATAACCTATCCAGCCAAGGTGCTTGTGTATTGCACAGGAGTTTTGTTTTCCCCCATATGTGCTTCCTCCATATTCTTTCAGCTTTAGCTTAATGTTGTGGCATTACCTTGTTATCAGTAGCCAGACACTTTCATAAGCGGTTGAGATATTTTGGCTCACTGTTAAAGCAAATCTCATCCATGTCTGGTGATATTCTTTTTTTTATAAAGTATCTTTAGTTTTGCTGTCGTTCAGTGGCAGTCAACATTTTTCACTCAACTTATCAGCTTTTAAAAAAACAAACAAAAAGAAACCAAGCTCTTATCATCTGAGAATATTTCAGCACTTAAATTGGTTCAGCTTTCACACATTGACAGTAATATTTGCAGGTTATTTCATAGGGAAGTCATTTACACCTTTTAAGGAATCCGTGACCTTCTTTCCAAACGATGCTCTAATGCTTACATCAATATCACACAGCATTTATGTTTGCAGAAAACAATTTCCTGGAGACCAATGATGGCTCTTGACTAAAAGACACCTTGGGAGCGGCTGTAATCATTCCACAACACAGCATAGTCGTCGTCCCCCAAACCATGTAGGCTGTTGTCAGGGGAGCAGGGTGATTTCTACCCACTCTAATATCCTAGTATTTCTGTATGCAATATATTAACTTGCCATTAACACATATTCACAATATCAGCACAGGGTGGAATGGGTACAGGATGCTCAGCTTTGTAAAATGTTTCAAAGCACTGGGATAAACTCCAAAAAAGCTTCAAGTTAATAAAAAAAAAAGCTTTATTTTTAAAGTTGACATTTCAGAGGTAAAAGTTCTCACCTGACATTAGCAATATGCAATTATAGTTTCAGAGACATACTTAAAGACTGCTTCCATACTCATCAACTTGCAAGAATAGGAAACGAGTTGTCTAGTTTTCTATTTTCTAGCAGCATGCATCGGATAAATTATTCACCTTTTAACCACGTTTTAAAATTGAACAGATGGCTGTGAAAATAATTCAGAAACTGCTTCCCCCTGAAAACTTTCTCAACAACAATGACTGAAATGATACACAAAAGATATTTTAGTCACAAGGCATGCATTACCTTAATGTGTGAGAATGTTCCTCAGCGGAATTACGGTAAACGAGAGAAGTGATTATGCTCAAATACCAGGAGATTCCACTTTTAAAGCTAAGCAAGATATGTGATCACAACAACAGTTAAATCATGTTATTTGTTTAGACAGTGGTATCTCTGTTCGACAATTCTGTGGATGTACAGTACCAGCAACGAGATCCTACAACAAGTAGATTAAAAAAAACATCTCCTTGAAGTCATGAACTTCTTTTAACAAATCGATTGCCTTGCCGACTATACAGCATCAGCCCTGTCGCTCACCTTTCTCTATAGGACTTTTATAGCAGTCAATAAAGGAGCCTCATCTGCAGCTGTAAGGTCAATTCTGACATTACAGCTTTGCCTCCCCTTAAAAATATAACACAAACCCTCTGTATTATAAAGGGGAGATCCACCCACTGCAATTAAGACGATTCAAAATCAATGATTACAGCAAGCTAATGTGAAGATTAATGTACTTATTATATCACAATTCAATTTTGAGAAGGCAAAACTTTAGATCCTTAAATCACCATTAATATTAGCAACCCATCATAATGAGAGCAGAGGTCGAAGCCATCATTTTTTTTTTTATTATAGCAAGAAGCAGTGGTGAAGAGGTGGAGAGGAGGAGGTGATTTCGGCACAGTTCAGAGAGCAACTTCACCTTTAATCCAGTGCTCAAGTTTATTACTATGGAGGTCACAGGACCCTGCACTGAAGGGTCATTACCCTGGTATTCCTCTAGCACTGATAATAATTATTTTGTTGTTATAGAAGCCTGAGTCACTAAAGAAATTAGAGCTATTGGGAGGCACTTCATAATGCTATTATTTGGCCTTTGCATGAGAATAACCTCAATGCAGACTGCAAACAAAATGTCAGCAGGTTTGCTGCTTTTGAACAGCCTGCTGGAGGAAATCGTGCTGGGCTAATTTATGTCTTTCTTAAAGTCAATTTTGTATATGAGACTAGTTTATTCTTTTTATGACTGTGATCTGAATTTTTATTCCAGTCTATTTTTTAACTCTTTGTAATTCTTTATTACTTCACTCCAATCTTTTAGTTGTTATGCTTATCTGTTATGAATTGATCTGCTTGTTCTTTATTTAGTTGAGAGGTATACTGCATACTTTTTATC
Organism: Anoplopoma fimbria; assembly: GCF_027596085.1. Lineage (NCBI taxonomy): Eukaryota > Metazoa > Chordata > Actinopteri > Perciformes > Anoplopomatidae > Anoplopoma > Anoplopoma fimbria. The sequence goes on from NC_072449.1 coordinate 26,066,134, forward strand.
AAAGCAATTAAAGCTTTTATCAGCATTATTATTGAAAGTGGTATTAGTAGTAAAAGTGTCATCAAAAGTAGTTCTGGTATGAGGAGTAAAGGTAGCAGAGGTACTGTAGTAATGGCAGTTGATCTGCAGTAATGGTTGAGCAGTAACAATTACTGTTTATATAGTAATACCATCATTCACAGCTGTAAGTACTCCTCAGTGGTATTAACAGTAGTAGCAACAAGTACAGCAGTAGTAGCAGCTGTAGATGCTGAAGCTTGTAAAACTAATGATAACACTGAAGCATGAGTATATACTAGTAATATCGTATTAATATGTTTTATTATATCCTGTTAACGGTATGACAAAGAATGTAGAGAAAGAGAAAATGGTCAGGGAGAAACACAGTTCAGCAAAATGCTTTGCTGTTACAACTTTCAGCAGGATTTGGCATTCATTAGGTATAACAATATATTATTTCTCTCAGTGTGACTGAATGAGATTGGTATAATCTCCCAGAGAGACTACATTATGTGAATAACACGCTCTTTACGTGCCGTGCTTGGAGGCATTTCTGTCAGGAACATAATTCACTGTGTATTCAACACACCGAGTCACTTCAGCCACTTTCAGGAGCGCACTGCACATTCTGCATACAATGGCCACGCTGTATTACCAGCAGTGACTCCTGGTGTGATTGATCAGATTGCCGGGACAGCCTCTGTAACAAGGTATGTGTGCATGGTGTGTCATGTAAGCTCCCAGCCAATATCTCCCAGTCAGTACAGAGGACCTCGCCGTAACCCGAGTGGCTCTTTTGACCCGAGGCACTCGGCCTGCCAGTGCCCGGCTCCCACTTGGAAATTAGTCACCGTCTGACAGGTGGGGATGGATGCCTGTGATCCCCGCCAGATTCATACGCTTTTTCACACTCCATCTGTCATCACCCACGGCTCCTTTTGTCTCAAAACTCCTTCCTTCACCGTCCCATTTCTGTATTGGGCTGTTTGCACGTGAAGTTATGACAATAACGATGCATGGATACTGTCCATCCTCGTCATTTGCTGAACATATGTTCATTTAGTTACCTGTGTCCAGACTCCAGCCCCAACTACTTACAAAGAAATGAAACTTTATCTAACTGCAGCTTCTCACAGCATTATGACACTACATTTCACTTGTTTCACTGTGGAGCTGTGTGGGAGACAGATTGTTAGAATCTGAGAGAGAACTGCCACAGAATAAAAGCCAAGTGTGTTCTGAATTTGCTAGTATGATGCAGACAGTCTGTTTTGCTTTGTAGTCATCACTACAAGCACACTTGTGTGCGTATTTGTGTGGGGGTGCACGGAACTGTGAATGCGAGTGGGTGTAAAATAAAAGTGCCATGTGAGTAATCAGTAATTTTTGCTTTTATTAATGAGATGTGTTTTTAAGTAGCTTAAATGGATCTGTCATTTTCTAGCACTCTACGCAGTGTTCAGGTTGCATTTTCTCTCCCACCTATGGCAATATTGCTCTTTTGAGACTCGCAGTATGTGGGCAGATTGTAAAGAATTGAGTGTTTCACACCCTCTGTGAGGACTTTTTTCCCTCAACGTAGTTGTAATCAGTATGCGTCAAAGTAATAACACATAATAATATTAAGAGGAGGACATAGTAGAAGAACTAAGCCATACAAATGAGATAAATGTGTCTGTACAAAAGTGTATTAATCAAATCCAACAGTTTTAGACATTTCATTTAGATTCAATTAAGAAGTTTGCCACACCAGCAACATTAAAGTGCTATTTCATCCACTATGTATCAAACAATCACTCCCTGTAGACTTAAAAAGTCTGTTAAAAAAATATGTAGCTTGCCTCACAGATAATGGAGGCCGTGGTTAGCCTGACTTCACAGTGGTGGATTCCAATACTTCCAAGTCTGTTTTCCAAACATTTTGGCAAACATATCTGAATAGCCTTTCTCTCAAACCCTCGGGGGTAACCCCGTCAAAGGCACGTTTGTTTATTTCAGAACTTTAGAGAGCTTTCTCTTCAATCCACCGACAGTTCAGCTGGTTAGTGTTTTACTCACAAAAGATACATTTCGGGTGGTGTATCACTTTAAGGCATCAATGTAACACATCTGAGGCAGTGAAGTCATGCATTGGGATATGACTGCGAAAGCTCATCTCAAAATCAAATACTAATGAACTGTGGCACCATTAAACAGAGAGCAGAGCACTTCCTTTCCACCAAAGGGCATATAAAAAGCACTTTTTGTTAAATTCACCTGCAGGAGAAATTACTTACTTACTCAAAATCTTGCTGGAGCACAAAGGAAACCACCAGAGCTGCCTGTTTTTTGTTTTTTTTGTTTAATCACCTGCTCTAGTTAAGCAGCTGTGGTGAAAAGAGATTGGAGGAACCCAAACCTTTTGACATAAAGAAGCCACGGATGCAAAAGCTCCCTCTCCCCCCTGCTCGTGGTACAAGGTTCCCTGCATCTTCGATTAATATTAAGTTGATCAAAAGACAGTCGCTGGCATCGCAGCAAACTAATATGCTCATTAGCATTGACGAGGCTGCCCTGGAGCAGTTCATGTGCATTAATGAAGTAAAGAACTGAGCCAAACAATCGTACCCAGCTAGCTTTGGAATGCACAGCCAGCCACACGCGGGGCTCCCTAATGACCTGAGGATCTGAACTTGAGCAGAATTCAATAGGCCATTGTAAAATGGCTTTGTTCAACAGCTCTGTACTGTTATCATGTATAGCTTATGGTGCTTTTGTTAATCCTGTGAATAATGTCCGATTTTTATTTTTAGATGCAAACAAATATAAATAGAACAGCCTCCCCCTAATACATGTTGTTCCACTTGCATTGCTAGAAAACAGTGAAAGGGAAAAGAAAAAAAAGAAAACAATTTCCCTGCATATTTAGATATGTTACCCTAGGGATATGTTTAATTTCCATGGATGAATTGCCCCTCACATTTTTCCCTTCGTAAAACTGACTCACTGAAGCAAATTAGTTTTCACTCTTTTTTCTTGGGGAACAAGGGGTCATTTCATTACATTTTCTATCAACACTGTGGATATGCTGTGCTTTTATATTCGCCAGCCAAGATTATTTGAATTGATTGACCACTGACATTTTGCAGTTGTTCTCTGTGATTCAAATTTTAACTCCAGGAGATGGCAAAGGGCATTATTTTCAAAGTATTCACACCTGCCTCCTCAGTCTACGGAGCCGGTCTGGTGCAGACTGGCTATGGGGCCATAGCTTGCCGCACGACCGTTTGAAAGATGACATTTTATCAAGGCCATCTTCAGTTGTGAGTACGGGTGAGTGCAGACAGCGTTCGGGTCAATTGTCCCCGGTGTCCATATGTGCTGCAAGGTTCTGGACTGCCATACAAATTGCACTCCCGCTCTCCTTTTCACCCCACCACTTCCTGTATCTCTCTCTCTCTCTCTCTCTCTCTCTCTCTCTCACCCTGGCTCTCTCATGCATGCACATGCTCACAATCACTGTTTACACAGAGAGACAAATATAGTGTAAACAGGGAAGATTACAGCTAAGAAGCAATATGAAGATCTCCTCACAGCAAAGGTGTAAATCTGACAAAATATCGTTGTGCATCTGGTTGAAAAAAAACAACTATTCTCCCCTATTAAAAATCCATATTCTGTGCTGAAGAGCCATCTTCTCCTAAAAAAGATTAGAGGCTTTATTATATCGAAAGCAATCAAAAAGAATTCCAAACGCCTGTGTGTGAAGTGGTGATAAACCCGATGGGTCCATGCAAAGGAAAAAGTAATATACATCACGAAACAAAAAATACACAAATGCTCTGCATGCCTCTAGATTAATTGTGACCAACCACTCTGTGGGGCCTTGTTAGTCAGTGGCTACACCTAAGTGCAACACAGCATGCAACCTAATTTGGCAGGCACAATAATTACACACATTCCGTTCTCTTGCAAACCAACGTTTCTTCAACCAACAAGTTGCATTTGCATTAGCTCATAGAAAAGGTAGCGCCTGGACCAAATGATGGATTTTGGTTCCATCCGGCCGACCTTTGGCCGAGGTTATCAAGCATTTGCAAAAGGTGGTGTTGCTCCAAATTGAAATGAGAGAGGCAGAATGGACCTTCCCCGAGCATCATGACCTTTGCCAGCCACTCCATCAGCTGCTCGTCACCGTAGACTCATTTATCAGGCACCTCGCTCTCTGAAGAAACTCACAGGTGCTGCCCTGGATGGGGGTCTCATGACATGCCGGGTCATCTCACACGATCTTTGCCGGAGGCAATAAGCGAGTGGGCGGAAACACAGTCTTCGCCCGTCAATACTGAATGGGAGACAGCTCTTCTGCATCGGTGCTAATTTGGTACAGAACTCCTATTATGGCATATGCTGTTCTTTGCACCAATCTCTGGAGCAGTTGTCAACACAAGGACCTTTCAAATGTTCAAGGATTTAAACTTAAAGGAGGGAAACTGGGAATCCATTTCTTCTGACAATCTTACAGCCTCTTTGGAAGTTCATATTTACACACGGTTTCCTGCAGCACACCTTGTTTTGAGAGTCAAATGTAAAGAATAAAACCACATAACATATTCTGTTAACTGCAATGAGAGAGAAGTCAGTTTGTCACATGAAGGATTTTGTTTCATATACATGTAAACATAAATAAAAAATACTCTGCATTTAACCGTTCAAAATAACTATCTTAGTGCTTCTGAATTGTATTCCAGAATTGCATTATGCTGGTTGGGAGTAGGGAGAATCACAGAGTAATGTATATCTGTACTGTCCATATTATAGATCCCATACTATATCTAGCCACTGTATGCTGGAATAAGCTCCAACAGGGAAAGCCCCTTTCCTGGTTGATTGAAGGTTAAACTATAGTATTTGTTTAACTCTGTCGATGACATATTGACTTCCTCTCTTGAGTTACAAATATAACATTTACACTTTCACAAGAAGGCAGGAAAACGCTTGAGAGCTATTGACACCAATGTCACAGTACACATAGATCTGCTATACAATAGCTGGTGGTGTATATATATATATCTGCACAGGCATATCTAAAATGGCCCATCCAAGTCATCGAGTTCCCTTTAATAATGCTGCATATGCATTCCTGACAATGTAATTAGGCATTAAACATAAGATTCCAGACGTGTTGATAAGTGCTTTGGTCTTTTTTAATGCAATGAACAAATCATAAAACTGTTCCAGTCATAGCAGCAATTTTCACTGCTAAATGATTTATCCTTCAAAGTAGTTTAAACCTTTATAAAAATAATGTTTCAAGTGTCTGCCTTTCATTGTATCATCATAAACTAAGACATCAATAGAATTCTTAGAATTCTTACATCATCTACTAATATCAAACTTTTAAAGCTCTAAGGATAATGAGCCGCTAAGAAATCAACAAAGAGGACAGAGCTCCTTAATGGGTATTTTTGGCTGTAATTTAAGAAATTACTGACAGGAATGACAATTAGCAGTGACCCCTCACAGATTAAAAGTAGCGAGAGGTAAAAAGTGAGAATAACTGTTAATTATAGTAAGAAAGTGATATTTAAGACCATTTATATCTGCTTGTGAGAGACGTTGGTTTTGGTGACTCTGTGTATTAACTGATTCACACACAGTAAAAACCACCGTCGAACACTTTGGGAGGCACTTTTTCTTAAGTGCTGCACAGTCTCTTAGCCAAACCATTTATAAAATAGCCTAATTACTCCACTGAATGCGAACAATTAACACATGGGGCAAGCTCAAATTTCTCTAAACCCCTTCCTCATACTTCCTAGTATTCGTACTGCGACATCAATATTGATGTCAAAATCTGGGTTAGTGGTGAATTAATTATCCAAAATAAAGAAAAGCTTGCTCATTAAAGTAAAATAGATATTGTTTGGTTTGAGGGCATCCCTTTACGGCTGTTCATTGAAATGGTGACTGCATCAGTTTGTGACTACTGAAAGGTGATTTAAATGCACTGATGCTTCCTGCACCAGACCTGCCTGGGCTGTGATTCAGGTTTTTAAACTGGAAAACACATGGCAGCTGTTATTCACATATCATTTCAGACTCACTCCCTCATAATATGAATCCGTATCTGAATTTGTTTAAGGTGAGAAATTCTACGCTGGAGATCTAGCAGGTTATCACACTTCTTCTACTTCCGGAAGTGACATCAAATCAAAATGTATCTTTCGATGTGAAAAGTGTCTCATAATTTACAGTCATCTAGCGAGTGTTTCATCCAGAGGAAGCTGGAGTCACAAATGGGGGATGGTGTGTCTTAATCTTCCTTTAAGTGCAAATAGGCTGGAGATGGTCTAAAAGGCTTAAGATGACCTAAGTAAGGTTTGAAACGTGTTGAGCAGTAACTTTGAGCCTGAGGATCACTAAGTGGCTTTTGCTGTTGTTGTCTTTGTAGTTTGTAGTCTAAACGATGACAGTCAAAGGTGGATTCATTGCTGCTCTAATTGTACTGTGTGGCCTGAGTAAATGAGACACGCTTAAACTGTAATTAAAGCCTGAAGTAATAAGTCATGCGGTGAGATAACATACTCTAGCCTGTGACATAATCTGCTATGCATGATGGGATATGTCACAACAAAATAATAGTTTTCACTTCAGCTGTTAAAAAAACAACAAATTAAATGCAGTGTGTCTTCCCTTTACACATTGAACACACTTGCTTCAGTATTGTATTTTTCGAATACATACTGTGTCCACACACTGAGGCATTATAACCCATATGTTAGGCTGAGACTCAAATCAACCCCTGTAAAAGTAATGATGGGCGGTTCGTGACATGCATGAAGACACCGTTACGTGCCACGGTCATTTACGAGTGGGCTGCTCCCCTGCATGCCAGTCACAACTCAGCCATTTTGCGAGGGACGCCGCAGCGGATGAGGTCAGACCACAGACGCTGTTCACCGGCTGATAATAGCTGAGGGCTTTGAGTGTTCTTTAGAGTGGGATCTTGGCAAAAAAAATTCTGATTACATTTATATTCAGACCATGAGCCGATCAAGGGCTTCTTCTCTTGTCGTCTGAACGAGGCGGCACTCTGCTTGGAGATTGCCTCGATCAATTGCAGATGACTCAACAAGGATCTAGGCTTTCTTCTACAATTGACGGAAATTGGACGAGTGGGAAAAAAAATGTATTTGTTGTTGCACTACTTTATGATGACGTATGAGTGAGTGTGCTAAGCCTTTGTAATTCACCTTATCTGTGTAGCATCCAGCGTATTTGCATGGATGGGTGCATAAGCTGCTGTACTTTTCAAACAGCCTGCTTCTGAAGGTGTCCCTGGTGACATGCTCTAGCCATTTTCTGCTTAGGGCCACATATTAATAAACGTCAGTAGTGGTGAGCCGACCTAGGCACTGACTTAATGTACTGCTGAATCGGTAAATCGACCTCTAACCCTGACGACACACTTGAGCTCTTATTAAAACAACACGGGCAGGGCGCTGAGCTGCAACTTGATTTTGACGGACGTGCAGTCGTTATCTCTGTTGGCCGTCACTAATCATGTGCCTCCACAGAGCAATGGCTAGGGTCACAGGGATGACAGAATTTCAAGGGTTTCTGTTTCAGACAAATAAGTCAGCAGGTGTATTAGCCATCACACGAAGCACAATGTTACCACAATGACACAAGAGGCAATATACTGCAGCTTTTTAAAGTCAATGAAAGCATTAATAAAGTGCACAAGTGAATCTGTCCAACGGTAATTACTTGATGACACTTTAGGGCGTTAGTTATGTTATGTTAAGTTATGTTACGCCCCATGACTGAGAAAGTCCTACTATATGAAAATAATGTATTATAAACTGCATATTCTTTATTCAGCACCTAACTGGATTCCTACACATTCATCTTCATTCATCATTACAGGATGACAGAACTAACTTTTGACTGTTTGTGTCTTGCATGTAAGTAGAAAAATAAATCAACACTATAATCTCTGAAAAGTGCACACATTTAAATGTTCTTTATTTCCTTCTCTACACACTTTTCTTTTCCTTTTCAGTCTTATTTTTCTCTTACCTCTATGAGCATTGCTGACACCAGTTCTCCTGAGGAAAGAGAATAGGCCGATTAGAAATGATTGCTTGCTTGTCCCTGTTGCCATGTCTCCAAGACTTTCTCACAACCGCTTCGCATTATCGTCATTCACTGCCGTTATCTTCTCATCTGCATGGTGGCAGCCCTACCTCCAGCACAAGGACAAGAAATTGGACCTCAGCAGGTAGCTAAATGTGCCTTCAATCCCTACAATCCTTTTAATCTTTCATCAATCATGTGGAAGCAGCTTGGAGCCCTGATCCTATTACGGGTTGAGGGGAATTGCTTGAATTGACAAACACAAGAGCTTTGCCATGCAAGAAAGTTGTGATGGAAGCATGGGTTGGCTGGGCAATTTGATGAGAAAAGCCTCAATCTGGTTCTAAAATAGAAAGCAAGCAAACAAACAAACAATCGGAAGTGGTATTGCATGGGCTGTCAGAGAAGGTTCTAAGAATCACCGGGGCAGCAGGACCAAATGCTATGTAAAGCCTAAATAGTGTCTGAAATGCAAAGTTTTCTCAGGCCAAGTCTCTCTTAAGTGGCTAATTTAGGAATAAAGCGGAAGAATAATTGGTGGTTCATCACAGCTGAAAGTTTTTCTAATCGTGATTTACCAAACATTTTAGGTCCAAATGTGCCCCCACCTCAGGACCAATGAGCTGGAAAGCTGATTTAGAGTTAATAAGGGTGTTGTGTCTATACTGCAATGAGCTCTGCATCACACATTTGCTGCCTCAGGTTTGTAAAGCCGAATGTAATTGAGATAATGGTGGTTCTTAGAAATCTTTCATTGGGTTCTGATATTGTCCAATAAATAACATGATTTCCAAATCTAATCAGTTATTACTGGCAATGCTAAATGCCAAAACCTTTCACAAGTATTATTTCTCATTATTTATATATATGTGTTGTGATTATGACTCACAGTTTTGAAGTAACTATTTTTTTTATTTTTTTTTACAGTTTGTTTTACTAAAAAAATATATCTTATCTTAAAAATGTGGGTACAGATTTTTTTTTGTTTTGTTTTTTACATCCCAGTTAAATACTTATAACAGGGATCATCTTGAAAAAGTTGCCTTGGTTATTTTCCACTGTCATCATAACGTGTGCTTTTTAGTTTCTTTTCTTACAAGCATTAAGGTCAGTTGTGTTCAAACCGACACATTGCATGTAGTAATGGCATATTGTGTCAGTTGTTAACCTTATACTGTTATTAGCATTCTTGCTCACAAACGAAAAGCAGCCATCACAGATTTGACACTGATTTGTTGAATCTGACTCATGAAGAAGAGACTATAATTTGTAAATGATTTGGGGTTTTATTCATCAAGCTGAAAAGGCAGTGACTGCTAACAGAACCCTCCCCACATGAACAGAGGGCTTAAGATTTTGGATTTAAAAATTTAAACTTTAGTTTGCTAGTTTAGCTTAGCGTTTAGAGACTGACTTGTGAGTCTAAACAGAGAGGTAATATTAAATTGTTCGGTCTTCTGTTTGATATTTTATAGAAGAATACCTCTAATGTACTTTAAGTCCAGTGCTGAATATATATTGTACTTACATTACAAAATGTGTTGTGCTTTGACAGATAAGAAGCTACAAAAAGTCACCCATGCTCTACAGCATTACAAATGTTATACACGTATCAAGAAAACCACATACAGTACGCCAGTGAAAGAAATAGGAAAGAGAAAGTTAAAGGGAAAAAGAAGGGAGTGGGTTACAGCATAACCAACATTGTCTAATTAGGAGTTTTATGGGGCATATAATTTGAGTCACAGCGCTAAGCCTTGATTCAAAAGCAAACACGTTTTTTTCTTTGGATATAACAAGAACACAGTGCTGCAGACTGAAATCTCACAAGTTAATTGCCCCTGAGTAAGTTATTCAGAGACTGAAATGCAGCCCACTATCTTCTATTGATTAAAAGCAGTGCTCTGGCTTTAAATAGTTTATAATTTATATTATTATAACACAGATCAAATAATTATGTCTACAGTTTGAATGTCATTGATCTGATATTTGATAACGACAAAGTGAGGAGATATGGATCTTCAGTAACAGTTAAAAAATGTTTTGTGCATACTGTCTCCATCCATATAAACTACAGCAAATTCTAATTCTAAGTGATGATGAAAGCAGAAAACTATGCACATTCACGTTACATAATTGTCACATCTGTACAGGTACTGTAACTCCATCTGGAGTTTTGATGAGCACAGCTGTGATATGAATACATTTGTTGACGTAAAGCACCTTGTTCTGGTCTTGTTACATATTTCATTCATCTTAGTCTTTCCACTTCACCGGCTGTTTTCACCTGTGTTTGTTTGTACTGTAGTTCTTCCTGCCAGCAGGAGATCCTCAGGTATCAGTGTAAGACTTCCAACAGACAGTATATTTTGTTGCCATAACTACTGAACTATTGAAACTAATGGAGACACAGACTTAATTCAAGATCCTTAGGGGATGGTCGGGAAATCAATTAAAATTTAAGTGACAGGAATAATGTTCAGTGTTGGCAGACGCTTGCACTCTCTAAGTGCCTTCTTGTTTCTACTATGGATATGTAATACTTCTTCTGCTGTATTGTTTAACGTCTGCCAATATTTTTACTGATCTGTGTATGTCAAATTATTGCTTTATTCTATATTTCCATTTTCTATGATTTCCATTTTTTATTCTTTGCTGCTTCATTGGCCCAGTTTCACCACAAAGGTCATTTATGTTGCATTTTATTTTACTTTAAACTTTTAAAACTATATCTTTTTTGGCCATTTGGGAACAGCGGGTACAAGTAGAGAACACTGTCATATTATCACCTTTCAAGTTTAAGCAAACAGTTGCTCATGTTCTCTTCCAGCAGATAAAAGCAACATTTTCATTAATTTGAAGTCATATTTTCTGGCCATCTCTGTAATGACCCAGTCCAATAGCCCCTCTCTATTTTAGCTCTGTTTTTGGTCTCCTCCAAATCCTGCAGGAAATGTTTGGCCCTTTAGCTGCCCCACTGTGCTCACCAGCTAGTTTCTAGCTGTGTCTGTCTGGTGTTTACGGTGCTGAGCAGGTATTGTACGGTGGGGTTTTTAAAGCTTTTTCTCTGATAACATCTTCTGCTGCGGCCGATAAGACGCTATGTGAGTGGTGAGAGTGAACCAAAACAGTAAAGCTGTGAGACGACAGATAAACAATGAGTTTAAACTGGTAATAAAATAATTCTCTGTCATTTTCTAGGTAGGTTCATCAACTAGAGCGACTCCATTACACATTTTCACTGATACAATTAAAATGATGATTATACAAACTTTAATGAAAGGCTGAAGAGAAATAGTTGATGAATTGGCTTTAATAGCAAAGTTCATTAAACCAGGTGGGTTTTTTGTATCAGACACACATACCTAAATGCAGTTTGTTGCAGGCTGGATGAAAAGAAGCACAATTGGTTTATTATGCAAATTACAGCTTTACTCAGCTTTTAAATTTGTGATTTTGGATATGGTGTACAATACGATATCAATTGTGTTTGATGGTTGAGTACAGACTACCACTGTAAGCTACAAAATATAACCTGCATCAATTTATTTTTCACACATGGGGCCACATGAAAAGTGGTGCATAACCAGTGAATAACAGCCTACCACCTGCAAACATGAGCCTGAATGCAGCCTCTCAAATTGGCCCCTTTCCTCCTGTTGCCTGGGTCAACGGCAAATCTCCCATTCCCACAATGGCAGGCCAGTCTTCAGTTTTACATTTGAAAGCATATTTAACTTTTCACTCATCCATTCACAGCCTCTGAGCCCCGCCAAGATTAGCTTTTGGCAGACAATGCAGTGAATTGAAGGCCACACATGGCCCCTCTCTTGTTCTCTGGTTGACCAAACACACTTCCAGGGCCAGGAACTCTTGACCAGTCTTTTTAACCCACAAGGAGAAACTAGGACTGGGAGATAAGTCTATGGCAATGGATTTAGGATCCAAACTTGGCCAAACAAAAGTGTTGTCAGATGGAACAAGACAGATGGTCTTGTTCCTCGCTAACCTCCCAAACCTTAGTGTCAGAGGTTTCAGCAGAGGTTGTGAAAACACTTGGGCATATTGTCAAATGCTCAAATATGCCCCATTAAGACATTCAGGAGCCTTTTAGAATCTCATTGCTAAAACATGTTCATGTATTTAATGAAAAACCTTACAGTTTAAGATAGAAAATAGCCTAACATAACAGTTAATATTCAGCCATCTATCTATCTATCTATCTATCTATCTATCTATCTATCTATCTATCTATCTATCTATCTATCTATCTATCTATCTATCTATCTATCTATCTATCTATCTATCTATCTATCTATCTATCTATTTACAAGTTCAGCTTTAGTATCATATAAATTACTTGGCACATCAAAAACTAGGACTTTGTATGACTTTTGTTTCTCATAATTCACATTTGTAAAATGTATTTATATTTTTTGTTGAAAAGCTAGTTGGAAATTCTGCATAGTCACTTTAAAACACATCTTTAATTTACAGACAGTCCATGTATCAATTCTACACAAATAGTGTTTAATAACTATCTATTTAAAAGTTCAGTTTGCACATTGTTATTCCCTTTGTATGATTTTATTTTAAAAAACACATCTAATTACAGACAGTAGCCTCACAAATAGTGTTTAATAACGTTTGCACATTGTTATTCCCTACATTTTCTTTAAGAAGAGAAAAACAAACGTGGAGGAAAAACAGAAAGAGCCATCTATCTATCTATCTATCTATCTATCTATCTATCTATCTATCTATCTATCTATCTATCTATCTATCTATCTATCTATCTATCTATCTATCTATCTATATATTTACAAGTTCAGCTTTAGTATCATATAAATTACTTGGCACATCAAAAACTAGGACTTTGTATGACTTTTAATCATGACTTTGTTTCTCATAATTCACATTTGTAAAATGTATTTATATTTTTTGTTTCTCATAATTCACATTTGTAAAATGTATTTATATTTTTTTATTCCCTGTTGAAAAGCTAGTTGGAAATTCTGCATAGTCACTTTAAATCTATCTATCACATCTTTATCTATCTATCTATCTATCTATCTATCTATCTATTTACAAGTTCAGCTTTCAAAAACTAGGACTTTGTATGACTGATAATTCACATTTGTAAAATGTATTTATATTTTTTGTTGAAAAGCTAGTTGGAAATTCTGCATAGTCACTTTAAAACACATCTTTAACACTGATAGAACAATTCTACACAAATAGTGTTTCATAACGTTTGCACATTGTTATTCCCTGTATGATTTTATTTAAAAAAAAAAAAAAAATACATTTCTTTAAGAAGAGAAAAACAAACGTGGAGGAAAAACAGAAAGAGCCATCTATCTGTCAGGGACTCTGGCTCTCAGCACCGAAGGGGGCGACCACACAGCACCGCCCATCCCTGCTCCAAAGTCCTCATTTGTAGATCGTGAGGGACCACGCAGCTCGTCAGTCCTCCACCATACCGGGGACGATTTCCCACGATTTTTTTTAGCTGCGTTCAATTAGATGAAGGCATGCTAATGGGCATCTTGGACGACCGCCTCTCTCCTCCGATGTGTGCCTCTCCGAGAGAGGCAGCAGTATAGGAGCAGCAGCAGGAGGAGCAGGAGGAGGAGGAGGAGGAGGAGGAGGATCTGTGTTTTTTTTCTTCTGCCGTACCGTGTCGTGCACAGTGGAAATACACTCGCCTGCTCCGGGTACTATCAAAACGAAAGGGAGAGAAGAAGCAGGAGACGGAGGAGAGGAAGCATAAGGGCTTTTTTTGTTTTTTTTTTTGGACGTGGTGGGGGGGGAGGGGGGTGAGAGAGAGAGAGAGAGAGAGAGAGAGAGAGAGAGAGAGAGAGAGACACACAAGACTATACTGGTGAATTGCCAACGGGACAGGCCTGCTACATTGGATGTGTCTTCAGAATGGTAAGATTTATTTTTGGTGAGATTTTATGGCAGGGTTGCAGAAGGAACAAAAAAAAAAAAAAAAAAAAAAAAAAAAAAGAGAGACAGCTGCTCACAAGCATCATGCAGCACAGTACTCTCACTGCGTGTGTTTTTATTCTAATGCGACGTTTTTTTATTTTTATTTTTTTACAAATGTGCCATCCCACCCCCACCGTACGTTATTCCTCGGACAGGGATATGGATCAGCCTACCTGGGTTCTTAGACCTCCTTAACATCGCACTGTGTGGATCTGATAATCTGATAGTAAGGGATCAAAAAGTCCACCGTTGTCTTTCAAAGCAGGTTCTGGAATAGGACCGGCTGCACAGAGCTCCATAAATAACGGATGGCTCTCTGAATGCAGAGGTGGGTTAATAAACTAGTGCACGAAGCTCGTCCTCTATAACGGTATCTGAATAGGCTGCCACTTGCGTTACGATTTTGCATTTAAAGGAGTAGAGAAGAGAATTATATAGATGTTTTATGTTTTAGTTTTTTAGCCCCCCCACCATTTTTCATACAGGTGAGCCCATGGCCAACTTTATAGTAGCCTCTGTATCGTAGTGCAGTGGGTTGTGTATGAGTCTGCTGGTCTTGGTTTAAATGGAGAGATGCTTAGTAAGGCTTAGGGAAAACTGCATAGTTGCTATAATATATATATATATATATATATATATATATATATATATATATATATATATATATATATATATATAATTCAAAAATGGGTCTTCCCAGAAATACTGTGTTTTGAACAAGATGAAAAATGTTTTGAAGAATCATTAACTACATATAGTCATAGGTCATATTACATCGCATTTTAGATTCACCAGAATTTATTTTTTTACAATTCTGACCTGTTAAATTTGCGAGGCATGGCCTTAACAACTGCACCATCACAGGGGGTCACAATCAAACTAGCTAAGTCAGCTGAAACATATTAAGAGACCCCTCCGTGTGAATGTTCTGCAGTTCACAAATATTTGAGACTGGAGGAGTAAAAGCGTGAGTAGGACCCCTGGGAGTCATTGTTGGGGCCCTACACACAGACTAGACCAGCTCTGCACTCTGATTGGGCACGTTGTAAGACAAGCACACACACACACACACACACACACACACACACACACACACACACACACACACACACACACACACCTCTGAGAGTAGTGATGTAGTAGCACTCATGCTGGTTGTAGATTTTGGATATCTGCTACATCACAGTAATATAGATTATTGGTGTTATATATTAATAGAGAATTTCTCATGTATTAAAGAAAAGTATACATAGTAAGAGTTGTGTGAAATGTTAAATCAAAGTGACCTGATCTTTAACTGAAGAGTAATTTACGGCTTTGTGTCAAAACGAGAAAGAAAAAAAAGGAAAACTGCCCCATTGTAATCTAAGTGAATTGTTTAAAGATTCAATTATACATTTAAGGAAAAAAATAGTTTGGCATTTTCAGTCTGAATTCGCAGTCAAACTTTTTCCACAACATGCTACAGTGCAGACATCAGAACCATTAAAAAAAACAACTAATCTCTGCGAGGGGGAGGTATTTATTTCACATATAACAGAGCTCACAAGTGCCTCCGTTGGCCGCAGCAAGTGCGTGACCTCAGATATTGGAGGTTTAATCCAAGAGAATCCAGGGGCCCTTCTCCCTCCATGGCAAGTGTTTGGTGGAGTCATCAAATGAAAAGTCTGAAGTTGTTAGGTCCCGCCGAGGTTAACCTTTTGTAGAACAAGGCTGCATTCTCCCAGTTGTCTTTGTCGTGCTGATGAGCTCTGAGAAGCAGCCTCAGCACTGGTTCTCTGCGTGATAAGAGGGGAAACAACCCTCCCTTTGTGATCACAAATGAAAAATCTGTTGCTCGTCTTTTTACGCCTTTTGTTGTTGTTACATTGCAAACCGAAACGCAGAGCTAGTCTCCAAAGGACAGATTGCGGAAAGAAAGATGACATGCAAGTTGCAGTTGGACCTTGTTACATTCCCATAAACGATTGACGCGTTTGAACTAATGTTGGCAGCGTACGGGGAAGGGGGGGGCAGCTGCTGAACGATGACAGAGAGGAAACAATGAAATGCCTCCGTCCCTCTGGAGCTTTCCAGGGGGATGTTGTGTGTTTCAAGTAATAATTGTTATCAGAACTGTACGGTCATCTAGGGAGGGGATGGCTGCCGTCGACGGAAATGGATACTGTGGATGGTGAAGACGGTGTGAAGAGCATGATAATAGAAATGATATTATGTGAGTTGAAAATAAGTCAGTTAAGTAAAAACTACTATACTTGATATTTACATGTAATTTATACATCAATTGTTTTCCTGTTAATTAATACAATGATCTTTACCTGCATTTTCAACTTAGCAGCATGGAGTGTAACAAAAGGAGAGGTGAATTTTCTAGTCTGGAGCATTATGTTCGGTTGAAGCCGCAGTCTGTCATCTTGTGATTTATCACACAAAGAACTAATGGGTTACACCACTTTATTGGACATGAAAGCTAAACCCTCACACACACTCCCACACACACACACACACTCCCACACACTACCCCCTAATGTTGACAGCAGATCTCCAGACTTTGTGTGATAAGGTGAGGACACTGCAGAAATCAAAAGCATGTGGTGTTACCAAGTGACTAACTGCTGGTTGTAGGGTATATCTTTCTTTGTGGATAGTACCCCTTTTTTTCCTTATTAGTTTTCTCTGATAGCTCCTTCAAACAGATATATTCAAATACTTCAGATTTATGTCTGCAATTTCACAACAAATCTCTATTTTGTGCTTCATATGCTTCATCGTTCTAATTGGGCAAGCAGAGAACTGAAGTTATTTTAGTTGAGTTATTTTTGTGGCGATTGTCGACCTGACCTGGGTTTTTAAAATAGAACTCAGTTGTTTGTTTAATGCAGTATGTGTGTTTTGTGTGTTTAGCCCAATCGGAAAGCATTTTGGGTCGCTTTTGAGATGGTGAATCAAATCATTTAAAGTGACAGACAAAAGCTAAGGATTTTTGAAACGACTAAAGAGCCAGAAAATTTAATTGCAGAGCAGCCCCTGCTTGTCAATTTCGCCTCGGTGTTGTTTACTCCAAAATAAACATATCTCAAAAATTCACTTTGCTGTATTATTGATATAACATGACAGTAGTGACTACAGTGCATTGGAAACAATATCAGTGGTTAAACAAAGATAAGTCAAAATGATGATAAAAGGAAAAGTTTGATCTTTGTCTCCTAAGAATATTTAATAATGAAGGAAAATATGAAGAGAACAACTTTTGATCTCACACCTTAACAAACCAGAGACTTGCATTTTGATAATAGTTAATAAAAGCATTAAACATTATATAGATGTTGTTGGATTTTTTTAGATGCGCCTCCACATTCTCTGTAATCCTGGAGCACTTTACTTTTTCCTCTAAAACTATCAGATTTATTTTTATAAAGAAGAGGAATCTTAAACCTGTTTGGTTCTCTGAAAGTCAGAATCACTCAAACAAAGTACTTGAAGAGTGCGGTTGAGGGTGAAATTATGCACTTGAGCCCCCAGACACAGTGTAGTGTTTCTCCTCCCGGGGCACACAGCAACAGACTCCCCTTTGTGTCCGACATTTCGTAGTACCCATGTAGCAATTTTTAAGATAACTCTCATCGCCGCGGAAGCTAATGACAGTCTGCAGGTGTGGTGCTCATTATCCTTACATACGCTGCTTTGCTGTATTCTTGTCTGCTCGATGCCGCGCTGGAGCATCATCCTGTTCATGTTTTTATTAAGATCTGCTAATATAACTTTGGATCATTTTAGAAAACGTCACAGAGCCGAAGTGAGAGCACATCCACAGTGATGGCCGTTGTTGGAAGTCCCACTTCAAGCATTAATTCTGCATAAAATACATTTAATAATGCAAACAGTTCTTTGTGTATGTTAGGCAGAAGAGATAATTTTGTATATGTTTTTTAAGTAAAGTTCACACCAATTGTCAGATCTGCATTTTATTTGATCTGACTCACAGAAAAATTATTCTTTCTTTATTTCATTTGTGACGGTCAAAGACAAAGACCCAACATAAAACAGAGGTCCTGTTTTGTCTGCTTCTGTAGCTGACATACAAAGATCACCAGTTTATGACACAACACCTACAATGCTCTGGGATTGTAAGAGTACTGGGGTAAAGGTCATTCCCTCAGATGTATGAAGTCTTAGACAGACTACTTAGGATCCATCCCAATTAGCCTACATTACACAGTGTGCTGGGTCTAATCTGGATATCCGCTTGTACGATGTTGCCTCGGTACATCACTACAAAGATGCCACAGGAGGTAGAGTACATCCGCCCCTAGTTTACATATTCACAGAGACATAAATCAAATGTTGATGAGTCTAGCTAGATCATAAACACACTAGTGTGACAAATGGACAAATGCTTGGCCGATTTCTCTCGAATGTGCAAATTAAATGGTGACCTGTGGCAGCAACTAAGTTCACACCCAAACATATTTGGCATTGCTGGCCTCACAAACCTGTTTGTTTGATTGCCCATCATGCACTGAAATAACTCTCCGGTGATGGAGAGAAATTGAGACCGACCAATTCAAACTGCTCCCAACTACCGCTCACAGACTGACTCTGCCCAACTGTCGGGTCAATGTGTTTTACACCACTACAGTTAAATGCAGTGCAGCAAATTGCCCCCGCTCGCGGTGCTGCGCATGCACCGTGTTGCCTGCCGCAGCCTTGAACAGCAGATGAAGAGGACAGTGAATTTGATGAACTTCAACTCATGTTGAAAAAAAAAAGCGACAGGAATAATGAGATGTCCTTATAGTTCTTGAAGGTCACATTATGAGGGCAATATAGCTGACAGGCATCTCGTTCCTTGCAGCTATTGGACAAACAAAGTGGCAACTTGTGTTTTCTGCGTCTTCGAAATCCTCCCATCAGAACAGCCTCCCTAGTGGCATTTCATCATGACCTGGATAATCTTATGCAAGATAGTGAAACGGCAGTTAATTTGCAGGTAATTAAACCCCAGTGATTTACAGTTGGATAAGCAATACAGTGAGGCTGCAGTCGGTATGGCTGTGTGATGCTTTGAATGATTATCTGGCTATAGAAAAATCAGGACTTTTCATATTTTACAATTAATTTATGGCAATGGAAGCTTCCCCTATATCCAACACAGTATAATGCTTTTGGTGGGGATTGGTGGCAGCTCATAAGAATTGATATCTGCTGATATTCTACTGATACTGAGTTGTGAATGTGGCATCCCCCCTCCTTATCACAGCAGTGAGTGGTGGTTTTAATAAACTGCCATGGTGTCTCTGTTTTCAGCAGTACTGTGTATACCGTCAGCTCGTCTCACCAACATGGGATTTCATCAGCTGTGATTTATTTGCATCATTGAGGGAATAGTTGCTTCTGTAGTTTGTTGTTGAAAAAGGGAAGGATCTTTGGAGGTCTGTGGCTTGTAGCTCGAAAGCAGAAACTGATATGGATATGCACATTTTTTTCAATGGGGTATTGCATTCATTGTTTCTATTCAAAAGAAACATGTAAGCAGGTCCAGTCACTGAAATCTGATCTGTTTCTTTTCTAATTTAGTAAGTAACTCAGATAAAGTGAGGTTGTTTTATTGATTATTTGAACTCTGTATGCATAACTGTGTTTTGTTTACAAAAGAAACTCATTAATGTTCGGATAACCATCATGTTATTTCTCTTTTTTTTAATATTTCTCTTACACTGTAGTTTACTTGCCTCCATTTAATCTTGATCACAATCATTTATTGATTGTGACAGTGGCTGGTGGACAAACAACATGCAAATCATAATCCATGAATGAAAATGGATGAACTGGGTTGTGGGCTTTCAAGTCTTTCAAAGTAGACATCATAAAAATGTGCTGTCTCCAGGCTTGACTGTGGAAGGCCTACTAAAGTTCTTAGACATCAAATTGACCATTTGTAAGGTTTAACTTCTCAGTGCTGCAGTGAATTCCTCTCAGATCTCATGCTAATTTGTTGCTAAGAGTTTAAGCTGTGATTGCTATGACAGGGGCATTTTTGAAAGGATACATTTTAGGGCTACATTAAAGGGAAGGTGGAGGACATTTAGAAGCTTCTCGTACTCCTCAGTGATTAAGCCCCCTCATGAGACATTAAAGCATTTTCAGATCAGAGTTTTTTTTTAAGGTTGGCCTCAGCTTCCTGTCGGCATCTTTTAGGACCTCCTCTTTCAGATCTCAGGAAAGTGATTATATACTTCTAAAACTGAAGTGAAGTTTATAATTAATGGAACTATTTAGCATGTTATACTATACGGTATGGCTAGGATTAAAGGGAGGATTTTTTGGGAGGTTCATTTCTCTTTTTTTCCCTTTTACACGGTGAGACAATCACAAAGATTTTTTTTGTGTCATCTGAATGTGCAGCTTGAAGTAATGTTAATTCAGCTCATGGATGTCTCTAAGATCAGGTAGCAGCTGAAGCAAGGAGATACACCTTTCCAACACAGGGGGGTTAACAGCCTGCAGCTAACTAGACCCTTAGGCATTTAAGGAATTTACATAAGAAGGAAATCAACACATTTACAAGCTTGGTTGGAAATAAAACTTGTAATGACCTCACACACTCTTCTTACTTTTAAAGCCAGTGATGCTGAACACCATCATGGCCGTAGTATAGTCTGCCTGTAGCCATGACGATGGCTCTGGGAACGTTTATTTGGGCAGAAGAGTGATGAAATAATTGTGCGGTCTGTCTTCTGTCTCCCGCTTTACCAAGCAATCAGAAAGAATCTCACGACGAAACCTATCTCCCTTTGATTATGTTCATGTGTATGTCACTGCACGCCGAGGGTCAGCTTCACAAGCGTCTGTGTTTGACAAGAGACATGAGACGATTCTCTCTCTGCTGTAAAGGTCCTGGGCCAAACTTTTGACTGAAAATTGTCTCAAACTGTCTGGCTGTGTCAGACACATCAGAGTGCTGCCAACAGGGTTTTTTTTTTTCATCCAACCACACACCAGGGTGACATCCATGACACGACCTCATGATAGGGCTTCATTTTTGTAGCAAGAATTTTAAACCCCGGCTCATTCAAAATTCACTTTAGGTTCCCTGAAGAATTCACTTCAACTTCCCCAAGCTATAAAACCAAAAGGGAGTAAAAGTATTTTCCTTATTTTTTTTTATTTCTGCAGAGAACTCACATACCTTTGAAACCTTCTGTACAACTGCATAGGATTTTCTTTTTCCGGGGCAGGGCGGTGCTAAGAAGGAGTTGTCAATATATTTTGCAAGTGTTAGGCAGCAAAGTGGAGTGATAGCTCTCAAGGGGCCTGGCCTTAAGCTGTTATTCTATAAATATTAATAAAGCCCACTAGCCTGCCTGGAAGGAAGCTAACAGTTTGCTCATGTCACAGACCGGGCTTCAGTGTGACAAGTTCTGAAAAGAGTGATGAGATGACAAAGGCTTCCGCCTGACATTTAGTGACAGGCCTCATTTTTCAGTTATGAATGGCATCAGTGAAAATGGAAGCCGAGTCTGCTGACCTCTCCCTTTACAGAACTGTGACCCAGCAGACAGTGCCTTCGGGGGCTTTCATGTTTGGTTTATTCATTTATTTACCAACAAAACAAAAATAAAATTGCATGAATTATTGGAAGACGTTTCCAAAACATTGATGGACTGATCCATTTTGGATGCATTTGGACACCGCTTTAGAGAAACATAAGATGTGCTGGTTAATTTAAGAGATAAACAACTTGATGCTCTCATGTAGTCCTGGCAGCAGGACTGGGAATATTTTCTCGATTTAATTTCTTACAATGCACAAAAATACAGTAAACAATGTGATTACTCTCAGATTATCTTGCCTATTTATTTCAGAGGCATGTTTTAGTATTCTGACAGGTGACCTCATATCATGACCTATTTTCACAAAAGGGCCTGCAATTTAAAAAAGATTTTTACTTTTCTGGCAATCGGTGTACTTGAATCTCACAGAGGCCTGTTTATCTACATGCCTGCTTAGCTGGGAGAGTAATGGAACCAACAATGCAGACTGACATAAGGGTTTGGCTGCGGCTGACATTGTTCTGCCAAGATGCACTTGTTGCATGCAGCTAAGACCAAGCAATTACGCAGTGTTTTGGCATGCTAATAAATGTGGGTTTGCTTTGTTTGTATTTCTTTCACGGTCTGCAGTACATGCAGGTTTTGTTTCTGTGAGAGGCTTAGAGCACAGATTCAAAACCATCCACAAAAGCAAATAGTCACAGTCATAAAAATGAAATGAATTGATGTTAATGAAACTAGAACTACAGAAGAAGTAGTCCACCAGGAAGGCTCTGGTTCGGTAGCATTGTCCTCAAATTGTGTGGCTGGGTTCATTAAGTTACATAAAATGACTGCACATTTTTAGTGTATTCATTTATTCAATAGGGGTTGAAAGTGTGTGAAAATCTGTGGGATTAAGATTTACAGAAAGATGAAGTTGCTTTGTTTGTATATTGTCTTTCTGTGTATGTCAACAGAAGCACTGATATTGGTTTTTGTTCTAGGATGTGCATTCATCACCTTTATCTTTGCTTTATGGCAGTTTTTTACGTTACAAAAACAAAGACAAATCTACTTGGGCTTTGTCAATTCAGTACTTCCTACAATAAACCTCCTAATAGTGACATACCATGTATATTAAAAATAAAAAATCTTCTGTCACAAGCCATTTATGATTTTTATTTACCAGTGGGCGGTTCATTAATAAGTTCTCAACATCTAACTTACAGTAGGGTATGCCCGGAGGTGATTTCTCAGGCTGTAATTAGACAGAGCCCATCCTTTAAACAAAAACTCTTTGTTTAACTCTTTTGTTTAACAATGAATGCAAATTTAACCTAGCCAGACCAAACTGTAGGACATTGTATTATATTTTGTTTCCATACATTCTTTCTACATTCCTTTTCATTCTGTTTCCATTATACTCTAACGTTGAACCAAAGGAATCCGTCCTGGTCTATACTGTAACAGCCTGTTTAGATATTCCCCCAGCGTTGCCACTATAAATTTCATGCGAACATGATTTAGTCGCCCTTATCCAAAGATTAAACAGTTGCATTTACAGACACGGCTTCAATATGGCAACCATTATGCAAAAAGCCTTGTTCTCTCGGCTTATGGTATCCAAAGCATTTGTATCAATGGCATTTTCACACCAGTGAGGAGATAATTCCTGTGTGGTAAGGTGTAAAATTGAGCAGCTTTAATGTTACGCGGCCTTTTTAAGATTCAAGATGAGGGTGTTAATTAGTTGACAAAAATCTTTTTGGTTCTAAAAGTTTTTTTCCCCCACTAATCCCTGTGGCCCGAGATCATGTTGCTTCGTTTCAGTTCAAAGAAAACAGATAAGCACAGCGGCATATATAGTAGTAGTAGTACCTGTGTACATTTTTAAGATCATAAAATCATTTTTAGGCTCCCTTATTTTTACTCCATTCATGAACAGAAATACATTTTCTAATGTGGCTTTGATGCAATAGAGAGTTGTTTATATGGCTTTTTATAAGTGTTCTGTTGTAAAAGTCGTTTTATGGAATAAGCCAATTTCGATGAAGGCATCCACTGTCAAACATTAAGGTAGCCCAGTAACTAGTAAAAGTTGACCATTTATTTGTGGTCCTTTTGTGGACTGTGAAAAACCTCCGTGAATCATGACAGCTAAATACACAGCAGGTCGAGCTGTGATATTTCATAGCTCAGGGAATATTTACCTTGATAAGTTGTCCAGGCAGGCAATTCCAAATGCGCCATACAAGAGGACATTACCTATAAAGGAGGTCATGTTCAGCTCCGGCTTTTATACTGAAAATAAAGGCTTTCTGTGTCAATTATAGCAACACAGTGTTCCATCCTCAGATATATTCCCTCAACTGAGTGAGTCAAGATGTGGATGTGTTTGTTTTTTCATTGTATTTAGAGGGAATGCCTGGCAAAATATCAACACAATTCCTGGGTCGCACATACGGCAGAGAAAAAAGCTAATAAGGGAAGAAATATGGCCACATTGAATGTTGAGTCCATTTTCTAGTGCAACCCTTTTTCCAATCTAAAATTTCTTGTGGATGCTCTAATGGCAGATATTCATCAGGCTGGGCTCCTGTACTGTGTCAGGTAATGAGCAGCCGTGATCACAATGCGGACACAGCACTGCCATTGTTTTCACAAAAAAAGGCAGGAGACTGCTTACTTAGGTGATGTGATGGAGATTAGGTTTGTCCAAATAACCAAAAGTCAGTGCACTACCCGTACCCACTGCAATTGTAGCTGCATTATTTCATTCATTTCTTGAAATATGTATGTTTATCCCCCAACAAAACAGTGCTAAAATATTCAAAGATAGATTATTCTTACAAACTAGGAGTCAGCAATCAGTCTCTAACTTTATAAGTTAACATTTCAAACAGCAGCTTCACAATAAAAGCCTTTTAGTGGTTCTCCAGTGGAGGGCTTTTACTTTTAAGCACTTACACTTATAGCACATTTTGCAATAGCTCAAATAGTAGGAGGCGTATCAGAAAATAGAGATGCAATTATCTGTTAGATGAAAGTAAGAAATGGAAATGTAGGAGTCAAACAAAACTCCCACATTACGTTGGAACAAAAAAAACAACAACCATGAAACTTACTGAACATGCTGTGCCGATCAGTTCTCAGACACGTCCACAGAGTGTGGTTGATGGCAGGAACCAATCATGGCTTGGCCCTTCTCCCAAGCAGGACCGCTATTTTGTGCGTCAGCGTGGTCACCCCCCTGCTGTGAGGCTGCAGTGCAAATAGAAGTTAGTGTGGCGCTGAAGTGTGCAATACCAAACCAATGGAAAAACAACATTGCAGTTGTCTATCATCAGCCACTTTTTAAACTTCAGCTGCCAAGTTCTGATGTGAGTTTTACAAGTATGTAGAGTGAGCGATAGCAGGAGGCCATAGCAGAGCCAGGCGGTCCCAACGCCCTGGATGTACTTTACTGCATTCAGCTCTTTTGAAAACCTATGTAAAGGTTACCATTGCTAATTAGACAACACAAAGATTTTCATTGCAACTGTCTTGGAATTAAAATCAATGCAATGTCACATCTTGGAGCTGTAGGAACCAGAAAAACAATACTAAACAACAAAATCTGTCCAGAACAACTGTTTTTTTACATGGTAATCAGTGCTGCAACACCTAATCCATTAAATAGATTAAAATCTTTTATAGAAATAGTTGACAACAAATGTCATCATCAATTAGTTGGGTCTATGTAATGATGCACAGCACGCACTGTGGCAGCCTCTCCTAAGTAAGTAAGATAGCCAGCCAAAGCCGCCCATTGACTAGCTCATGTGATGAATTACAGGAAGTGTTGCCAAGTAAGCATTTGAAAAATGGCAGAGGCGAACAATGCAGTGCAGAGGCAAATACATGATTACATGTTCAAATTTAAATACAAAATAGAAATACCTTCCGTCTGTTTTCTCTCCATTTTGTGATGGATCAATAGCCAGAAGCCGGGCCCCTAAAAAAGCTGTTTTAAAGCTAACGCTTGATAAAGCTACGTCTTTCTGTTTGTTTTTAGATTTACCTGTATTCAAGTGTTTGTCTCCGTCAAAACTGACAGAAATCTGACGGGGACGACATATTTAGCTTATGGAATATTTCATACGATTAGTCAGACGGACTGAACTTGTGAAACATTGGCTCAAATACATCCTTTTTATTCTCAGTGCATGGCTGCCAATTAATTTAATTTAATTTTCTATCATAGTAAAAGCACTGTATAAGAAGAGGAGTAAGTTTTTATTTTTATTTTATAAATGCTGGAAATAAAATTCTGTCTGGCTTATTTCTTACTAACACTGTTTCTTCCAATGCATTAAATTACCCACATAGGGACCTAAAAACTAAATATATCTCATGTTCTATATAATGGTCAAAGCAGCTTCCAGTTAAAAAATAAAGCAGATCTTGAGATACAAACAGCTGCAATCATTTCACATCGTAGTGCTTTTGTCTATGTGTAGATGTGCATGTGTGTGTGTGTGTGTAGATGTGTGTGTGGTGTGTGTGTGTGTGTGTGTGTGTGTTAGTGTGTGTTTTTCCAGCTAGTAGTAATAAGCGATGAAGAGAGAGAGAAAGGGCAGCGTAAAAACTGTTCGTGTCTAATTTGTACCTCAGCGTCTTGACAAAGACATGACAGAGCTGAAGCAGGATGCAATGCCTAAGGGTCACAACCAGCATTTTTTTATTTGGGGAAATTAAATAAAAACACTGTTACTGCCAATCAATGTTTTTTTCCCCCTTTTTCAAGCACTTGCATCTAAATGTCTGAGTTTGGGAAAGCTCAGAGGTCTGGCATATTATTTACTTCAATTTGAGCTCTTATAAAGGACAGAAATTTATTTTGGCAGTGTAACATTTTTAACAGCCTTTTTATATTTATGGAAAGACATTGTGCACAATAGTAGTTAGTGACATGTTAGTTAAAAGTGTAAAGCTTAGTGATCTAGAATATTTGTTTCGGAAACTATTAGTTTTGAGAAACGTGCTGACAAAGATGTTACAAAGCATGAGGTGATAGAAATTTTAACCTGCCAGTGGAATAAAGCTCAGACCAACCGCTGCCTTGCTATTTAGTTTTCTGACTGTGATATTTGGAAACACTTATATAAAATATATATATATCATAGCATAGTTTTACATTTATTTTAAAAAATTGCACTTTAGCGTAATTTAATACAGATGTTTTTGTCTGAGCCAGCAGTTATGGTTTATAGCTTAAAAAAAGGCAAAAAAGAAAAGAACACTTTCAGTCTTTAGTCAATGTACAGGTTAAAAGACATTGAAATCCTCTGAGTATCAAACACTCACCTCCTGTAGGCTTGAAAGGTTGCTGTAAGTATTTTATAGATTTCTCATTAATAATGACAGCTGTGTTTAGTTGAATTCAGATGTTGACAGATGTTTTAGAGCAGGGTAACCCAAAGACTAACTACAACCTGGCTAACAAACCTTCTAATCTCTTCGTTTCCACCTAGTAGTTACTGCATGCTCTGTCCAAAGCCTGTACAGTAATGCTACAGTACAGATGGGTGTGGTCATAGAACAGAAGTCCACAGATGTGAAGTGCAGCTATGCATTTCCTTTATATAAGATTCAGTGTGAAGTTGCTTTTTAAATATTCAGATACCCCTTCTTAAAGCTATAGCTGATAATATCCACTGGTGTGCTGAGTGTGAAGTATTGTTTTAACATGTCAACAAATCCTTAATCATTTATTTATCAATGGAAGTGTTCATCATTAGTCGGCAGCAGCTCGTGAGTATATCACATCTAATATGGCATCATTTATTTTTTTATGAAAAAGAATACATTCACAGTATTTTGAATGCTTAGATTAATTGAACGACCTTTGGGTAGAAAACTCCAATAAGCTGAGCACTGCTGCTGAAGGAAGTACTGAGCATAGAAACCGTTTGACGGTCCTCTCCATAGGCGTGTGACCTTTTACACAATAACGCCATGTATTCTTGGATCAGAGAACACATTCTTGATTTCACAGCCAGCTTGCATTTTTAGAGATCCCACTTGCTTGTTCAAGAGTATTGCTGCCGTTTGATATGTTGTACATGTGCACTGTTGAATAAGTAATGGGGTTGCCACAGCGTGCATGCGTTAACAGCGCAGATCAACAGAGTTGCTCAATGCGCTTCGAAACCCACTGACTGTCCCAAGTGCCCCTCACAGCCTTTTCCAGTCCGAAGCATCTGCTTTAAAGCTGCATAAAGTATTTTGCTATATAAAGCATGCATACATACAACGTATAATCCTAAATAATAAAGTGGCACAGCAAAAGGGAAGCCCCTTCTTTCTCTGATAAAAGGAGAGGGCATTCCAGGAGATCAGTAAATACAAGTTAGTTGTGTGCAGTTTATTTATGTCATAAATGCACATGTAGCTTCCTTTTGTCCTACAATGTAAAAATTCAGTCAGTGCAGTTTATGTCTATTAGTTAAGGTAATCTATCTTTGGTACTGATTGTATGCTTCACTGGTGATGCCTCGTGATCTCAGTTGTCTCCCAAGTCGCACCGTTTTTATATTGAATCTATTGTCAAAGTCACTCCATATTCAGCTGCTACTGGTTGGAGGCTTTTCCAGCAGGACAACAGGCTTCAAAACATTTCCAATAGAAGCTGATTTGAGAAGCACGCTGTCAAAATACCACACAGCAGGTAGAGGTGTAAACGCAAGCCAGTAGTCTATGATGCTTCCTTGTATTTGGATCAGCTTAAGGTTGTGGAAGTAAATCATCTGGCTGTTTCCTCAATTTGGCCCTTAATTTGTGAATATATAAATACAAAAAAAGAGCTGCTTTTAATCTGAGAGCTCTGGCACATCCCTGTCTCTTCCTCTTGCCCACTGTGCCACCCACACACTGCTTCACCGTGTCTCTATTGCTTAGCTTCTCATTGTTCAATGCAGCGTTGTGTAAAATGAACAACTTGGTTGGTTGGAAAGGCTTTTTATTTTTTGCTTTCCGGGCTCATTTTTAAAACGGGGATTTTGCATCCCTCCAGCTTTGCTCCGTTTGGACCATAACAGCGATTAGAAGCAAACATGGAAGTTATTAGTTTCTTGAGCACGGGCCAACTGTGCCGGTAGCATGGCAAATTCGCTATCCCTCCAAACCCCCCCGCCCTCCAAAAAACGACTCTTTCAGTTTTCATCTGAATAGTGATGGTAATCGATAGCGATGGCTCTGATGTATGCAAATGATCATCGAAGCAAAAAGTGTCACAGTAATCACTTTGTGGTGACATGTTACACATATAATGAAGTATTCCCTTATTTCAATTTTGTCACCTGCCAGTTATTTTTTCACTTTAAATGTAAAACAGGCATCAAATGATATAATGTTATACAGGTCAAACAGGTTTGCACATGATGCATCATATCACCATATTAGTTTTATTTAAACATCATGCCCTGAGTCTGGCAGATATGAGTATTCTCAATCAGGGTCTAAAGGTGAATGTGCATATAGCATTGTGTTTTAATGTATACATTCTCTTTGAATCAATGTATTTGCGGGGGATTCCTTCATTTATTTTCCTTTAGGGTCTGTGTTAATATAATGTGAAAAGAGTGCGAGACAGAAGAAGGTATAAAAAGCCTCGGCTAACATAGAGTGAAGGTTCTGAGCAGTGATGAGATGTTTTTTTCTGTACACCTGATCATAACCAGAAACATTGAAAGGGCTTATATGATCGAGATCATGACTGGGAAGGCTGCTGTTGTGCTGACTTAGAAGAATATGGAGAAGGGAAACTGCTGTGCTTCACCGCTTGACCCTTAGCAGGGATTGTTTATTGCTGTCAGCTGAAAAGCTCATAACTCCTGTTTTAGTTATTTATTTTTATTTGTTAGCGTCAGTTCAAGGACCCTGTGTTGCTCTGAGTGTTGGCAGCTATTCGTGTGGCAGCTGATCCCAGCTGACATTGGGTGAGAGGAAGGGTACATCGTGGACAGGTCACCAGTCAATCACAGAGCTTACACGTAAGAGACAGACCACCATCCTATGAGCCGTTTAGAGTTGCCAGTTAAGGGCTGATGTCAACTACATTAATTCATACATTAGTAGGCGATATCTTAGACAAATCCCTGATTTGATTTATCAGCTCAAGCACAAAAAGAGGCATGTTCCAGTGCAGCATACACTGTAGCTCAAATGGCCAAACCCCAAAAGTTGAAAACTGAACCAAACAAAAGAACATAAATGACAAGTTAAGTGTAAGGTAGTGAGCTGATATCTGAGCCGTTTCTGCCAGCAAGGTCTAGTCTGATCTGTTCTCATATGAGCTCCTGCTCATAAAAGAAGTAGCTCAAATCTTCAGGAGCCCATAAAATCTCTTGCATATTAAATCTAATTAATCATCTCACTGAGATGGCTCTACTGTTTCTTAATAGTAAATTATTATGCATTATTATAAGTCAGCAAAGTGGCTTAAAACATGCTTAGAATACCCCTGTCCTCCAAAAATGTATTTCAATGAGCCTTTAATTCTACCACATTGTCCTGTAAATGCCTCAGTGAAATGAATCTGGATCACCTCAGTCTGGTTTAGTTAGTGGTTTGTGCGTCTAGTGAAAAGTATGGATATGTCATGTGCAGAAAAAAGACAAATCATTTTGTATGCAAAGATATGCCCTGTAACAGCCATAATAAACTGTGTATTGATATATGTGTGGGATTGTGCTTAACACCCACAAGAGAACATGTATTCATTATTCAGTAAACAAAGCGTTTACTGCAGAATTAGAACAATACATTATGCTTCATTATGAAGATTCAGATAAAAAAATCAAAAAAATCTAAATTGGATTCTTATGCAGAGGTAGCTACAGTATCTCATGTCTATTACAGTTAATTTTAAAGGAATCTTATTTCTAGAGGAGTGGTGGTATGTATAGTGTGTGTCTTTTACTTGAATACATGTGCGAGTGATGATCAGCCAGTTCATCTTGTAATGTTCCACATTGGATGAGGACAAAAAAGTCCAATAAAATAGAATAAAATCTGGATTGTCATAATTTTCATTTTGTGTTGAAGGTCATAAAGCAAATTGACTTGGCAAAAATAACATATTTTTTCAATAAATCATCTTCATCAAGGTGGCAGAGATGTTGTCAAATGACTGCCACATGTTTCGTTTTGATAGTGCTGAAACGATCATGAGTAACAAAGATCATCAAG
Source organism: Anoplopoma fimbria (assembly GCF_027596085.1). NCBI lineage: Eukaryota > Metazoa > Chordata > Actinopteri > Perciformes > Anoplopomatidae > Anoplopoma > Anoplopoma fimbria. The sequence goes on from NC_072449.1 coordinate 26,097,015, forward strand.
AAAAGGTTAATCTCTGCTGTTTCATTCAAAGAAATCTCTGCATTCAGTACCGCAAGCACGTTCATTTCAGATATCCAGCCTTTGAAGAATAATATTTCCTCTCTAATGCTCTTTCCTGTCCCTCACTTTTTTGTACATAGTTTGATCCTTTATGAAAACAGAGGTTGGGGCCCTGATTCATAATTACTTGACTTTGGAGCATTACAGGCCCCCAGTCTTGTGTGAAAACGGCTCTAGATTAAATTAAAAAAAAAGTTATAATGTAGGCAAGTTTATCTAAAGGTGTTATGCCTCACTGCTTCTTCTATCCTTTTACTTTTTTAAATAAAGGCAGTTTGAGGAGTATGTTCTGTAAAACTGTAATTGTTTCTTAAACTATCTAATTAATAAAATCTTTGTATTTAAGTATTCATTTTATTTAATTACTTTACTCCAATTAAGGATCACATGTTGATCACAGAGGTTGGGTGCTATGCCTCTGTGATGACGCCATTGGTTGGGATGGCGTTATCAGCTATAACTGCCGTATGAGCGCAGTGTAAAACTACGGCCATGAGCTAGCCAGTGGGGCACGCTCACATGCACTAACGTGTGCCAAAAGCACACGCTTCCGGCCGGCCCTGCTTTGGAAACAAAGCAAGGAAAACATCCACACACGTTTTCAGTGATGCGTCAGCGATCTGTGTGTCTGCCTGATTTTCTGAGGAATTAGCAATGACACACATTCACGTGTACCACATCTTAGACAGTCAGACGACACAGTGAGTTGTGTTTCAGGCAGTTTAACGGGAGGCAGCGCGGCAAAGAAAGACAGGATTCTCTCCTGCTGTCACGTAGCTGTGAAACCCCCTCCAATGAGGATTTGAAGGAAACCCCTGCTTGTTTCCAAACTTGTTAAACACAGCGATGGTGTTAACATGCTTTGTTCCTGAACTATTGCACTACCCCCTCCTCCACACACACACTCACACACCCCTCCTCCACTACCATATCCAAACACTCCCCCTTTCCAAGTTGAGTAAACCTGCAGAGAAACAGCGGAGGAAGCTTGGCCCTGATTCAGTGCAGTGGAGGAGCCGGGGGGCCCATGGGACACTCAGGTTACCAGCATCGAATCCTGCAGTATTAGCGGGGCACAGTGAAATAACAGCCTGCCATCTGGAACCTATGTTAAAGCTATCCGAGCCTCGCAGCGTTCAATCACACTGACCTCAATTAAGTGTTATTTGTTCAGTATTTTTTATTCAGTCCTTCCTTTGCCTCCAGATCTCTCCGTCTTGTGTAGTAATGTATGCCCTGAGCACTGTGTCAGATCCAGAGCGACGGTTAGAGTTTAGGTTTCCTTACCGGGCCCTCGACTCAAAATGAGCTTGGCCAATAGACTTTAAGCAAGTCCACCTCATGAGAGGTTTCAGGAGAGAGCACCTCAAGTGCAGGGGGATAAAGACTCGTCTTTGTGCTGTAAAGATGCTCCGCGGTATGCCGGGTTAAGAGTGGGTGTTTTTCGGTGAGGCCTCCTGCCCATGATTCAATGTGGTCTTTCTTGACCCCACTTAAACAGGAGACAATGAGCACATGTGAGCAGATCCTCCCTGTTTTGAACCTTGAAGCTCCACTCGTTCTTCAGTCTTAAGTGGACATTTTACTATGCTATTCATCGTCAGTGTGCTGTGATAAAAGTTTATTCAAAACAGTTAAATAAAATAAATGTCCTCCAAACAAATTGTAAAAATTTCAATATTGGTGGATGTATGTTTAATTAATATATATTAAAATGAATTCCTCAGTTTGCATTGTATTTACTTTTCCAGATAAAAGTTTACTTGAGACATTAATCAAAATAATAAACAATAAAAACTCAACATTTGTTTTTTATGGAAAATAGTGTGTTTTTATAGGATTGATTTGGTTTTCTACATTAATTTGACTTGTGATTTTAATCAGAAGGGACAGTTTTGTGGATTCGACTTTGAATGAATCCATACTAAACAAGAACATGTGAAGCAATTTTGGTGATGCTGTTTTCCTTGGTACTCAAATTTGAATTGGTCTCAGCGGCTACATTAAGCCTACAGTTATTACACTTTTAAAAAAAGTCGATTTTAATGGCAGTTCCTTCCCACTTAACTCCTCACAAATTGGATGTGGTCTTGAGTGGCAGTCGTCTTTCAGCTCCTTACAAGGGCGGCAGAGGTTTGCAGCATTTTAAGAGACATGCCTGCAGGAACGCTTCTATCCAGCAGATTTCATTCTGTGGATGAGATTGGGAGCAGTATATCTCTATCATGGTGTATTAGTGCGTGGGGATTTATTTTTGAAAGATAATCTAAGGAAAGGGGAGCTTTGTGAGAAATGTGTAAGAAAATTGTCATGTATATATTCTGATATAGAAAAAGAGAGAAATGTCACAGTTCATGAATAAGAACAAGTAATGAAAAAACAGGCAATGCTGTTGTCTGAAACTGACGCAGCTTTTTATTCAGTGGTTCACATTTGAAATAAGTGACATCCATTTGCTTTTCCATCCTGATTTTATCTCTGCTTCTCTAGTTTTGTTCCCTAACTGATCTGTGCATTTGGTATCTTGATTTAGAGAACAGGCTAAATAAAGGGCTTAAAGAGTTGTTTTTCTTAAAGAAAAAAAACATTCATAAATTAAGGAAAAAAATGCCACAGAAAGCCTTTAGTCAAGATTATAACAGCAGCTTTGGTTGAATGGGGATTGATCTCTTCCACTTTGTGCATGAAGTAATGTCATGAATTTTAATTTTTTACGTCGCAGCAACATTATTCAACTTTTTTCATTCAGATTTCAGAGTGTTATGCTTTTTAGGTTCCATGCTTTCTCACTTATAAAGTGGTCTAGTTTCTTTGTGATGCAGGCAAAATATGCAAAAATAGTGAGAGTAAAGAAAAGACGAAGCTTAGGGGGAAGAAATGATGCGGCTATCCTAATGGCATGGAGATAAAGTAGAGGGGATTATTGGTAGTGTAGTCCGTGAGAATTGTTTTTTTAAAAAAAAAACCATGATATAGCCACACGTGCCATACAGTTATATTGTATTTTTACTTCTTTTATTTTTGTAAAGGATGAGAGATCGTTCTAACAGTGTCTTTCACCTGCTCCACAGTCAAAACACGTCCGCTAAGTCCAAAAGAAATAAGAGACGCCGAGCTTCTCTCTCATCTGTATTTACCTTTTGTGATGAGTGAACACTGGTCAAAAAATTGCAGCCTTGTGCTGTGTGCCTCGCTGTCAGCGTGTCACAGTGCTGGTCGGATGCCAGAGATGCCAAGCAGATACAGGCATGACTGGCGTTTTGAATCCTCTACTAAATATCCCCTGCTATCAGTGACGGGCATCAACAGGAGAGCTTTTAATGGCGGCAGAGACACATCTCAGAGGAATTCCCAAACAGGTGACACGGGGAGCGCTGCGGGAGGCTTCTGAGCCCGATGTCATTTCAAAGTGCTGTCTGTTTGCTCACCAAGCACAGGACGCCAGAACTACTCAAACACAGATGATGTGTTAAAAATGTGCAAGTCACAAAACCTGCTTGAATGGAAACATGTTCTTGCACTTAATACAATTGCATTTCCTGATGTACATGTACATTTTATCCTTTAAATAAATAGTCAAAACGTATCTACGCTTTACAATATCAAATGGAAGAGCAAGTTCCTCCCAGCCTATGTTGTTAGCGTTTCCCAAACAAGTATTTCTCTGAAAGCAGTTTACCCCTGTATCCATTTGGTTAATAGATCCATTAAGCAGCATGGCGTGAGTGGAGTGCGGCTGCTGCGTGGAGCGCAGGATGACGTGTTAATTCTGGGTAATTTATTACCCTGGGTGTCGCTGGGCGAAGGAGCTCCTGACAGATCCCGTCTCGCTGGGATACATCCTCAGCCGGGGCTTCTGTGGGCATCGCCTGCTTAGCAGTGGCTCTGACATTGGGCGCTCACATCCGCTGATGCAAGTATGATGTAAAACCCTCGGTGCAGGGAAACAACAGCGCGCATAGCATGGCATTATATCAGACGGGCAGTCTTTGAAGGTAGGAGGCTAAAAGCACACCTGTGGAGAGGGAGAGGGTAATCAAATTTCTCCCTCCAGTGTTATGGGCACTCGCTGGCTCTCATATGGTTTTTATTTATGGAAGTATCCTTTTCTGTCTAGGGCCGGGCCCTGATTAGATCATGGATGCTGATTGTGGCCTGGAGCTGTGGTGATCAATCCTAATTTACTTGGAGAATTAAATTTATACATAGGAGGATGCAGTGCCCTGCCCTGATAGATAAAAGGGCATTTCCCTCTTGTGCATCAACAATCAAGATGACAGGGAGGGGAATAAAAAAAAAAAGAAGACATCTTTGATTTGGTTTTGTCCTGTGTTTTAATAACATGTAACATGGGGCTTTCAATGGGGAATAAAAGCTGCATTAAAGACTGCGAGTCGATAAGCCGTAAAAAGAAATTGCACAGGCGTTTGTGCATAAGCTTCAGCGCTGTCTAATGTGCAGCCTTCGGGATCAGAGAGTGCAGACCGCGGGTGCCTTAGAGGCAGAGGAAAGGGGATTGGGCAGGTCAACACTGCACTGCTGAGCTACCCGTCAGCCTTCCCACGTCATAATCAGTTAGGGGCAAATCAGCAAACACCAACTCTCAGCGCCCCGGGAGAATATTCTCAGGATTCTTGTCTGTTCTGTAGTACTGAAAAGATGGCAAAATGAATTTCATTCTTTTTGCTCCACGCAAGGCATTTTCTTTCTATTTTTTTTTTTTTTTTTTTAAATGGTGATGTTGTGATGCCTTGTGTTCAGCTCTGGAAAACAAGCACTGTGTGTTTACAATAGGCCACTGCAGCAGCCACGCCTGCTACACATAGCATCTTTTTACAGCCGGAGCTGTCGTCCAATCGATGATGGAGCTACAGAGTGATTAGCCCCACCCAGAGGCTGCTGAGATGGTAGATGTAGGAGGTGTGTGGTTGTCAAAGCAGGGCTTGCGGAGATGACTCAGTTAGGCACTTAGAGTAAGATCATTACCATGCAGGAACCCTCTCCGTCTAGCTTTGCTGTGTGTGCTGATTTTTTACTGTTGATATTGAACATCGGCTGGTTTTTATTGTCTCCTATAGCAGAGCTGTGCTTACTGCACGTGCATCAGGTCATCACGCGGTTCTCATGTTCATATCGTCCCAAAGCCCAACTAGTTAGCTTATTCATTTTGAGAAGCCCGACTAAGATCCATATTATTGCTGTTGTGGGGAAACCTAATTAGCCCAGTTTATGTGATTGATTGATGCTTGAAACAAATACAGGCCCACTCACAGTTTGGTAGTTTACTTTGATCCGGAGGAGCTGGGAGGGGTGGGGGTTTATGATCTGTTTGGTTTTTGTTTGTGTGTATATATACTGTTTAGGAAGCATTAAATCATTGTTCTGCATTGTGTTTCCTGGATCTGAGTTCACAGCCCACCCAGTGCTGGCTGAAATGTTATTTAATTAAGCTACTAAACTGTATACAGCCACGTTTCCACCAAGAAGTTCCTTTTTATTTTAGTCCCGTGATAATTTTAACAAGGAACTTAAAGTTTCCTCCAGCCCAGTGCTCTCTGTGTTTCCATACCATTCTAAAGACCTACACTGACGAGGCCTGCTGGTGGTTGCAGAGATGAACACACCCTGCAGTAAAGTGTGCTCGCCTGTTTCATCGTGAAACAAAAAAAAGAATTAAGAAAAATCCTTGGTTTTATCTTACTGCGACGACATTTACTGCTGAATAGTATTTACAGATGCACGTTGGATAAAAATATGTTTATTTATTTTTCCTTAAAAATGTAACTGCACTAAAACAATCAGAAAGTAACTTTTTTTCTTCTTCACATCACCACTGCGCTGTCTCTCTCTATTCTACCGCCGCCCTCCCAGACCCCTCAAACGATCTGTCTTTTTTAAAATGAGTCTGGAAGGAGACAATAAAGCCCAACTTTACTTTTAATGTTATGAAACAAAAAGAAATGCTTTCCCCTTGTTCTAAAATGGTCCCTAAATCGATATTGAAGTACTGTTTTATGAACTAGATTCAAAGCGAGATTTAAAGCAGCAGCGCTGAATGTGTTTTACCAATCAGTGTCAGTCATCCCTGCAAATCCCGTCCACTGGAAGTTCAAGTGCTTTCAGAAAGTAATACGCCACAACCAGGGCGTGTTTGGTCCACAGAACTTAATTTAGTCCCTGGTCCCTACTATTGAAATACATTGAGTTCCTCAAAAGGTTCCATGTCCTTGGAGAAAGTTCCTGTGGTCTAAAAGGGGCTTATGATATCATACACAAAATTGCTGCATGTCACATGAAAATCCAGCAAGAATATCTAAGAGAAGGAAGGTTGAAAGAAAATGGCTGGTTCTCTCTTGAGCAATAACTCCTGCCTATGACAGCAGTGATGGATGGTTAGAAGACCTTATTAAGTCTGCGATCTTTGCAGTGCTCTTCCTTACTCTGGACCTACACGAGTTAGGCATCATGTGGAAATCTCAGGACCCACGTAGTGAGGGAATCGTAATTGGTATCCGGCAGGACGGCGCTATCTCACAGTCTCTTTGAGGGGAGTTCCTTCATGAAGAGCAACACAGTTGCCATGTATTGCCTTTGTCCTCATAACCTGGTGCACAGGGAAAGAAGCAGGGTGGGGGATTTCCAACGGGCAGCTCAATGGTAGGATTCACTGAAGAAAAGCTTGTATTAGGTGATCTGATTACGAGTGGACAGCTCCAAATACAGGTGTGAACACAAGGCTTTGAGGATACATTTATATGTCCTCCGTGTAATAAGTTGGATAATAATTATTATTTATTTATGATTTATTTATATCTTTCTTTGAACAGCTGTGTATTAACTAAATGTTTACTAAATTCATTTTTTTAGCAGAATTAGTGGAAGTCACACTTTCGTCACTGTGTTACTCTACTAACTGTTAATCATGCACCATGTTTGGAGCCAATAAACTGCAGGATCATTAGTGGCATTCATTTTAGTATTTGAGTACAATGACAACAGCTTTGCTTACCTGCTTTAAGTTCTGTACCTTCAGTACTCTTCAGAGTCTTTTAAATTACCTCGGCAGCCTACTCTCAGGGTTGAATGGAAAACTAATACAAGTTCTGGACGAAATAAAAGCCATAAACATAAGCTTTCATCTTATTTCACATCCTCTGTTAAGTGTCATCATCAATTGCATGAATACTTGAGGCCAATTCAAAGCAGGCCTGTACAATACAACCAGTTATGTTATAATGAGACAAAGGCATGTTCCATTTCATAAAGCCATTGGTATATGAATCACTAGAAAGGTAAAGGCCTGTTTTAAGATGCTAAGCCAAATGGAATTGGGACAATAACATAAAATATACACCAGGAATCGAGGATACACAGTTTGTGCTTTCATGAAGATTAGTCAGAGAATTATCTCTGCACAATTATAGTTAAAAATGTAAGTAACAATAAGAAGAAAGATAACAGGATAAGACGATTTTGTGGTGATGGCCATTAAAAGTTCAAACAAAGTCAAACACAAGCCCCACATGTTTGAGCTCACTAACTCTTCTAGGGAAGGTCATAGGAAATAAGCAGAAGCATTGCATTAGATAATTATGTCAACATCTATGTATTTGTCCCTATCAAATTAACATGAGATGAACCTGCCAGCAGAACAGTTTAATGTGGAACCACAAGTATACAAATTGTGTTTGTTGAGTAAGACAGTGATGGTTATTTGACCAGCGACCAAAATATAATACTTCTCAAATTGAGTTCCTGAGTTGGTCTAACCTAGAACTGCAAAATTGCCCAATTGTTTTAGTGATCGAGAGCCAAATTAGAGCAGCTGTCAGCTAAAGCAGTCCAAAGAAGTATTAATTATCTGTGTCTGCTAAAATCTGTTCAGATAGCTTGGTCATACATTTAGAAATGTATTCATCTGTTCCCAAACACTGTTGCCAAACAGTGGAGGACCTTCAATACAGCTCCAAGAAAGCTCATAATAGCACCTGATAGATGTTACCTGATACATGAATATTTAACTATCAGCTAGAGGAGAGTGTGGACCAACCACTGTTAGAGGAGACTGAGGCATGCCAGCTGATCTTGGAGCAGAGGACGACATGAAGTATGTGTAAGAGTGCAAAAGCAATCTACGTGCTGTCACTGCATTGGCTCTTACTAATGTTTTATTGTCTGTAGTCTCTCCGTGCACACTCACCAAGTTTTTGGGGGTTATATTATCATACTTAACTCTAGCAGTTACTAGCAATACTGATTTTTTTTTTTTATATAGGAAAAGCCCCTGAGATACTTGTCTCTGTGATTTCTGCCTCTGACCCAAATACAGTGGAGGTAGACAGATTTTTGTTTGTGGACCTGTTTGTGTCACTGACCTTGCTGTCGGCAGTTTACACAAACCATAACTTACGTAGAAGGTAGATCCACTGAAAACTGTTGACACCGAAGTCTGTCGAGTATTCAGATAAACGGGGACAATTCATTTTAGAAGGATGCTGCAGTTAATTTTATTTAAATAGATTTGTTTGATGCTGTGAGCACCAGAAACTTAATACCGTTCTCCCCCATTGTGTTATTACATTGCACAGCAGCTGGATCCTTGTGATGTCACCGCCGTGGCTTAGGTGTGTCCGAGAAGGCATGGAGAGGCGACTTTTAGTTTAGAACAACAATGGTGGCTCCCGAAGAGGTTAGCATGGATGCTGCAATAGCATCAGTTTTAACAGAACTGGAGAGTAGAACTTATTTTGAAAGAAGAGCAAAGACTATAGAAAAGTAGTTATTGCTCCTCTTCTGACTGACTTTGGTAGGAGATTTGATTGAGAGTTCATCCAATCACCTACTACATATATTTGGAAAGTACCTGCCCCTTTCCAACAGTTAACAATGACTGCTTCTGTATAACAAAGCATCTGGCAAGTCAGGTTAATTGTATTATGGATAGTGACTAATCTGAAAGCCATATATATGAACACCTGGCATATGAAATAGACATAATCTACAACCAGTGAGAAAATGGACTGTTGTAATTCCAGTGAACCAATCCTCAGGGCTTGGGAACATAAAGGTAAATATCTTTTGTTCAGAGCATCATTAATTAGGTGTATTTCGGTTCCATAGACCCTCCTCGGGCTACAGCTGCAAACCCCAAACATTTGTAACGTAAGTTTGACAGTAGCAAGTTTACAGTAAGTTGATTATTGCTTAGCTGGTATTAGGTTTAGTACTGCAGGCCAGACTATAACTCAAACTCAGGTCTAGCCTTTTGCATGACAATGTGAGCATTAATCGTAGACTAATGAGAGACGGGGCACCACTATGGTGACCTCCGCACTCAGCAGCCATGCTTGGGAACAGAGGCACTTTAGCCTGGTGGAGAGGTCCTCATTTAAAACATGCATGGACCTCCCAATTATTTGTTGTCCCAGTTTTTCCTCAGCACTACAAAGGACCTTATGAGTCCACATTACTTATCCCCATTAATTCAGTTCAGGATAAGTAGCTTTGGATCATTCCTCACAAGCTAGTCTCCATCTACACCCATGCTGCAGTGTTAAACCGGTAAAGCACACACATTTATTGCCATGTGGTTTAGCACCGATATTGATAAGTGGTCATCTCAGCCTGACATAGCACTGCTAACATTTTGCTGCATGTGGCCGAGGCTGGGGACGTACATCAATGCAGAAAGTGAATAAATCGACTGCTTCTCCCTGTTATTTACCGGCCGGGTTTAAAGGCATTATTCCATTGCCTTCTCCCTCTGTCAGGACTAAACCTTGAATTGCTTAGAGTGATTAGTAGCAGGGAGTGTGCTGCTGCAGCGGTCCCAGGCTACTTTTGTTTATGTTAAGGCTTTTACGCATTCTTTTTTATTCGCTGGCGGGGCTCGCTTTTGATCCCGGAAGGAGGCGGCTGCTGAGAAGCCCCCGCCACCCCTCCCCTCCCCTCCCGAGACTGCCTTAGCACTACAGATTTCAGATCTGTTTGGCAAGCTATTCAGCCCCTCCGCCCCCCTCCACCCAAGTCTTTTCCCTTCTGTTGAAAACACACCTTTCTGTTGACCGAGGAGGCTTTTCTATAGAGCCCAGGCATGTGAAAGATTTCAAGAAAAGAAGTAAGTGGTGCCTGTGTGGAGCATTCCTGGCTCTCAATAGACCCTGTAGACAATGATCTTGATATCTGCCCAAATTTCCTCTCTGTTGCACTACAGGCTGTTTTTGTGTGTAGATGTTTGTCTGCAGTGATGTGAGCTGTCATTAATCCTTTGACTACGTGTCGGGGTTGGATAATAAAATAAAAAAAAACAGAAGATACCAAACGAAAAATGTATTTAGAAAAGTTTGTCACTTCATTTCGCATATATGAAAACATACATACTTTATAAATTGGGATTTGAGTTGGATCTATTAAATAATATTAACATGTTGTATGTTTATGAACATTGATGGTAAATCAACAGTTTAGTTTGGTCTCCCTGAACTGAAAAGCTATCCTGCAAAAAGTATTCAGCTCATGCACTCTAGCCTATATCAGCAGTCATTTGTCTAAAAATGTCATCACTAATCAGTGACACATTATATCTCAATCTTTGAGATAATTACTTAGTATTATTACTAATTACTAAGTGATTTCACAGACAAGTAATTTCTAGTCATTTCAGATTATACTCCAAGGGATTTGCCAAACACAGTGTTTTGCTTTGTCTGGTTTCTGTGCTGCCTTAGAAAGTTAGTTGGGAAAAAATCTATGACATGTAAAGAGCAGCAAGCATTTAATTATCATGAAAAACAGGGCAGTGTGCAGAGAGAAGGCTAGATTTATATGCAGCACCACTGAATAGCAATCCTCAGCACACTGCTAATTGTTTGATGGATAGTACGGAGCCATTTGCATTTATATTGTACCCCAAACGCCGCCCCCGTATTTAGGCCCCATATTTAACTAACTCCTGACACTAGAGCAATGGACACGACGATCTGCCCAGCAAACACCTCAAGTGTTTTTAACGGGAGCTTCTGTAGCCCGCTGTGTGAACTGGTGGGTGGGTTGTTTGATGGGTCGGTTCTCGTTTTCATCCTACCAACATTTATTAGGCTTTAAAGATGTCCTCTTGAGCATTATTTGGATTTAGGGAGTTAGGTGCTGATTATCCAGAATTAATTGAATACAATAACAACAAAAAAAACAGTGTTGGGCAGGGATATGCTTGGTTCGACTTTATTGTAACAAGCGCACCACATTTGTACAGCAAGAATAAATAATAGAACTCTATTTTCTTTCATTGTAATATGAATATCTAAAGGTTTTTGACTGTTGGTCTGAAAAAACGATTTTAAGATGTGGCCTTGATTTTGTTCACTACTTTATGACATTATCTTCAAATCCTTAAAACATATTTGAATTGATTGATAATAAAAACTAATCCTTTATTGCAGAACTAGAAAATGCCACTCTTTGTTGTTGTTAAATCTGTAGTTATTCCCTCCACATACACAAGGCTTGTTCACAACATCACTCTGTCTGATGACTCCAAGTCATTGTTCAACGCTCACTGCAACACTTTCTCTGCATAACCACATAATTACTCTGCTTACAGCTGCTGTACATTTGCTTTACAACCACACACACCTAACTCTACCCTTGCCAATTGTAGACAATGCAATTGAAAAATGTAGAGTGTGCAATTGTTTTAAAGGGGGAAACAGAGCATCCATCATGTCTTTTGTCTATCCAGAGAGACCTCAATTGATTTTGGATCACTGCATAGATATGCAGTTAGCTTCTTTTTGGCACAACCCACACTCTGCAGCCTTAGTGGAGCTTGGTCTTTGAAATAAAAGCATGTGATTGTTATCTTTTCTTTTCAGAGATTTCAATCCAATGGCAGTCATTTTTCACTGGTCTTTGTAAATAACTTTTTCAACTGAGTCTTTGTGAATGTACCCTAATTTACCTTCTCCTCTAGTGTTTCAAGCTACTTCTTTCCGTCCTGTGTGTTTTACTATGAGATGATAATAACACTTAAAAAATATTCCTCTAATCAACTCCTGCTGTGGAGACATCTTGGTTGAATAAAACCTGCTGTTTATCATCTGCACGTACCAGTACATTCAAATAATGTGGCATTTTTCTTTGTTTTGGCTTCTTCTCCCAGGATTTAGACCTAGACAGATGAACAAGAACAAAGCTTTGCTCTCTGGCGCCGAAACACAATGCTAATGCCAGATGCAGCATATTTATGGAGAACAACGCTGTTTAGTTTTACAGTATACTTCTTGTGAAAAAAATCTGACAGCTGCCTGCACTTGAGGTGGAAATCGTTTTGAGGACCTAACATTTGCATCCCATATCATCTGTCACTGTGTATGGCCTCTTGTTTTTTGTTTTGTTTTTGTTGAAACACCCCTCTGGGTTTCCCATGGCCTCAAAGGTACGTCTCATGCTATCCCAGCCGATTAATAATGTGGAGAAAGGGCTCTGCAGAAGAGAGATGGCCGAAGCACTGAGCCCAGCTCTTTGGAAACAAAAACAATGCACTTTACAGAACATTCTCCAAACTTTAGAAAGCCGCTTCTTCTCTGCTCTCATGCATTTGCATAGCATCAAGGGTCTTGAGCAAAAAGGTAAAAATTAGCAACCCACACAAGCTGCATCTGAAATCTTGGGAGCAGCTGAAGTGCCCTTGCGGCTGCATAGTGGGGGCATTTACCCCCCCTAATGTGGCGGAGGTCCTGGTATTGAGGCCCCAAGTCATTAATCACCAGGATCTTTTGAGCTGTCAATACATACAAAAAGAAAACCCCCAAACCAAACAATGGTGTCTTCAGTTAAAAAGTTTCTTTTTAAGCAGGGGCAAATATAGTTCACTAGGGATTATTGTTTATTGTTCTGTCTGGCAAAAATCTCATACAGTATTCATAAAGAGCTTATCTTGTGGAAAAATCCTTGTCTGACCAACACAGGCATATTGTCAGTAAAAAACTCCCAGGTTTTCCAGGAGTAGTTTTTATCTCTTTTTCATAGAGCAGTGCTCCCTTATCCAGTGACTTGCATCTAGTAAAATACACTTTCAAGTGTGGGAGAAAGAAGTATAGATGTAAAATCCTGCAACACGAATGATCAAGTTTTCAGCTCATGATATTTCATTATGGATATATCTTTGTGACAATGCATTTGAAGGACACAGAGAAATATATTGCTGCAATATCTCTCCCTCTAATTCCCTGTGTTCGGTAAATGAGCTTCAAAGTACACAGTGACCAAGCCTTTAATCATGTTTATATCCACATTGACATTTGATAATCCAACTCAATATCTTCAAACCATGTGGTCTCTTAGAATAAGTTGTTTGAAAGACAATGTCAGTTAGATACTTAAATATTCCGCATTTATTTTATATCACGTTGCACTAGAACAGCAGTATTATTTTTCCTTCTTCTTTTTAACCTTTTAAAATGAGAAAATAATTATACAGCAAAACCAAATACTTCAATATATTACAATTATTTAAAAGAATGTTTCTTTATTTAACTTCAATATTTTGTCCTTAAAGGCAAGAAAATGAAATAGCTAAATGCTAAAATTCTCTCTCCCTATTGATCTTGTACTCTGTGTGCTATTTGACAGTTGTGGTTTTATGTTTCAGATTTTAATCATCTCTGCCGGTTCGGTGTAGTCCTAGATTTGTTTGGCTCTCCCGTTTTCAACTGGTGATGATTTGTAACTTATAAACAACACAATTCATGGAAGGACACCTGCCACTTTTACAGATGCTGGAGGCTCCGCATTTCTATACGGCACATAAAATAGAGAATTTGTGGGAGACTTGCACCGTAAACTTTATAGGTGCAAGATTTGTTGTGCCATATTTTATTAAATCTAATCCGGGCGGTTCCTCGTGCTCTCCCCGTGTGTGCTGAGCCATGCATACACTGCTGCTTAGAAACATGCATTTGCATTTTATTTATCTCCACAGTAACTCGGCAGTGTGTTTGTGCGTGTGTATGCATAGTATTAGTGATGTTTTTTAACATGAACTAGCATTATCCCTTTTCCATCCTAGTTTATCATAGTTTCAAGTGATTTATATGTTTGCTGATTTGAAAGCTGACATAAAAAAAAATCAACTCTGCTATCAGGACATCTTTTCATACATCAGCTATCCTAATCTTTTTTTGTCTTTGTGTTTCTCCTCCTCAGAATCACTCAAACTAAACACTCAGTGTAACCCACATTTGGCGTTGAAAACAGTGAGGAGGCAGCCATGGAAGTGAAGGAACGCAGACCCTACCGCTCACTCACTGCCCGGCAGGACACAGAGCGCCGGTACACCAGCTCCTCTGCAGACAGTGAGGACGGCAAACCTAACCCCAAATCCTACAGCTCCAGCGAAACACTGAAGGCCTTCGACCATGACTCGAGGATGGCCTACGGGAGCCGTGTCAAGGAAATGGTTCATCACGAAGTGGACGAGTTCAACCGGCAAGGTCGGTCTCAGTTGTGCCAATATTATGAAATACAGTGCCATTATGTCAATAGAAAAGATTGTCGTTGATATCGGCATGGTTCATCTTTAAGTATATACTGTAGCAGTGCACAACGACATAAAAGAGAATGTTATCAGGTTAAGGGCACGTTACTGAATGTTCTCAATATAAGCGTCATTGCTTTTTCATGAGGAGTCTCCGGGTAATTCACATTACGTTTCTTCCGAGGTCCCTACGCATAGTTTGACTATTAACAGAGGTGGTGGGGACTGAACTTACCATGCCAGTGTTAAAAACTGCATGGACGACATGCATACCTTTACTTGCTCTTCCAAATACATTATTGATCATCAGAGTTCAAACCAGATGTGATGGCACTGTCGAAGGAGTGAATTTTTTATCATGATGTCAGAAGCCAATTGTGGTGAACTGAAGGAAAGAAACAAAAATCCTTGTGTGTTTCATGTTCATCAGTTACTGGATCTAGTGAGATTCTCAAATCACCATGGACTGATTTACAAGTCCCCTGACTTGCAGGGGTAATTCTAAATACTTTGGTAGGGAAGAAATAGAAAACAGATGTCCCAGTTTTCAAATACAACATTTAAAGACATACAAGCTGTGAATTTGGCGTTTGAAAACTGCTGTTGTGTAAGAACAAAAGACTAATGCAAAACACCAGTTGTATTTCATTTCAAGCCCCAAATATGTACGTTTTTAAAAATGTCCCTCTCTGCGACTCCTCATAATAGGAACATGACTCTGACATAAGGATACTGAGATTAATGTGGTCAAAGCAACATATTAAAATATGCTATAATAACACAACAATCACGTACACAGTGGCTTAAATACTTAATATACCTGCATCTTCATGTAGCTGCACAGCTGTTGCTTGTAGAACCTTAGCTTTCTAAATGATTCCTGCGCCCCTCAAGGCCAGGATATTGCTGTCCTCTTTTTTTCTATAATGAATACAGTTCATGATGTTGAGTGATGCAGTTAGTGGCAGAATTAATTACCAGAGCTTTGTATTTATTGGTTTGCTGCAGGGGCCGACTTTTCCCTTCGAAACCTCGGCTTCGGAGAGGCCCTCCCATCCCACGTAGCCACTTACAGGACTGAACATGGGATGCCACACCGCGAGTACTCAGTCAGTGTGGGCTCAGATGCGGACACGGAGACGGACGGCATCATGTCGCCGGAGCACGCTGTCAGATTATGGGGCCGCAGCAACACAAAGTCAGGCCGCAGCTCATGCCTCTCCAGCAGGGCCAACTCCAACCTCACTCTCACTGACACTGAGCACGAGAACACAGAAAACGGTAGGGCACTTTTCTCTTTTACTAGTCCTTATATATGGCAAGCTGATTTAGTCTTTTTCCATGTGGATTTGATTTTCATGACTAAAGGGAATAGAGTTGTGTTAAGTGAATTTTTTTGTGAAGATTTCAGCCATATTATCTGCCCAGAGAATTGTTTTTGTTGCTGCTGTTTACATTCCTTATGATATGATTAAAAAATGCACCACAGGAATGCTATAGCTGAATTGTTGAATTGCTGTGCATCCCTGTGTTGCATTATGACAATAAATGATTCTTGAATCCTTAATCTTTTTGAGCATGTTCCTGTACACGGATGCAGAATTACATGCTATATCTTTGAGACAACAACAAACACAAGGCCGTTCTGCATGGTACAGTCTAAGATTACATGATGATTATGTTGATTTGGATTTGTTGTGTTTATGACAATGCTAGACCTGAATCCATTCAGCCCAAAAATGAGTTGCATCTTTTCTGTATTTGTAATTGTCTTGGTGCACTTTAACACTTTGGAACTATTTAAGTCGGCCCAAGCTGAATTTGCCATTTTTATTAAGCTTTTTACAATCTCTGTTTGCATTTTTTCGAGAGATGCACAGATGCCATTATCGGATATCGGGCCGATACTGACTCAAATAGCTGTATCATGTATCGGTGGCACTGGAGCCGGTCTATTAAATTCAGTTCTCTCTATATGCACGTGTTCAATAAGCATTATATACTTGAATTTTAAGTCCTGTCTAAGTTTTGACCGATTTGTTGGTGCATTAAAAAGGGTAGCACTTATATTGTAATCTTGTTCATTTTGAAAAAAAAATCTGGAAGTTGCTGGATCACAATATATTATATTGAAAATGAATAACTATTCAATCTATGTATTTACTTGTTACATTTAGTTTTATAAATGTAACATAGCAATATTGAAATTAAGCCTGATGTTGCCTTACACATAAAAGAATGATCCCAGTCACTGTATTGGCCAATACCCAAAGCCCAGGTATCGCTATCCGGACTGAAAATGTTGGATAGCTGCATCCCTCATTTTTTTCAGAATTTTGATGAAAAGCAACATGTTTTTGGGGTTTCACCTCGTGTTCCATCGTAGCCAGAAATGTTGAATACAATTCCCTCTTCTGTTCATCATTCCCAGATCATTTTATTCTCGCTTTCTTCTTTTTGTTGCAGTGTATGTGTGTACTCTGATAAGAAACTGTTTGGCAGGTTTCTTGGTGAAATCAGTGCCAGGAAGTGGGAAGCCATGTGCATTGAATTGATCTCTCTGTTGCTTGGCGTTTCCCCAAGGGCCTGATGAGCCTTCATGCTTGCTCAGAAGGTCACTTGACCTCAGGGAATATGTGACTAAGAACCATGGCAAGTGCCAAAAAATGTTAGAAGAGAGTGTAGCAGTTCTGCTGAAAATACTCTCTTTTATATTGTAGATCAGTGTGTTATTAAGTCATGATATTGCAGAATCCCGTTTATAAGCAGAAATGCCATCGGGATACTTAGCTCAATACCCCAAGCGCTTATTTGTCGGCAAACTCAGTAACAACTAAATAATAGTTTGGGTAGTGTAAATACTGAAAGGAATATCCCTTGGAATGAATTCAGGGCAGTGTGGATACAGTACATGGCATTTCCTTTACCCACAATTCCCTTTTGTGTTCATAATAACTACTCCTTTCTGATTTTGTTTACCTGAATTTCTGTCAAAATAGATTGTTTTCCTGTTCTTTTCTTCTTGACACCGAGGTGCTATGTGGTGAAATTTAAGTTCTATTTCGCTTAATACAAAGTTTAACCCAAACCTAAATCCTGCACCGTAACTGGCAGATTTATGATACTGTTCCCAAGATACTTCAGAGATAGAGGATCTCATCAAGGGCCTAGCAGCACAATTCTAATTGCCCCAGCACAGACTTGCAGATAACCTTGTGAATAGCTTTGCATTTCAGAGTGTGTCACATTATGTATTGGCTTCTTATTATAACTGACAGAAATAACTCTTGAAAGTGGAATCCATTTGCCCAGAATGACTCAGGGAAAGAACGTGGCATCCCTCTGCTTGATCATCTGAGATGCCAGGGGACTTGAATTTGGCTGTATTGTACATAATTAAAGAGAATCTCTTTGGATGGCTGTTCAGGGGTCGGGTATGCTGGAATGTGTGCAGAGCAACCGTAGCTAAGGCATCGTGCTACATCTGTGAGCCCCAATCAAGATTCTAAGTAGCCTTTTATTCAACTCAGCCAAGCAGAGAGAGCACTTGTATTCAGCATTTAATTCAGTAATGCCTGATAACATACAATTTATATATGGCAAGTTAATTAAAATCCATGGAGCAGGCCTGCTTGTGTGTGCTTTAATCTCTTTAAATCAACAAACCATTTACTCAGCTTTAATGTATTCAAGCCGCTGGGCAGTTCTCCCCCTCTTCACATGTGACTTACTTGACCCTGCTTTTAATGCATGCAAATAAGTCATAGCCATTTTGGAACAATTTTTTTTTTCATGCTCAAGTGATTCTTTGGCATCCCATATATATAAACTATGAATTAAAATCCTGGCTGATAATGACATGGTACACTGAGATTAACTCCAGTTGTTATGTAATGGTAAAATTAGTTGTTGCCTTTATTCTCTGTCTAATCTTTTACATGATGGGTAAACAATTCAAAATTGTTTTGGAAAAGTTATTATGTCCAGCCTGGATTGTTTATTTTTATGTTTATGTGTGTAACAGCGCAGTATTTATGGGTTTGGTGCCTTGCCCAAGGGGCACCACGGCAGTGCCCAGGACTGCCACCACTCCAGCTACCGGTCCTCACCCCGTACCAACTGGTACCATGCTGGACTTAAACGGCTGCCCTCTCCGTCCACAGGGACGGCTATAACCGCCTGTGTATGGGCTTGTTAGCGTTTAAAGTGCATCCATGCAGTGTGTACAGGTATGTGTGTCTCCTACCCAGCATGCCTCCAGTCCCTAGGGAGCCCCTTGAGGGCACTTCCAGCAGGCAGCAACTGCTGAGTCATTGCACATCCTACTGTGGCTGAACAGCAAGGAGGACAGCCCAACCTGCTGGGTTTGGGGGAGGGCTGCTGTTCTTGGGGTTAGCCCTGTTACAGTTTATCCAGACGTGTACTCTAATCCCAATTTTCCCCCACTCTTATGGCTGGACTATTATGTTTCAGTAAGCATGAGGATCCGCAGTGGAGATAGCCACAAAAGCCTGCTGAGGGACTGTTGGTATTCATGTGTTTCATAACCTGCGGAGAAAAATAATAGGCTAAGGCCTACACAGTTCCTGTTGATAGAACAGTGCTTGCGTGACTGACACTGGTATTTGTCTACAGATAAAATGTAATTAGTTCCAGTGGGCGGTTAGTTACATACTGATTTGGCTTTCACCTACTCAGTCCTCTTTGGAGATCTGTTCTGTATTGATTAAGGAGGTATATATATGTATATATATATATATATATATATATATATATATATATATATATATATATATATATATATGTATATATATATATATATATATATATATATATATATATATATATGCGATTTAGTGATGAAGTTGGTCCCGCTGAATTGTTTGATTTAAACATTTTTAATTATGGGTTCTTCTATGCAAACCATCGGCAGATACAGTGCAGGGCTCGTGTGATATTACATTTTTGGAGTTATATTATTTTTTATTATCACTCATTACTCAAATCCTGGTTGCTATAGGCATTGCTTTGGGGTAAAGCCTCTAGGAACTTCAGTGAAATCTTCTTGTGAAAGTCCCTCCAAACCTTTCAGCTGCATTTTGAATTTCTGCAGCACGAGGCTAGTGGAAGTTTCTGTTGGGATCTTAAAGCGTTTCTAAAATCACTAAATCAACTTGTCTATTTTGTCAAATTCAGTGGATTTTTGTTAGCACATAGCCTTGACTGTTGGTTTTGTTATAAATACTACTGCTACCACTAATAATAGTGCTAGTATTAGTAGTTGTGGTCTTGACATGACTTGGCAAAGTGATTTTGACAGAATGTTGCACAAAAGCATGCAGCCAGTTGTGTAAAATTAGCAGCCATGAGGGCAGATGTAACTTTTGCCTGCAGTAGACCTAATGAGAAGTATAAAATATTCTGATTGTCCATACTAATCAGATCGCCATGTCTTTATCACACCAAGCAAGTATTGGAACGACACACCTTTTGAGGTTCCTCCACTGACTAATGATTTCAGGTAGCAGGGAAAAAAATAAAAATCCTTGAAGATGAATGATGGTCGGGTCTCTTAATTCAATTCTGTTTCTTGTTCTGCATGATTAAATACGAGTCATCAATCAGCATTTTTACCTTCAAAGCGCAGTGGCTAATGTGCTGATGTGATCACAGTTTTTGCTGGGGTAGGAGCAGTATTCATCGATGTTGAGCTGTCAGATGAAAAGTCAAGTCTTTTCATGTGGATTTACCATGCACAGGCTATTTTCTGCATCTGCATACTGATTTGTTTACAGCTGTCGAGATTATATTTTTTATTCCTGCCTTCATGCGGCTAATAACCTTACATTTTCATTTTGAGATATGAAGTGCCTTAGTATTATTCAGGTTGTATTATGTTAATGAAGCTGGTCTGCTATGCACATAATTATACAAATCCAAATTAATTATGAATAATGGCTACAACTACCTACTTGTAGCAATACTTTATTCTAGTCTTTGTTACAACCTCTAGTACTTTTTGAAAAATTTGTAAAAAAATAAATAAAAAAAATAGCAAGTGTGCAAACTCCTCAGTTATGATGATTCATTCCCTTGCTACCTGTATCAGATACTTGTTGAATTATCTGAAGTAACTTTGAACTGTTGAAAGATTGAGGTCAAGAGCTCCAGGGCGGTGCTCAGTGACTGAATCTTTGAACATAGCATGACTGTTGATGAGGGACAGGTGTTCCTCATAGAAACATGACGCAGCCCAGAAAGGACCAGGGGTTTTGAACGGCAGATCTCTCGCAGATTTGGACTGGAGCAGGGAGTATTTTAGCCGTCCCCTTACCATGCTGACAGTGATTGAGAGAACGTTTGTTCAGTTCTTGTTATTCTTGGCCCCGAGCCACATTTCCATTGCGTAGGAGAGCAACAACCGGTGATCGATGTATTTATGAGGCAATAAGGAATTAAATTCTATTTATGGTCCATTTTCTCTTTTAACAAACTTATTTCAGATAGCTCTGTAAATGACCAGCATACACATAATGAATGTCACCAGTTTGTAAATGAGCTTGCAGTCAAGATAATTGTAAATTAGTATAATTAACATCCCAATAATACCTTGTAGGGCTTTGGGTCCTGCCACATATTTCATATATTGAAGTCCTGCTTTTGGAGATCTATAAAGGAAAGGCTATAATTTTTAACAGCGTCTGCAGCGGGATTAAGAGACAAAAAAGACTAAAGCCAAAGAATGAGGGAAAATAACAAGTGCTGTTAATGCTCACCTATAGATAGTAGTGTCACTGACAGAAAGAAGAAATGATTCAATACGAAAAAGGTCTCGCCAAAGCAAGGCCATCGATGACTGCAACGGTAGAGGGTCAAATGATTTAAGTCGCTTTGCAGTTTAAGGTGTTCGTATTGATATTGTAGTGTTATTCAATAGCATCAATAGCCAATTTAAATGATTGGTGATGTTGTTAGGCTATGTGAATGAATTTAGGAAATATATTAGCCTATAATTCGATTTGCAGTCTGAAAGGATCATTTGTATGGGGTTTTCAACCTCAAAATTGCTTCAAAGTAATGAAATGATCAATCTATTAGTAAAAAATGCAACTAATGACACAAGACTCCTAAAACAGGTCTGGACTACTAGTATTAAAAATGCAATAGGAGAATGCAACTACTTCTAAATAATTTCTACACGCCACTTGAGAACGAATCTGTTAGTATGAGTGGTTCTTGCATGAGGCCTATTGTTTTATAGCAGCACTGCCACAGTCCTATATGACTAATCAATGTTTTCTAGTTGGGATATCTTTGATCATAATTCATTAGATGAGTTAAGATGAATGAAAATCATGAGTCACGATAGAAATGAGCCCCCATGCATAATTATTAATCTAGTGCTTTTTCTAAAATCAACCAGAGAGCAAGCAGTACTTTTTTATACATGATACAAATCTATGCACCTTAATCTTGTACCTCATAGACTGTGTGCATACTGAAATACGGATGCTGGTGGCCA
Source organism: Anoplopoma fimbria (assembly GCF_027596085.1). Lineage (NCBI taxonomy): Eukaryota > Metazoa > Chordata > Actinopteri > Perciformes > Anoplopomatidae > Anoplopoma > Anoplopoma fimbria. Next base: position 26,119,130 of record NC_072449.1, read on the forward strand.
CGCCCTCATGAAGCGAATAAGCAAATGCCTTTGATGCCCACTGCACACTTAAGATGTGTTTTATCTTTGAACTGATTCCCCGGAGCGTCGCCACCGTGTTGGGAGCCTGTTGGGTTGAAGAGAAATCAGACTTCCAATTAGACAAGACGTCTCCTGTATTAGAGGGCTGGATTCATTTGGGCTTGTTTTACAGCAGTGTGGTAGGACCACAGAGATGGGGTTTCTTATTGTGACCTTGGAGTAGAACTACTACTACTACTACACACACACACACACACACACACACACACACACACACACACACACACACACACACACACACACACACACACACACACACACACACACACACACACACACACACACACACACACGACAAGGCACATGTGCAAATAGAGAAATGCAAAGTTCTTAATGCATACTTTGACAGGAAACTCAATTATCACATGTGAGAGCAATATTGTTTTCTGGTTTGGTTTTTGTTTGAAACATAATTGACAAAAATTGCAAAGACATGCAGAACAGAAGGCATGTTATTACACTTTTTTCATTTTAATGATGTTAATATGGTCAGTAAAGTCTTTCTTGTTGTTATCAGTATATCTTTTATACAGAATAATTTAATGGTTAACATAAAACGGTTTCAAGTGATAGTTTTAGTACATTTATTACTAATACATTTATAATAGCATGGCATGGCATTTACTGTTCATCCCAGTGGGTTGTAGCTTTGCACAAATTGAAATTGAATAATAAGATAATTACATGACCTTATTTTGAGTGCGATGGCTTACCTTGAATCTTTTATCAGACCATATTAAGGGATTATTTTTACCTCACACTCCTGGCTTGTAATTATTTGTGTACTACAGAATACTTTTAAAAAAAAGTCATATTTAATGTCAGTTCTTACATAAATTCTAATCTGCTTGTGTATTCCTGTACATTTAGCAGGTAGCAAAATTGACAAGAAACAAGAAAGAGGCAAAGTGAGAAATTATTCAAAATGTAATTTAATACATGTCTTCATGACAATACAGAATGGCCAGTTGTATTTAATTTACAGTGTTGCTTTCCATTAGAAATAACTCCTATATCCAAAGTTGCAGGGTGCTTGCTCAAACAATCAAGATCTAAGAAACTGAAACAGTAAGAGCTGTCTATACAAATAATAATTGCCTTTCTTTGACAGATATCTTTGTATTCGCAAAGTTTTTAAATAAGCGTCACATGTGTATAGAATATTGTGTTTGAGAGAACCACAGGGACAATTACACCATTTATACAGTTAGTTATAGTAATTAGATCAGTTTTCTTGTAGAACAAAAATATAATCGCTTTTGATAAACATTGATATTTTGATGCTTCATTGCCTCTCGACATCTGCGACAGAGACACAGAGACTGTGATCATTTGCTGCAGGGGACAGTGATTTCTGTAATAATGGTATCTGTAATTTCGTATCCACATCGAGCACAACATGGAAGCTCGTTCTGAAACGGTCACAGGCTTCCCAGCAGCAGAATATCAGGCAAAATGATGCTTCAAAGAAATCACTAGTGGTTTCCCAGCACACAGCCATGGTTATTTCCGCCCTCAGTATTTCTTGTGAAGTTATTTATTTGTTTACTTTTTTGGCAGAGTCTCCGCTCAGATCATGGATTAGTAGAGATATTCTCTGGCTCATTTGCAAGCTAATTTGCTGGGTTTTAGAGGCCCTTGTGGACAGTTTTGGTCTGTTATCTGTGGAGTTGCATACCCGCTCTCTGCCAGTGCCTCTGACAGTTTAAACCAACAGCACATCAGGGCCCATCTTACCACCAGGGCTCAGGGGCCTCGCTACAGCTCAAAGCACGACATGGAGCGGGATGAGCCCTCCTCCGTGGGGGATCAGCCTTACCCAGTCTTACAACTTCTGTCCCTCTCTTAGCAATATTCATTTAGCATACAGTCAACTATCCGTGCTCATGTTGTATTTAAGAGTTCGTTTCAGGAAATACTCTCTTTTCTTAGAATGGGATACCAAGAGCAAGGCACTGATTTAATATTCTGGATCTGTATCGGTGCATTAACTGACCATATTGAACAGTCGTATGTTAATATAATGTCTAAGTCAATCTGTTTTTGTTATATAATTTGAAAAATAATGGGGGGTTTTCAGACCTTCTACAACAATATAATGCACATTTTAACAAACTTAAAAAGACAGTTGGTGAATGAACACCTCCACAAGTCCAATCATGTCCACCCAGTGAGGAGAACATATTTCTAATTTAAAAAGAAAAATAGTATCTGATCAATATTGGCCTCTACCCTCACCACAAAAAGTGTAATTGGTCTCTAGATGCAAGTCCATTAAATCTTTTTAAATCTTTTTTTCTGCCCTCATACATTCAGTTGAACATTAATTACAAAAAAAGTTGCATCTTGTCTATTTTATCTTATCACATTTTAATAATCTTAAACATTGTATACTTGCAACAGAATTCAATCTCTGAACAACCAGCAATCTCTAGTGAAAGCAATTAGCGGTTGTTATTGAGGCCGAGGAAGCAGAGATCATACCGTGCTGTTGCTCTAGTACGAGCTAGAAATAATTAAACTTCCATGCTGAGATTTCCCTCATTACCGGCCACCTCTAATATGTGTGAGTCTCTGATACAAACCCAGGTACAGAACTTTCAATTCGTCCATTTACAAAAGATCAGTCAAAACTGGCTTTGGTAATGTAAATGTTTGAACTTTTGATGGTTACATTTTTTTTTTTATTCTTGTGTCTTTATTATCTTCATAGGTATTACAGCCATATGCAGAATATTTAAAGTTGAAAAAACTACAGACATAACTAATATCTAAGATCAAAGTGTGTATAAAAACACAGCACAAGATAATTGTTATTTGTTAATTTAATTTGAAAGCAGTAGCTTTGTACAGCATGGAATACAAGATCGTCTGTGAGCACATACTATACATTACACTATAAACTCTATTAAATTATTAATTATGTTTTGCTCTCATGGTTTGTCAGTGCTGCATGACTCAAAATACATTAGTGTGCTTAAGTGTGGTGCACACATAAGATTTTCACACATGTTAATACCCTGCAATTCCAAATCTTTGTTGTGCTGAACAGCTCAGGTTCTTCCTGGATTATTCTTCACCCAGTGAAAGTCGCTAGGCACAGTGAAATTTCACAGCCTGTGCATGTTTAAGAAAATAGCTCGGGACATAAGCTTTAGATTTCTTTCCCCTTTGCCTTCAGTGGTTCCCCTAAAGTACTGCTGTCACACTGGAAACACTAGTCTTATCTCAGCTGTATGAATTGCCAGCCTCTGCAGCAGGTCACACCGGAGCTGCATTCTCTCTGTCTTCAAACCCCCCATGCTTGGACTGTGTGAATTACCACATTTTGGCATGGACGCACTTTGAGCTATTGAGACGATTTGAACTGACTTATTACCAGCTGAGCTCTAATAGAGGTTTGTAGTTGGTTGGATAAGTAACAGTTTGAGCTCTTTCATTTCATGCCAATGGGAAGTCCAGGACAGCCAGAAACATTTCCAAACAGCCCCGAGGCATGGATTATTGTTTTTAAAACGTCAAGTTTAACAACTAAATTCAGGAAGTAGAAAATACATTGACTTTTGTCATTAAGCAGCCTCATAAGACTTTTCATTAAAAAACATGCATTGGCTGTATGACTCTATTAGGGCTGCAGGATTATGGCCAAGATTATAATCACGATTATTTTTTATTAATATTGACATTCCGATTACAATTTATTTGTGATAGAATAAGTTTATTTTACACTTTCACATTCAAATAAACAGAGCAATGCTTTCTCTTCCAAGTTGTGCTACATTCCTGCTAATGTTCAAATCTTTGCATCAAAAAAAGAGTTGGAATAGGGCTGTTCTTCATCTGCATTCAGTGTATTTTAAGTAATATACAGTTCATTACGTGCTGCTAACTCCCCCAAAGTGAAGCTGAAACATCTGGATTGCCCTCTGGTGGCTGGCCGTTAGTTGAAAAGCGCAATTAATTGTGGGAAGCCAAAATCGTGATAGCGATTCATGTTTGATTAATTGTGTAGCCCTAGACCGAATAGAATATGAGTAATTTGGCCTTTGCAAAGTTTTAACGAATGATCTCTGTATATTTCACCTAGCAAGAGGCTTCAGGTTACAGCTTGATAGTGTATACCACTAATTGGATGTTTTTTTCATCCTGGGACAGACTTTAATTGTTGTGTTATTTTTTAATTGTGCTCAGTAGCCACCCTTGTTATAGATCGAATTGTTTTTTTTACGTCAATATTGCTGGATGGATAGAGAAGGTGCAGCAAGCAAAGAGGAAGGGTCTCCTAACCTAATTTCACCTTGGACCCAGTCTGCGATGATATATTTGTTTAGTTCGGTCTTGAAAAGTCACAATTGCACAGCTATAAAAAGTGATTTGATCAAGGGTCTTATTTTTTCCATCCATTCTGTGAACCTTTATTTATACAGGGTGGTCCAATGAGAGTTGTTGACTGTTGCACGGGTGCCCTGTGTACAAAGGGCAATAAAGCAGAGGTATTACATTTAGAATTTATGAGTGCAAACAAAATAAGAAAAAAATGGTATTGAAACATAAAAAGTGCAATTCAAATTTTATATGAAAAAGCATAAAGTGGGATAAAAGTCGGAGTTGTTATGCATCATTCTGCCTGTACACACTGCACAGGAAGTGTCAAAGAATATAGCATGAGTTATGACAAGATATATCTTTAATTAGTCTCTGATACTCAGCCTGCTATCTTTTTTCAGCATTCAGGAAAAATGCGTTTGATAAAGTGGAAGTTGATTCTTAAAAAAAAAGACATATAACATAAAAAAGGATAACAGGTAACAAAAACCCCTTTACAGTTTGTAAAAAATAATGATTTTGCAGTTTGGCAATGGAACTTTGGCAGAGTGCAATAGCTTGTCAAGCTATGCAAGGGCATTTACCACCGAAGATCACTAATGCAACCTAAACACATTGACTTTCCAGATCCATCATCACTGAGTGGGTAGAATACATAAGCAAGTGGCCATATTTATACATGTATCTGGTGGAGAAACCCTGTGTGTTAATGTTACAACAGCTAGCCAACAGCATTCAACTCCGTAGATGTTGCTAACTATGTTATCTGTGGTCCTGCGCAGAACGTCCAATACCATGAAATTGACTCAGAGGTTTGAGTTTATTGAGTTTTAAAATGGGCACTACAAACAAGAGCATTTTTGATCAGTCTGGTGTGAGTCAACACCACTTGCAGCCGTAGACGCCCCCGATAGATGTCGATTGACCTTGTCAACTGATGGCTGCCAGCCGAATGCGTCCACGGTTGCTTGTGTCCACGGTTGCTGCTGATAAAACATACAGAACATGTAGTTGTCTTCTTGAATCCTTCAGTCACTTTTAAATACATCTGTGTTTCTTATCTACTATGATCCACCCAGGTGCATTCGGCTGGACGTCACCAGATAACAGGGTCACTTGGTAAATCGAAACATCTGTTGCTATGAAAAGGTCATGATCCTGTCTGAATATAGATTTCGACAACTGAACATGCAACAACCAGACATTTTGATGCTGTTAACTTTTTTAATTCAACTTGTCTGGATGGCTGGCCGATGCCAACATGTGCATGCATCATTTTCATGACTTTGTCTGTAGAAGGGTCTATACAACCCGCAGCCAGAGTGCAGTAAACAAAGGATTGGAAATGGATCAGGCTTCATACAGCTGCTACGGATCAATTAAAAATTGATCGGCCTCAATCCTGAACCTGCATATCAGCTCAGGACATCCAGAGTACAACACAATTCATATGCAAAAAGAACCAAAACATCAATACATATTTATGAGTTGGATTGACTGAGGTTAAAATAATATCTATGAGGAGAGATAGGTTGTTTAACTGGACCAAAACAATATATTGTTTTAGTGTTTTACTGTAGAGTTAATGTCCAGCAATGGCAAAGTATATTTGAAACTGGCTTTCTGAATTACCACTGGTATGACAGTGTTGAAGGATAGATTGTTCACATTGTTTCCCATCTCCTGTTGCTACGACTCCTTCTACCCCAGGCAACTTATTTTATATTTATCACCTCAGTGGAAATATGAAATTGAATTTGGCTTACCTTTTCTGACCAAAGTCTTTAAAAATATGTTCCTGTAAAGGTTGAATGCATACTTGTTTCATAAATTTATTTCAGGAAAGAGAATTAAGCGATGCATAGCAATACTAAATCAAGATTCCTGTTTCTGTCCAAGTGATGCATCCAGCCTCATATTACCATCAATTATATCAACTACCTCTATAACAAACACACCTTATTTGCCATGTTGAAAACTCTCGGTGGCTTTTGCTTCACAATGGTATGAATTATATAAGCACTTAGAAACACAAGCCTCTTGACAGCATGTATTTTAGATAACCCTTTGAACCGTCATACACTCAGTGAGAGCTGCGAGGCAAACACAAATCAATTCTTTAACACTGACAAACTGTCTGAAATGAAAAACAGTAGGCTTTTATGTAAGCTATCTAGAGAGCATGATGAGAGGGGGAAATAATGTTTTGAAAGAAGTATGCTCCTTAAGCATTAAAAGATATGGTGTTTATACAAAACATAGTAAAATCTGCACAAATCAAACAAAGGTGGCCTCTTCAGCACTACTGAAATGTTGATTCAAGAAGAAAGTTAAGAAAATCTGATTTTTTCTTTTCTTCTTAAGGCAGAGCTTCAGCTCTTTGCTGTCTTTTTATGGGAACGTAGCGGTTTCTTATGGGTATACTTTAGAATTTTATTAGGCCAGGCCTAGAGTGCGCTGAGGAATGACAGGATGGGGATGGTGCCATCTTTGTTCAGCAAGGCCCCAGGCAAGCCACATGTAGCCCTAATGAGTCGCTTACAATTTCAGGCTCCGCTTGCTCTCAAACACCAAAAGTAAACTTTTCTCTCCCCCCCACCCCTTCCCTATTCGGGGACCTTAAGAGGATTGTGGGGGTCATTATTTATTCATGCCATTGTGTTTATTCACCAGCCTCTGTGTGTTATGGGAGAGGGAATAGCGCAGCTAGTGCAGGCGGAGTAAAAGCTGATAATTATCCACTATTAGCATTGTTTTTTCAGCCATGGTTTAAGTCGGCTCAGTTGATGATCGGGCTATGATAGAGGTCCAGAACCACCCATTTAGAGCAGATTACCATGTGCACGTCTTTGAAGTCTGGAATCCTCTGCAGGGGACTTGCCGATTTGGGTGTGGACGCATTTATAAGCCTGTTTTTCCGCCTCTTTTTTTTCTGAGCTGTAAGAGAAGATATCAGGTCACGATGGCGGTTACAAACACTCACGTTGACCAGGAGATCCTTAAAAACAGCAACCACATGCCTGCAGGATGTTGTTAACAGTGAGAGGTGAGGAGATTGGAACCTTTACTTTTCATCCCAGAACAAAGAAAGCCCCAGGGATGCTTGAATGGGGCTGCATGGAGGGATTTGGCAATGTCAGAGCTCGTCAGAACTAACATTGATTCAAAGACTAGTGAAGTAAAGAGACAGATATTTGGGCTTGGGTCTCGAAGACTAAGCAGTCTTGAAAATGGATCAATCAGCGATAGTTCAGTTCTTAAATAGTAGTTAGAAAACTTGTCTTTATGTAGTTCATCAGCTAAGCTGTCTTGAAAGGTTCAGATGGCCGTCACATTTATCATATCCAATGAGCATTTCTTATTGGTAACACTTAAAAAGTCGCTGCTCATGGAGTTTTCTATGAAGGTGGCAGTGCAGCAGTAGTACAGTCTCTCCCAAGAAAAAAATAAATATCAGTTAGTTTGGAATTTCAATCTCACATTTCCAGTCTGGTTCCTTATTCCGTTTGTCACGGAAAAGTCGAGACAGATGGCATCTTTCGGCCGGATTGCATGGCACATGGTCTCTCCGGCACAGAGAAATAGAGTGGACTGGATGGATGGGAGTGGCAGAAGCCTGGCAGACGGGGATGTGGGTAGATGATGACTAGGGGATGGAGTGTGTGCTTATAATCACCCAGAGAAGAAATGTCATCTCTAGTCTCAGTCACTCTGGCCTCCTATTCATCTTCCTAGGTGATACTCTGGAAAGCCACTGGCATCAGTGCTCTGCTGAGTGCTAAGGCTTCTGTGCTACTGCTGTTTTTTTTTTATCTTATTTTGATATTTTCCTCTTCCACCAATGCGGAGGAATAGATTAGCACTGAGTGATTACATCCTTTAATGGGTGTAATTTAAAGAGGAGTGTGGGGTAGAGGTTTGATCTATCTGAGGCCTGTGAACATGTTAATGGAAAATTTGACAACTGCTTAGCTGATCTAAATCCCCCGTTTCCAACTACTTCTACCATCTGAACTATTAATGATCAGAGTATTTGTGCTTGTTTTCTGGATTTATTCTTGCTGCCCATTTCTAATTCGGCATTCAATATCTCTTTAAGAGCGAACAGTAGTTGTAAGTAATGGATGCTGGGTTTAAAGTGCTGATAGAAATGTTGCGGGTCAGCCTTAAATGGAATTGTGCCTTCTGCGGTATTGCTTTTTTATTACACACAAATATAATTTCCATTTTCTCAGTAATGGTCTTGTCTATAAAAACAGAACATTTATGGGTATTTACAATTTGTTTTCAACCTTATTATGCATTATGTTCACTCTCCGTTATTATGCTATTGATTCCTAGCAGGTAAACAGCACTGTCAGAGAAAGTTTTATCATTTTTCCGATGTTGGTTCATAAAAGCCCATTTCCCACTTCCTCTTCAAATGTTTCTGCCTTATGTGTCTGTTTGTGGATTTTTGCTGTGTAGTTTAGGGTTGGGTGTTGGACTATGTGCAGCGTCCTGCAGAATTATAGTTTGCACCGACAAATGAATGCCACTGCATCACCTGGGGGAAATTCTTGTAATCCTAAAGCAGGCATATTTTTTTACCATCACCTCAGATAGATTTGTAAAATCAACTAAGAGCTTGATTTAGCTTCAACAAAAAGTGAAAAGTTAACATTTTCTGAAGATGACACACGTGTTTACCAGGCAGCTTATCACCTGCATTTGCTGCATTAGGCTGATGACTTTTTCAAAACCGTCCCTTTGAGCTTTACACTGTCTCATTTGTTTTGTTTTGTGTGGTGAGATGAGATCACCTATCAAGTCTTAATTTCATAAAAGGCTAGTTATGGCTTGCAGCTGTGCAATAGAAAACAATTATGTCAATTTGGGATTCCTAATAATGCTAAAACCAGAATTAGGCAATCTTGTTTGTATTGCCTGGAGAGGTCTTCTAAGTGTGTAATTATTACCGGAGCACATACACCTATAACTTACAAGCACATCAGTGTTCCCAAAACATGGAAGTGAATAATATACATTCAAATTATTTTATGCATTCTCAGTCATTACATAATGAATTTAGCTAATTTTAAAGAATCACCTCAGTTGGTGATTACATGCTGTTTCAACTGCTGTTACTTTGTCCGTCTGATAAACACATGTGTCTTTGTGAAGTCCATTGCATTAATTGATCATATGTCCACAAGTAATATTCAGCAAAACATTTGAAAAGTCCACCTCCAGCCAAAAAAATACAGATTAGAATATGTTTCCTACTGATGAGCAGAACATTTATTTTTTAACCCTGAGGAGCCCATCAGCTTTAGTGTCTCTCTGTTTGTGTGCACTTGTTTTGGCAGAATTGTTAACATTATTTCTCATTGATCAGCTGTAATATCTTGGTCTGATTTTGCATAGTTATCGAACAACAGAAAAATGAAAGTTATTACATTACCATTAACAGTGTTGTTGTGCAAATCCCCTCTGTCATTGAAAGCGATCTACAAATCACAGGCTCAAATAATGTACAATATAAAGTAGCCAAAACTAAACAGCCCTCCAGAATGAATTCTACTTTCTCTTATAACTTCTAGTTAAGACGCAAAGCCTATGTAGTCTGTTTGCTGGATAGACAGTACTATTACAATCTTTATATTGTGATATTGCACATTTAATAGAAATTTGATTGAAATATTTTTTTATAGAAATAATTACGTGATGTCACTAAAATACCTGAACATTCATTGTACTAAATGTCCCATAAATCCAACATCACCTTATTGATTTGCAACATTGCCGACAGTGTCCTAATACATCAAAAAATATATTTAACAGTATGCTGTATGTGGTCATGTCTCCCAACCATAGACAGCAATAGTCTGTCAGCCTGTAAGCCAATATTCACCACCTCTTTCATCATTTTACATTGCAAAAACATCCCCACAGGGGCTTTGCTTCCTTCAGTCACAAAGACCGTCAGTGACACAGAGGCAGGACTAACACTGCCTTCCCACCGTCTTTGAAGTTCAAACCAAACCAAGAGCAGTGATATAGTAGGCAAGAGGGCACATTCAATCAGTCATGGCAGAGCTCAAACACTGCCAGTCCGTTAGAAAAATACAACTCAAAAAGGGTATCACACCACCTTTCATGGGTTTAGCAGCTCTAAAGCCTTTGTATCGCACTACATCTCTCAGACAACGTGATCCTAACTAGTGCACATTTGTGTTGCACGCTGTAAACATGGCCACTGGAGCTGGGTAACAGGGGACAAAGTTGGAACGTTGAAAAAGGAATTGATGATGCCCAGGCAATTCGAAAGCTATTACACCCAATTAAGGTACATCAGCGGCCAAAGCACCTTGTAGGCAAATATAACTCAATTAAATGGCCATTATTTGTATTAGGTTTGGCATAATTGGCTTTTTTCTAAAACCCAACTGTTTTCTTTTCCCCTTTGTACAGGCTTTCAATGCTTCCTTAATGCCTCATAGCATACTCGCTCTACAGTATGAATTAGTTATTAAGACTTAGTGTTCAAGTCAAAACGACATGTAAACTCATGGCCCATTTTCACTGAGAACTACAGAGTACACACTGCTCTCTGTTCATTATGATTTCCTACGCTGCAGAAAATGTGTTTAGCCCGAACACTTACTTGAGGACCGCATGTAGGATTAACATTAATAATAAGCATGCATTTATAACATGGTCTCCAACACCCCAGATGATTTTGATTCCATATACCAGTCTAATGTGCACAAGATAACAGACGGATGCGTGCCTCTCAAGTGAAGCACTCCAGAAGGAACACATACCTCAGATGTCTCCAAAGAGAGTTAATCAACTGAAAGGGAAGGTTTTCATACATGAAAGCTGTCGTTGCTGGCAGATGCTGATACGAATCAGACATTAATCTTTAGCGGGCCTTCCTGACATCACTCCCATGATCTTTTTTTATTTTTTTATCCGTGCAATTAAATGTCTGCTGATTGAAGAATGTATAATGAAAGTGAAGCTGACATTAAAAGGGGTCGGTCTGATTTAGGAGTTGTAAACGTACACCTTCACCGATTAGTTCAAACAGAAAGCAGTGTGTGGTTGACTTGGTCCGAGCATGAAGGCGGTGGACGGCGTCAAAATGTGGTGAATCGTGTCACCAGAATTGCAACATTCACTGCAAAATGCCAAGCAGACACAGGTGTGGAATAAAACCCACCGCGTCGTAGGAAATACCCCCCAACCACCATGTACCATGTGCCCACACAAAAAAAAAGAGCTGTTCACTTCGCTTTGACCTCCGCATGCAAATACACCAACAGTTACAAGAACAGGAAGGACCTGAGAACATATTAATAGATTTTTTACCAGTCTGGCTCTGGTATGTGGCGGGAACAGTAAGTATAAAAATCCAATAGAGTCAAGCAGCTGAAAATATGAGACAAGCTTTAAACATCGTATCTTGGAGCGAATCCCACTTCGCCTACATGGATGACAAAATTTGTGCCAATTACACAACATTTTACTGATCTGCCAAACTGCCAACCTTTAGCACACCCCTGTACAAATGCTTCAGCGCAACTGTCCAAGCCAGCGTAGTAACACACAGTATTAGAGATGTCTTTGTTGTTGTTTGCCCTGGAGTCATTGCAGAATATTAAGATGTGAATTAAGCTTTAGCTTTGATAAAAAAAATGCTGGCGTTTTGACTACGTAAATCCTACATGCAGGCCGTCACGCTCAGTGGTAAAATGGAGATTGAACACAATCTGCTGACGCTCTGAGTCATTCCTCTGCGTCCTCTATGCTTTGTGTGCCACGCGGCATCAGTTGATGGTACAGGACAGGCGCAGAGATTGTTTGGTTTTTTTCGCCAGTGTTCATCAGCAAATACGCTGCATTTTTTATAGATGCTGCCTGCGGCTGGAGTCCTTGAGCATACAGATAATTCCTGTTGTCACTGTGGAGTCACACATCTGCTTCACTTTGCTCGGTATTGTGGGTACTGTGTGTATTGTGTAGTAACATTTAACAAGGTATATAGATTTTATTTACCAGGCTAGTGTTTAAAGAATAACAACCTTGAATATATATATATATATATATATATATATATATATATATATGTATAGCTTCAGAATGTATATCAATGGGAGGCAAAATCAGAAAGATTAGCTAAGTTTAGAGACAAAGAGAGAGGGAACAAAAAGACATGCCACATGAAAGATGTTTACTCTTCTTTCTCAATTTTCTTTCACTCGACTAAATTCTCCTTCTAAATTATATTCTCTATTTACCTGATTTAATAATTATCTCCCTTGGGCGGACAAGCCTCCCTAAATAAAGGCATCTTTTTCAACATAAATGATGATGACTGATTCCGCCTCTATCTCATGCTGAAACTTGATGGTTGTGATTAGGCTCACAGTTTCCAATGCATGATTCTGCACTACAGTCCCTACATTAATGATAGCAGTTAGCGTGGGTGTGTACATCTTAAACAACCGTGCTGATTTCTCCTCCTGCCTCCACTGGTTTGTTGACACAAGCAGACGTTCGCAGACATGCATACAGAGATTGATCACATTAACATAATGCTGTGCTTCCCGCGGGGGCTTGTGGGACTGTGGTGGGTGGACCTCGGACCCTCATGCACCCAAAAGCCTCAATCTTGTGCACTTTGAATTCAAAAAAGTGCACAAGAATAAAAATATGAATCAATTTATTTGCTATAATGTCTTATTAAATAAGATATAGCCTAATTAATAAGTATATAAAGTTGTTAAAATTAGCTCCACCTTTAGCAGCTGTAGCATTTAAGTGATGAACACATTAACACACAATAATCAATAACTATAATCCAATGATTTAGGCCTACTGTTAATATAGTATTTGAAATGTGCCATTCTTCATCATGAGTATACTTTTACTTTTAATACTTCAAGCAAATTTTGATGCCAATTCCTTTAAAGTAAATTTTGAATGTTGGACAGAGTATTTTTACCACAATGCTCTAGTATATACATGAATGATAAATACATTGGTTGTATAAATATGATTGGTGATGGCATATCATCCTGCAACCAGATGATCTCCCACCATCTCAGCAACAGCCAGTGTATGTGCTCGTCAACACTTAAAAGTCTTCTCAGTGTGTTTGAGTACAACATAGAACACCTACTTGCTTATTTATTGGAAGTTGTAGGGTTGTTAAAAAGTATTGATGCATAGCTGTCCACCCACATTCACATGTTTCTGCTGCTGTTCAGCTTCTGTCTCTCATACCAGCCCCAAGTACTGTTAACGTTTTTCCCTCAAAAATAAATGTCATTCTTTGAACTGAGCTTTGAAGTGAGGTTTACATCTCCTGAATTATTGTTGCCTTAACCACTTTTGTTATGTTTTTTACAACGTACACTGAGGAACTGTTATACTTTTTAAAAGTATTTTATGAAATGAATATTATCTAAATTAATCTAATGTAAAAATGTTCAAAGTAAGATTTTAGAATCATTGAATCTTAAGTCATAGAATTAAAATACATTCACTGTTGGTAAATTATTACACCGGAACCAAAAATATGTAACAAGACATATATTCAGAAGGTGTTGCACTAAATACTACAATATCATTAGCAGTAATCCTAAACCTGCAGATCACAGTCACCGATGGGTTTGTCCACTCTTTTAATTGGATTGCTAATGAGTTGATTTACACCTTTAATGCAGTGGATGTCTCTGTTTGCAGTCAGGCCAAGTCAGGTAGTGATGGGCACTTCCTCAAGCTGTCAGGGACTAAAGCAGTAGCTCATGGTCCAGGGGCTCCTAAGTAAAGGTCCCCCTTTAGCTGCTATAATATAGTAAGTGAAGGCGAAGGCAATCAACTCTGGCAGCCAGTGAAACTTCTCTGGCCATCTCCAGCTGTGGCTTCTCGCCCTGTCTGTGACTTTAGGTGCACGTGGCCCGGGCATGAACGGCACAAGCCAGCATCAATTAAACCCAGAGAGACAGTAAAAGCTCAGCGCGCAAGACTAATGGCGGCCGAGCATGACTACTTTGACCTCATTTAGGTTACGACTTTGACCGTTTTTCTTTTAGACAACTTTAATCTTTTCTTGTCTCATTGATTAATTCTCTGTTATACGCTGTTATATTCAGACAGGGTGCTGCTTCAGCTCATTTCTGTCTTTTGAGTTGAGAACTTCACTCTTGCCCCCGGTGTTTCATAGCGGTGGATTCCAGCTCAGTAAATGGTACTCTGTTCAGCAGAGTGTTGTTGTTTTGACACACGTTAAATGTAGTGTCTTGGATGTGACCGAGGGATTCCGGAGACGACTGTAATGATACTCTTTTCAGCGGCGCTTCCTCTCCCGGTCATACATTGCTGAACATTCAAGTACAACAGTGTCACGGTCATTAACCCACGGCATGGCCACTGTGACTCTTCACCCATTACCTGCAAGCAGCATCAGAGGACCGAGAGAGAAATGAGGTGTGCGGTAGTGAAGTATATGTGAAGCACAAACTGTGACTCTGGGGCAGTGGGCATTTGCTGCTTGTATAGGGCCGCGGCTGATATGTTAATATCACTAATTGTTTCCTAATTAGATGCGAGTCAGTGAGTCGTATTTTAATACTCTTCAGGGATCATTACAGAGCGAGAGGAAATTTATCTCTCCTGATGGATGGCGGTCCAGTCAGCAGGAATTTCGACATCACGACCGGCGGACTGATGGGAAGATGGGGAGAGCGGCAAACTGATGGCTTTGTTCGCTGCAGTCATGTTACTTAAGCACTCCATTTTCAGCGTGGCGCGGAGCTGCATCAAAAGTTAATCACACATTAATAGGAGCTCCGTGGAGATTTAACATTCCATGACAGCATGGGGATTGGAGCCAATAAGCCCTGAAAGACGAAGTAGTGTGATATTTGTATGTGGGAATTAGGGTTGCATATTGGTATATAATAAGGAGCTATAAATAATCACACGAGCAAAATATTCTTATTCTACAGTTAAGGCTAGTGGCCAGTCTGATCCCTGTTGTATTCTACTGACACAGAGTGCAGGAGAAATAGGAAGGATTGGTTCAGGTTGGATGCATTTCTTGGCTGGCAGGGGTTTTATATGTGTTTCCACAGGAGGGGGGCATTCATAACCCTGCCACATCTGGAAACATAATATTAATTTTACTTCTGCATAGCACACGAATTTGAATCTGCTAGTGTCATTTTTTAAGTTCTTTGAAAAACAGTTTTTTTGAATGGTGTATTTTTGACTTTCAAAACTTAGTGTCTGGGATTTTAAGTATTTTTCAGTTGTATTGTTTTAGAAGATTTAATGTATGGGTGGACGGATATTGAAAAGTAAATTTTTCTATCTTTTTATTTTTTTCTATCTTTTTATTTTTTAAGCGCCAGTGAAACAGAAGTTAGAGTGTCTTTAGTTTCTGAACTGTGAATCCCCCACTGTGAGAAGGAATTTTTGAGCGGTGTTATGTTACAAGAGGAACATAAATTAAATCAGATCATCACGTTTGATTGGACTGCTCCAAAGTGGGCGGGCTTAGAATGCTGTAGATGTGGAGCTACACAGGGTTCCACACACCTCCCTCGTCCCTAAAAGTTGCAGATTGATTGATAGATAGATGTCATGATATATTGGTTGAAATTGGTCGATACTAGCTTAAATAAGAACACGTCATATTTTGTTTTACAGGAAGAAAAGATGATTGGATTTTGATTTAAGAAATACAAAGAAATTTATGTTCCGTAATTATTTTTTCAAATATTGTTAAAGATGTGCCTAATATGACCTGGGCTGTGCTCTAGAAGGCAAAAGGGTATTTTTCTTTTCATCTCAACCTGGAATTGTTCTCTTCTGCATTTAAGATCTCAAAAAGGTGTTTTTTTTTCTCTCTCTAAGCCAGTGCCAGGCATTTACCTTTTCTATTCTATCTCAAAGCCATTTTAGTTGTTTGGATTGTTCTTCCCAGCTGTGGTGAGGTGGCAGAGACAAAGGCAGATGTGTCCCTGTTTGTTTTTGAAGTGTCGGAGTTAAGTCTTGCTTGTGTGTGTGTGTGTGTGTGTGTGTGTGTGTGTGTGTGTGTGTGTGTGTGTGTGTGTGTGTGTGTGTGTGTGTGTGTGTGTGTTCTGTGATGTTGCCTGTGTTTGAATGTGTTTCATATCCCCCCCATGTGTTGTCTCTGTTTGTGGTCCACAGGTCCTCCGCTGCATTGTTCATCCGCCTCCTCCTCCCCTGTTGAGCAGCTCCCATACCCTCCCCTTTCCATTGCAGCCAATCAGAGCCAGGGAGGGTTGCTAGGTAACTGTGCGGCTCAGCCAGCCCAGGACTCTGACTCTGAGGATGAGTTTGGCCCCAATTCATTCTTAGTTAAAACTGGCTCAGGGAACCTGTATGCTCCTGCCACTGCAACTGCTGATGGTGAGTTGTGTTTTCAAACTACTGTTGCTTTTCTAGAGGTTAGCCTTCCCCTGCTCCTGGACATGTTGTGTTACAGGTCATGCAGATGGCTGTGGGCAAGAGTATGTTCCGTTTTTTGTTTTTTTTCCCGAGCACCATGAGAAAACTTTGAGTCGATATGTAGCCTCAGGAAAAGCACAAAACTCTCTGAAGCAAGGTCTGCAAAGTTCAGAGCCTCGCTCAAACAGATGGACGATTTTGGTTCAGTAGCAGATATTTGTCACAGATATTTCTCTTCGCTTTCAATGCGTGCTGGTGGGAGTAGCCATCCACAGTGCCTCTATAGAATATTGAGCATTGTTGCATCCTCCGCAACTCATAAAGAAAGTAAGCAATAAATGAAGAGAGTTACTTCACACCAGGTGCTAGCCCCCGCTTTATCATCATATATCCCTCTCATATATCCCTCTCATTTGAAGTTCTATTAGCAGCGATAGCCCCACTAAAGGCACACTGTAGTTTTATATTTTGATAGCATCTCAGACAGTGCTCCTTGAGTGAGATTAGGTTTGAAAACTCCCTGTGTGGTTTCTCATTAATAAATGTCAGCTACTCATTCCTCTTAAAACACTCAGTGTTTCCTGCTGTTGACTTAACACTCATTCAGACTGACAGAATGACATTTGGGCTCCAACTGCAAACATAGCGTTGATGGTTGAGGAAAGAATTCAGTGACTGTAAAACATGTACAGTCCATTTACGCAGTAGCAGTCAGGGTGTGTTGCATGTTGGATCAGCAGTTAACCTACTCGTTTGATTGTTGTGAAGATTTTATTTTGATATGCAACAAGGGGTGCTTATAATTGTGTGTGGCAGGGAATGTAGTTTGGCTTGTCGTGTTGCTATGATCATATCTGTCTGTTCCTGTATAAGCGATTACTGTAGATTCATAGACATCTCATGCATTCATTACTGCCTTGGAAGGCCTTGATGTGCACAAATTCAATGTGCTTTGTTTATAACACTGCAAACACTCAATGCATGGTATATGAAAAATGCATCGGAAGTATTTCCTAAAGGTAACCTGAGGAAACCTGATTTATTATTATAGTCACAAAACTCCACACTTGTAAATGCAGCAGGTTATATATTCCTGTTTGTGATCTGTCAACATGTAAATATGAAATGTTGTCATTCAAACTCAGCGATTTATGTCCCATGAGTCATCACTTTGCATGCCGAATAGGGTATGTTTTTTAAATATTTGAATGTTGTTGCCTTTCAACTACAACTACTTGCTTCTTGCATCTGCCACTGACGTGGCAAACACAAAACAAAATAAAATGGTCCAAATAATTGATCCAGCTTCTAAGTTAACTACCCAAAGGGTTGAATAACATCAACCTCCGGAGTGCCCCAGCTGCCTGCTCAGAAAGCCAGGAGAATGAGTTATTAATCCCGTCGCAAATCTCCCCCCTCACCCTAATTCCACAGTTGCAACACGCCGGTCACCGGTGGTGACACGGCAGTGCTTAAGGGGACATGGGTGGGGGGAATGGCCTTTACCGCGACAGATTTGTCTCATAACAATGATACTGATTTGCATAGGTGCAGCATTTAGGTTGGCCTCAGGCTGTCAGAAAGGAGAGCACTGAGGAGGAATATCCTCAGCTCTAGTTGTTGCTTTAGTCATCTACAGGATTTGTAAGATTCCTTTTAAGCTGCAAAGTACAGCATGTTTCTGTGTGTCCCTTGGGTATACAGTCTTTTCCTATTTGTATATCTCTGTAGCATAAAACCAGTACTCTGGATACTCTTGTTCATTCTGAGGACCTTTCACCTCACGGCAGTTGTAAGTATGAATAAATAAGTAAAATTTGCAAAAAAAAAATTAACTTTGAGATTCTTCTATGACGCTTTTCATTGTTTAATTATGGACAATCTTTGACACTAAAGAGCCAATTACAATCAGAGAGAGAAGAGCCTCCATTGTTCACTTAAACCACCTAATGAGCCATGTCAGCTTGCTCCATGCCTTGTCGCACATTTTCCACATCACATCCTAATACTTTAAGAGCTTGCAGATTTTTGTTTATTCAAATCTGCTTATCTTGCATTTTTGGTTAAAATGTATTTTACTGATTCACTCCAGTGAGCGACACCATGTACTCCCATTGGCTGTGATTTGAAGCCGCCGCTTGAATCCAATGAAAAGTGACTAATACAGTTATATCAGGAAAAATCCTGATTTATGTAGATATTGTTTTGTTATTTTAGTTTTTGCCTTGGTCGTTTTTGTGTGTTGATTTTCACAAAAGAAAAGAGCGATATCTGATGACTCTCTATGTAAAATATTTCCAGCCCCAAAGCTTTTTTTTGGCCAATAATTTATCTTAATTCCTTAACCCAGGCTGGTTTCAGCATTTCAAGGATGAAATGACTTCATTAAAACGTGTTCAATGTGTAGTGAGACTGTTCCCCTCAGCGGCATAAACTTCATTTCCTCAAGGTGACAAAACTAGAGTGAACTAGGGAGTGGTCTGGAGGTGGCTCGCAGAACAGAGCTGCACACAACTGCACAGCCAATGTGATTAAATCAAATATCACACATTTCCAAGAATTGTCTGATCGAATTTATGGAAATGTAAATTTATGGTATTCTAATTTATGCATGATCTTCATGCAGACTTCATGTTGTCAAATGCAGTGTAATCTGGAATTAAGTATGCATCTCAGGTTTTCAGTGAGCATTACATGAGCACAAAAAAAAAAGGATAATTTTAAAGCCACCATGGTAAAAAATAGCTGCAATATCAAATCACATCTCTTTGACATACAGGTCAGTTATTGAAGAAATATTCAAATTCAGTGTTGACACAGTGCAGGGAATATTTACTTTTTTTGCTGTCAGTAAACAACCACAGAAAACCATGTGTGCCTAAAATAATTGGATCACAGTGTATCTGTTGTGCTGGAAAACAGGTGGCTTTTTATCACTTTGGATTGCATTTGCTCAAGGTCATCTCTGAGCCGGCACATAGGATTTAAAATGTTATGCTGGATTTTAAACAAGTAAATGCTCTCAGCAGCATATCGTTACTCACATTAGTAGCCTCTGAGGCTGCAGAGGTTGTTTTTTTTGTTGTTGTTGTTGTTCCTCGGGATCCTGTTTTCATGCGGAAGAACAGTGAGCCAGAGTTTCTGTAAGGCTGACGAGGCTGCTCGCTGAGGCCTGCAGTCCTTTTGTGGAGCATGTGTTTCCCTGTGGCCCCTGGCTTTCTCTGAGGGGCTTCTTCCTGGGGAGTCTGCCAGTGGGAGCTCGCTGCCACGCTGAGCTGCAAGATCTGAGACACTGTGAGCTTCCCGTATTAGCATTTCTTAATGCAAAACAGCATGGGGTCGGCCAGTGTTGGCTTTCAGTGCATCCGAGCTCCCCTGGTGAAAGGGCCAGCGCAGCACCACCACCTCACAGCTGACCAAGCAGGAATGCTGGGCTGGGTACAAGGCCCGGGGGACGTGGCTGTGCGCGAATTCAAATAAGTCTTCATTCGAACTGCCTAATCATCCCCCTGTGTCTGTGAGGATGGGGAAAATGTGGTTAAAAGAGGTCACACCAGAGAGTAATTCATCAGCCAGACACCACGAGGAATGAACTATCTGAGGCTGAATAATAATTTAATGAGTAGCACATGGCAACTCAAATGCAATGCCCATGTTTTTCCTCGAGTTTTGTGAGGTTACATTTTTGAGTTGACATATCAAAAGGAATATTTTTTTTATTTTGAGTTATCAATGAACTGCAGCCAACAGACAATTTGTCCAGTCCCGTTCGACTTGCTGTTCGTCAATGCGGATAATGCGTTTTGCATACCTACATTTCTTCTTTTCATTGACATATATCGAGATGCATCACTTTCATTCCACGATAATTGCAGACCATCTGTGCCCTCTAACAAAATCTTCAACCTCTTGATGGATATGCAGCAGAGTGACACACAGAGTCGAGCATACACAACCACTTGTCTTGTTCCTGCTAAGGCAGCTCAAAAGAATGACAGAAAATCCATTTGATCTCAGAGAGCCAGAGAGAAGCATATGCCAGGACTAGTCCTAATGGATAAGGTTGCAAACAGCATTAAACCTCCTTTTTTTTTTTTTACAATTGCTTTGTTTAAAAAAAAAAAAAAGAATTCAGGCTGTTACTTTTGCAAGGGCTCACGTAACCATTTCATACAATACATCGTATGAAACTACTTCTTCTAGTTGTCATACCTCATTTGGTGTGCTCAGTGAAAGCGCATGGAAGGATGTTAAGTACAATAGCAGGTTTTTTCTCCTCCAGTTAGTAATGAAGGTGAGCTTACATTCGGATTCCAGAAGGTCTTTTCCCCCCCTCATCCCCATGGAGAGAGCCATTCGAGAGCTGAGCGTTACCCCCACCATGTGTTGTTTGTGGTACCTGTTACCTCTCAAATGAGTCCAGGAAAGACAGCTAGTATTCCCGCATGGCTCTTCCCCCCAGACTTCTCTAATGGTGGAGGAAACATCAGGGCCAGCAGAGAGAACCAGCTACAGGGAGCCAGCAGAGATTGCAGCTTCACTGCCTTCATGACAAATTCAATTTGTATTTTTATAGACAAACGCTACTCAACTGGAAACTTTGCTCTTATGATTAGCCATAGGGGCTGTAGCAGTAAGTTAGATTTAACGATTTATCTGGACGCTGGATAGCTTCTGATTAATTCTGCATCGAATGGCTAACACCTCAGTGCGTAGGTCCGGGTGTCTGTGGCATGTCACATCGTTTTATTTCATCAGGTGTGATCATCGCTGCTGCAGATTTTTTCTACTGTCCTCGTTCAGAAATAGAACTTTTCCCAGGACACTGTGCATAGTGGCAAATTATGTCGGAACCCAGTGTTCCTCCATGTGTAAACAAATGTGGCAAGAATGATGCCACCAAAATGTTATTCTATGTAAATATAAAGCTAACGTAGGTAATTTAAAGGTGTAGAATATTGCACCATGTCAAACTTCACATCTTCCAGCATACATTTATTCATGTGTATTGAATGTGCCTTACAACTTAAAGGTAGAATGAGTTTGATTTATCTAAAAACTAATGTTGGATACATGGTTGCCTTTCACCCACTAGTGAACACCCTGACCCAACCATGGGGGTGTGGCTTCTGGTTTCATTGAACTGGGAGGAGGGGTCAACTTTAAATGTTGCTTACAAACCGTAACCAACAAATCCCACACATCCTGCCTTTAAGTAGTGGATACTAACTAGAACTACCAGATGGAAGCTATTGTTGACTATCCAATGAAATATGACCAAAACAATATTAAGGCTGGTCTCTTACATATAGTTTTACTGCTGTAGTGCAGGTTATTGAATTGTTTCCATGACCAAGGTTGCTGATTTTTAGTCAGGCAGGACAGCTGATATCGATGGGGACATTTGTACTCCTCATTTGTAGAGTGGCATTGTTATTGACTGGTCAATGTTAATATGATAGTTTGCAAAAATGTACTACAAGAAACAGATTTCTTTTCACTAACTAATGCAAGATGAGTAGTTTTGTTGATGGGTAACTCAGACAGTTGGTGTTGGTCACTGAAATCACAGACACAAGAAAATGTACTCTCTTATAAAAGTTTAAACATAAGCTTTCATATCAGTTCATTGTGCAATTTAATTAAAATAACTGTATTGCATTTTAAACAACATCATATTGCTTTTGGCTAGGTAGGTAGAGTACTACACACCTTTACCTATAAAACAAAAGTATAGCAATCCCTTGAATTAATAAGATTATCATATTTAGGACATTTTGAATTCTTTATGTAATGAGCTTCCTTGTGTTGTGTTATCTGTGGATAAAATGCAGCACAGTCTCCAAGAATCCACACTCCAGTCTTCATATCATATAATAAACACATTTCATAAATTCAACATGAAACTTAGGAAACAGAAAGCGCTCAGATAACACATACAGTACGTCTACCAAAGCTCTTCATAATAGAACATTTTTAAATTTGTATTCCACACTTAGTTCGGGATCAGCTTCAGAACATGCACAGCGTTTCACTATCATGAGATACATTTGCCAGATTTTTTTTTCCATGACTAAACAGGGAATATGCTCAGATATCTCGCATAAATCCAATACCTAGTTTTGGTTCAGTTTAAGTGTTTTTCATAAAATCCTTAATTTTATATTGCAGCTATTTGGTACCTCACAAGTTGCATAGTCTCCAAGCAATTAAAACATCTAACCATTAGACAGACGTTGCTGTTATCTCTCATGGTGGGGGTTGAGGTCCTGGCTAATGAAGTGGATTTGCCTTAATTACTCATCTAGAATAGCGTCAGGAGGCCTTAACCAGTCCATACATCTGTTAGGAAGAAAAATGAAAAACCCACATTCCCAGACTGAATGGATATCTTTAGGCTTCTTTTTTGAATGCCATTCGAAGGTTTGGCTATTGTAGCCAAGTCCCCCTTCTATGTCTCTCTGATAACAAATGAATCTCCTTTTCATGCCAATTTCGTTGTGCAAAGCAGGTCAATAGAAAACCATTTATTTTTCCTCTGTCCTTTGGATAGTAGTGAATAATTGTTGCTGAATCACCACATCGTGTCGCTTTGTCTCATAAAGTGTCCTGCTTCTCGTCCTTCTGTTCAACTCCCAGAAAATAGCGGTGACTACTCACCTGGCTGTTAAAGGGTATAGAAGGGACAAGGGAAGACATGCATACAGTCAAGTAGTGAATTTCAATCATGATGCAGTTCTCTTTTTCTAAAGGACATGTTCTTTAATGCAATGAAATGGTGATGGCTTATATGCAGATAAGTAGGAGAGTGAAGTAGGTGGATTTACTGCAGCAACACTTCCATGTAGACTGTCAAGCACTTGGAAGCACCTACATGTACAAGATTCTTTAAAAACGTTTATATTAATTTGACATTGACAAATGATTAGGCAGCAGTACTCAAAACTTGACTAATTCCAGGCACATTTTGAAACTTGATTTAAATGTGGGTTGGATTGTGATCAAATATTTCAAATTTCTATGTTAACACTGAGTAAACCTGCATATTATCTTACATCTATTTGAATAATCCAGTTTTATTAATGAGCTATTATTCCCCCAAACACTTTTTGATTTTGAGTTAGTCTTATAGTCCAGAAAAGTATAAGTAAGCCTCAATCATTATTGAAAGACAACGGTGCAATTGGGTTCTAAATATTTCTGGTAGCTGCTTTTCTTTTGGTCCTCTGTTGTATATAAAGTGGTTAGATAAAATAGGTTTTGAACTGTGATTTGTCACTACATAATATGTTTAGCTGATTTACTGTGATTCAATTCCAATAGTGCTAACCCTACACTAACCTTCTATTTCTATTTCAAGAACAGTTTGTTTCATCAACACACCTTTTCATATCCCAGCTACTTATATGCTGCAACACTTGACACTGTAACAGGAACCTGTTCCTATTTACATCTGCACACATCTTGATGCTAAGCCTCCAGTTTCTCTTACCAGTGACGGGTTATTGCTTCTATTCTTATTCAACTGTTGCTATGAGCGATCTTTGTCTCTTTCTGTCCTCTCAATTCTCAGTCTGGTTGAACAAATGTACAGTGTTTTGTTCTCCATGTACAAATCAGGACTTTCTTTGCAAAACTGTCATACAAAATAACATCTATTTGTAGAGAGGACCTAAAATAATGAAAGAGAGTTCAAAAATATATCGTAGCCCTCACTATTTTTACACCATCTGGCCATATCAAGCTTTTGTAGCATGCGATTCTAAACATTAGAACGGCAGTCTTTATTGTACATTTTGGAGGCTAGACCTTCTCAAATCATTTCACAATGAATTTAGTTATTGATTTCCAAAAGTCATTTTGACTTTTACTTCCAATTATAATGCTTTTCTAGGCAGGGAGTTGGCAAAATAACAGGAACACCTAAC
The DNA here is from genome assembly GCF_027596085.1 of Anoplopoma fimbria. Taxonomy (NCBI): domain Eukaryota; kingdom Metazoa; phylum Chordata; class Actinopteri; order Perciformes; family Anoplopomatidae; genus Anoplopoma; species Anoplopoma fimbria. The sequence goes on from NC_072449.1 coordinate 26,143,933, forward strand.
AGTATTTTGAAAGCCCACACAGTGGCCGTAGCGTGCATCCTAAAATGTTTTACAAGTAGGGTTCTCAAATAAAAAAAATGTGTTACCAGGTGTTAGAAACATTAATCACTTGTTGCCCCACATTCGCTTGATCGTCACAGGAAGTAAAGTATTTGTTTACCGAGCAGTAAAGGCATTCCAGTGCAGTGATGCATCTGTCCTGCTGATATATTTCTCTGCGTATGTCTGTGCCGTCCCTGCATCGAATTAGCATAACCTTATTAATGGCTTTAGGGATCAGGTACATTACTGAGCGGGAGGGAGGTCATCAACAGCTGCAGTTTTACCTCAGACCAGTCCATTGTTCATCAGGACTGTGGTGCGCCTCTCTCTCTCTTACTGGTTCGGCTAATTACGAGGGCAGCATTGTGCAAAAGTGTACTCAGTATGGGACCATCTATCAGTGTGACGGATGCATAATATGGCTCTCGATTTCTGCCAGGGGTTCATACTATAGAACATGTGGACTATGCGGCAGAGAGCCAGGTTCAAGATAGAGTCTGAAGGTGAAGGTTTTTTTTTTGTTGGCTACTAATGAAACATATAGAATATAGATATAATTGAGCGAAAATGTGTAGAATTGCTAAACTTTCTGTGAAGCCCCCGTGTGTTTGAAAGCCTTGCAAGAAGAGACTTCAGCATGTGCTTGAGGATTAAACTACATTTTTGTCCTGTTTTTTCTTGCCAAGCCATTCGTTAGCACATTACCTGAGAACACAAAGGGCTTTCTCTCAACTTTCATAAAATGCCTCAAGCACTGAAGCTCAATCCTGCTTCCGAGTTTTGCACCTCAACAGCTTGTGAATCAGTCTTCCTTGATTGATACATGTTGATATAGCATCTTCATGCTCCTGACCCCCACAGAATCTGAATGACACTAAGCTCCTCAACTGGCGCGAGTTGGTATCGCTTTAATAAAGGAGCTGATTATACAAAATAAGCCCTCTGTGTGTCTATATTGCGCTCCCTCTGCTGTAAATTGGCAATTTAGTGTTGTGGATATCTGTGAAATAAAGGAGGCTTGCTGCTATAAAGAAAAGCCACTCTCTCATTCTGTGTCAAGCCAGGAGTTCATTGATTGATGAATGGCTTAACAGATGTGGAAACAAATGGATACAGAGTGCACAAGGACATTGGTCTTCTATCTTGTGAAGTGCAGAGAGCATCAATAGTGCATATAGGACCACTGGATAAAATCTGGTCCTATAGACTTCATATCTAATAGTTTTAAATCATCTGATGGGAAGTAACAACAGAGCTGGTAAAAGACCTAAAAAAAGGAACAAAAAGAGTCAGTTTTGGCTTTTGGTCTGTAAAAAAAACAAACCTGCACGGTGTCATTTACAACCACTTTATACAAACCACATTGAATCATTCAATCCTGCTTTAATCATTTTAGAAACATTTAAATGATTAGACCATTACTTTCTCTCAAAAATCTGGAAGAGGTTTTCCACGCCTTCATACTGTGACCAGCCGATTAGACTACTTCGTGTTCTCTAGCATCAGCCTCCAGCTCATCAGAAATTCTGCTGCTAGTATTTTGACCCAGGCTAGTAAACATGACCACATTTTAAAGATCCTGGCCTCCTTACACTACCTGTTCAGAATTGATTTTAAAGGTTATTATCGATTACGTGCAAAACACCAAGTTATTTATCAGATCTTTTGTTGCACTATGTTCCCCCTTTTCTGTGATCTTATTTTTTACATTTTTGTTTTACTTTCTTTGTTTACATATTTAGTTTTTGGCTTTTAGTTCATCTCATACTCTTTATGTTTTAAGTGAGTTCTGGTTTATAGTAAAGCATGTAGTAACTGTGTTTTACAAGACACTATACAACGTTTTTTTGGATTATTATTATTATTATGCATGCTCAAAATCCTTCCCTGGCTAAATAAATGTAAAATAATAATAAGAAACCAACTCGTCTGTTTACAAAGGAGCCAGTGTCCATTCTGAGCAAACTGTCACAGGTCTCTGTGGGAGGCAGAAAATCACAGAAAGAGACCAGTTAGGAGAAATAATGAGCAGAGGAGAGGACTTTTTTAAGAGTGGTTCACATAAGGGCTTTGCAGCTCTTCACTGATATTAGTTTAGGTGTTAATTTTTGCACTGCTGGAGAAGCTATGGCTAATCATACATCAGTCATTGTGCAGCTTGGGGAGTTAAAATAACACCTCTTCTTACCCTGCTAGCACACACGTGCACACTTCCACCAACCTTTTTTGAATATGCTCCCTCAAAGGATCCACAGTTTTGAAGCTCTCTATATATATTTTTTTCTTTCCTCTTTCTCTTTCAGACGGAGCCTTTCAAAACCATTCTCGGCTGCGGACGCCTCCTCTACCACTCTCCCACTCCCACTCGCCCAATCATCAGCACCATGCGGCCTCCATTAACTCCTTGAACAGGGGCAACTACACACCGCGGAGTAACCCAAGCCCTGCGCCCACAGACAGCTCTGTCCCTCCTGAGGGTCCGGCCAGTGGTCAAGACTCCGGCAGCACGCAGGACAACTGGCTGCTCAATAGCAACATCCCCCTGGAAACGAGGTACCCTGTGACTTTTCACCCTGACGATCTATAGAGATGTTGGCAAGTCTTGGCTTGAGTTTTTCATGCTCCCTGCTCCATATTAAAAAAAACGCAGTGCTTACAAGGAGCAAAGTAAAAAAATTGAAAATATCCTGCGAGGGGCGAGGGCCTACGTCTGAAATAAACGTGATTTTGTGGCAAACAAGAGAAAAGTGCTGATTTTGTGTCTTCGTCTCAGGTTAGCAATCCTAAGATAGAGTAATTACGATCACGTTGGATATGAAACACTTCTCGCTAAAATTACATTTGGGCTCCCGTGAGCAGGCTTCATAGCTCCTCCACTTCAGCGCCGAATTTTATTTATTATTTCATATTAATCAGTGCTCGGTTCTCTAGCACATTTCTCAATAGGAGGCCCTTGTGTGAAGTGGGTCTGTCAAGTGTTATTGTAACAAAGGGAATATCTGTTGGTATTTCTTCATCTGGTCTTATTGCAAGGCGGGATGAAATCAAGAATAGCATGGCATGTTATCTCAACCCTCATTATGATCACAGTAATCTCTCTATAAGCTTCTCTGTGTGATCAGGTTGCCTGCTGAGCAAATTTAAATAAAAATACATTATGTAGCCTTGATTATTTTCTTTCTTGAATTAGATGATTTGATTATATGGATCTATTCAAAGCGATCCAATAGAAAACCTTATACCACATCGTGGCCTATAGTGTGTACAATAAACACGATGCCATGAATAGAAGGACTGTCTCTTTCTTCAGTTTTTGTGAGTCGGTTCAGTCAACAGGAAAATGAGCATCAATTTCGGCTGGTGGAGGGACAGTTAGTGGGATAATGAATGATTACATGTCATCCAGCTCCAAAGTTAATCCTGCACAGGTATTCCCTGTGGAGCAGAAACCAGATGGCGAGGAGAGGGAATCTGCAACAGGCAGGAGTGCTGCTCAAACCACATATGTAGTCTGTATGATCAACTGCTTAAGTTCTAATTATGAAACTGAAAACCATTAGTAATATCTCCACGTACACAGAAGTATTTTAATGTCCCTTTTACTTAGTTAATATTATTGGAATGGCCCTCTCTTCTGCCCTGGAAGGTCTTATTCTGCTCTGCCAGCGGAGAGACGCCAACATTTGGAAGGCCCTCTCCAGCCTCACCATTTTCTTTAGAATTACTGCCAAGCATCGCTCCCTCTCTTCATTAAAAGTTGCATTCTTTCCCAGAACACAAGCTTGAGAGACCACGAACAGACTTCACATTGACCTAAAAGGGGCAGGGATCAAAAACAAGGCTTTTCTCTTGTACCACTGAACGTGTTCAGCCTGCCCATTGCATGTGGACAGTTCATTTCTACATTGCATTGCTGCAGGGGGAGTGCATCGTGGGGAGAAATGAGACACGCGCCTCTAAAAACTTTAGAACAAACTGAAAATGTGTTTTTTGCTGTGTTGCAACCATTAAATGAAGCCCATCTCCACTTAAGGATACGATCCAGTATGGACGCTATGGAACTTTAGTGCATTTTTTATTCAAAATTAAGATATTTATAAAGTGTTTTGTCTGAAATAAGTGTTAGAAACCTTAAGGTTCTCATTTGTAAGTGATGCATTGTTTTCTTCCAATCACAACCTTAAAGGAGCCAGAATACTCTAATGTTTATCAGAGAGGAGCAAGACGCTTGCAGAGAAGGGCAGGGCTCGTACAAAACAAGGTATGGCAGAGCCCAAACGAGGGGGAACAAGAGAGCTAGATGTTATTTGTCTCACATCTTTGTAGAAGTAGTTCCATAAGGGCCTTGGTTTCTTTGTCCCACGCTGTCCGTCTTGACCCCCATTTGTCAGTTGTTGTTGTTGTGGTTGTTGTTGTTGATATTGCTCAGTGATCACATACTGTATTGGCATTTCTGTGTCTCTTGCACGCACATCTCACACTAGCTTCATATCCATCTTTCCACCTGTATGTAGAAACATAGCAAAGCAGACATTCCTAGAGACTTTACAGGACAACCTCATTGAGATGGACATTCTGGCATCAGCACGCCACGATGCCTCGTACAACGACGGGTATGTTGCATGTTTGCTATCTGGCTCACGCCACTGTCACAATCTGCTTTGCCATGAACACAATAGTGATGCCTGTGCTATTTTTTCATCAGACATTCCCTGTTTTGAAATGCTGTCAATCACTCTTTTCCGTGCTTGTCCCTTCCCTGTTTGATACAATGAACAATTTGCATCAAGTCACATTGTTGGGTTGTATTGCTTCTGATTAATGTTACGCATGACCGCTTTATGAAACACAGTTGCCCGTGTTATCTCCTATTGCCGGAATAGGATATGCCAGAGATTTGTCCTGATGTTTTATAAATAAAATATGGTCTCAGTGACTTTCCACATCATACATTGTAATGTGACACTCAATCACGTCCATGTCAATGTCGCTCAGGAGCTTCGTGTAAACTTGTCAGTAAAACGGCCTTGACAATGGCGCCGCCACCACCGGCTCTCTGATGGGCTGATCATATGGCTCTTGGACATGCACCTCTACACATGTTTTCCCAGATAGCCGTCCATGCTCTTCAAGGGAGAATAAATCTGCTAAACTCCATGCTGCAACCGTAAATTCTGTATCTCTCCTGTGGACAGCCTTGACACATAGTTACCGGGAATTACTCATCGCTGCGCAGGAATGAATACATAAACAAGAGCCAGCTGCGGTCACTAGTCCTGTAAATTAGATTTAATATTGATTTGCAGCTTCGACTGAGCAAAAGCCAGTATGCTTTAGCATTCTCACTAATCTAGCAGAAGCGTGACTATGGTAACAGTATTGAATGGGCTTGGAAGCAGAATTACTCACCAGTGGAAGGGACTGCACTTGTACACACAGTAACTGTGTTGTGATGAAAGACGTCCCTGAGAAATGAGGGTTTTCTGTTTAAGACTAACAAAATATAAAAAATGTTTTCCTCCCAGGCACTTCCTGTTCAAACCAGGTGGGACGTCACCAATGTATTGCACAACGTCACCAGGATACCCTTTGACCTCCAGCACGGTGTACTCGCCTCCACCGCGCCCTCTGCCCCGCAACACCTTCTCTCGACCCGCCTTCAGCCTGAAGAAACCCTACAAGCACTGCAACTGGAAGTGCGCCGCTCTCAGCGCCATCCTCATCTCAGTAACACTGCTGTTCCTGTTGGCCTACTTCATCGGTGAGTCACCTTTGAATGCCTCTGCACACCGGGGTGAGCGCCTCTACCTATCCGCCCCCGGCCCCACCTCTCACTTAACTGCAGACACAGTATGAGTCCATGCTCTATTATGTTCCCTCTCTCATCCGTTTTAATAGCGTCAAATCTGCACTCCGCGGCCTTATATGAGCATAGCTATATAGGGACTCATAGATTGACTCCTCGCCCACGCACCTCATCTGAAATAACATTATCATTCATAGATTGGGTCGACTGAATCCAAAGAGATGGGCAATCCAGTTTCTTGCTCTTGTGAATAGGTCAGATAGGGAATGAATTAAAAAGACATCAGCCATCACACGAGAGGACTTGCACGTTTAGAATATTCATCATATCTGATTTAGAGATTCCCTGACCAGCATACCCGGGTCCCAGTTGGGTTAAGGACTATCAGCTGTGATATCTGAGTTCTGCTATTAAATCAGTTCTGCTCTTTTTGACTGCAATCATTCCCTAAGAAAGTGATATCCATATCCGATGATACAGTCTCTAATTTATTTCTGCGATCTATATACGAGACTGATTACACAACATTTTTCTTGTAAACAGAGTGAAAAGATGAATCAGTTGATAAAAACGCAAAATTAAAAATTAAAAAGGGAAGTTGAATGTACATGTAAGAGGACGCCGCAAGTGATCGCCGTTATGTTGTTTCTCCATATTTCTCAAAGATCATATATTTAGGTGTGTTCCCAACTCTGTGGATTTTGTTTGTTGATATTCTTTATTGTCTGTTCAACAATCAATGAGCTACCAAGTACATTTTCTATTTATTCCAATCAAGCTGTTGCTCTGCCGGTACTATCAGTAACACATCACGAGTGACAGAGATTTATGTTTTGACTTTTTTACAGAGGTTGAATCGCTATTGTTAAATCAATCAGGGAAAGCATAAGAGAATATGTGTTATTATTATAAAAACAAAAGGAGCCACAGCAACCAACAAGAACAGCAGCATCTGCAGTAACAGTGTGATCACATAGAGAACGTGGGCAGGGCAAAGGTCCAGTGAAAAATGTGAGGTTGGTGGATTTTGAGGCATTCAAGGTCACTTAGCAACAGGTTGTGGGTCATGGGTGACGTTAGTAAACCACACGATGACTGAATTAGTGCTATGAGCTTGGCTAAGGTTGGAAATATGAAAGAAGGAAGGATTTTAAAGGAATGAGTGACTGGGTTCAGGACAAATGGTTCCTGTAGTGTGGTGAGTAGAGACAGGTAAAGCTTCTTAAAATGTAATGTCAGGTATGCTTGAGGTCTGGATTTAAATATTGTTAAATATCTTGGTTGCTTCGTTTGGCAGACATTTGCAAGGATTTGGTGATCTAAATGAAAAGGCTAGCAGGACTTTTTTTTATTCAAGTAATGAAAGTTTTGCCTGGTCCGTTGTGACAAATTAAAATAAGGAGCCAATCAGATGCATATATTTTCCCCATATATGCATCTGATTGGCTTGGAATACCTGTTTAACATATAAATGGTTGCACTGTTTAATTCGTTCTTGCACAGAAAAAGAAATAGTTTTTTTCAAATGGAAGGATGGTGAGAATTGTATTTCATAGTCAATGAAAGAACAGCCATATCCCTCTGGATGGCCTTAGTCAGGGAGATAAATGGAATCTTCATTGAGGACATTTGTTATAGATATGCATTATGCTGTAACAATCACAGAAGCAATCGTTTCTGCTTCTCCTTGAGGCCAAACGTACTAAAATCTGATCATTCTTTTTTTTTTGGTTTCCAGAGCCATTTAAATTGTTTAATTTGAAATTCAGAACAGCGCCGGATTAACAAAAAAGATACAGCTGGTTACTGCTCATGGTTATTATCTACATATCCAGTCATTTTGAATCAGTGACGACGGCAGTGAGAAAGTTCTGGTTTGGCTTGTGTTTGGCATCAGCACTGTGGTTTGGCTGAAGAAGTAGAGATACAGTACATGTCTACAGTTTACTGCTTTGACTTGGCCAAAAGCCAGAGAGCCCCATCAGCCTGATAGTGCTTAATCAGACTGTGTAATTATAGTCTGCAAAAACTCAGACCATCTCCCGATGCACCACAAGTAAACATGTTGGAGACCAAACCTCACCCTATGATCGGAATTTCCAATCAAGAACGAGGGCCATATTTAATTAAAGGCTGATGAGAAAATACATTTAATTTCAAGTGCAATTAATTATTGAGGCCTGTAATTGGGAACTCCGGGTGAGATTTCTAATGAACCCAATTATGCCTCGTGACAGATGTTTTGACTTGCAGCATGGTTTTATTTTGTCACAGCTTTGTAAAACGGCACATTTTGAAGAGCAAAAAGGTCGGGGGTTTAAGATTGCACTATTTTCTCTGTGGTCGCTCGCTCATTAGCACATTTGTTATATGTTCCTCATTTTAAGGTCATCAGTGTCCTCCTGTGTTCATGCCTATTCACCCTGGGTATCTAGCCAAGGACGAAGAGGTTGGGCCCCAGAAATGTTTTTTCACTGCATGATAAAAGTCTCTGTGGTATTGGTCTTTAGCTACAGTGAACTTATTTTCAAGTTTTACTGGAAAATCAGACCAAATCATACTCACTTATATGAATTTGGTTTTGATTGTTTGTTTCTTAAAAAAATTGAAAAATCTGCCATTCCTTACTGCAAGGATACGAGAGGAAATACTCCCCTAGAAATGCACTCATTGCACTCACTTGGCTGATACCAATTTTTTTAAAGTCTGACATGCAGACTCTGATTTTTGTGTAAAATCATTTTTCTAAGGACTTGATAACAAGGCTCAAACAATAATTTCAACCATCCCGAAGTCAGTGTAAAACATCAAAAATCCTTAAATGTTATCCTTTACTTTGTAATTGTCATCAATAGTGGTTATTTGCATAAAAAAAACAATACAATTGATTAACAAATTAATCAATTGATTCAATAAATTATTATTCTTTTTTTTAAGATACTTGCCTTGATTAAAAGTAAGTAAAAAAACTTGCTTGATGAAAATGAAAAAATCAGCTAAAGCATAAACCCCCACCAGTTTTACATAATCTTTCATTATCTCAGTCAGTCTATGTAATGTTTGCATACATACATCGTTTTTATTTGTCAGAGCATAGTTTAAAAATAAGGGCAAGAAAAGAGTATGACATGCAACAAAGTCCAAAGGCTGGAATTGAACTGGGGATGTTTGCGTTACATGGTATTCACTGTAAATACCCAGCTACCAAGGCAGGCCTACAGTACTTTCTTTTAAATAAATGCACCATGACGGTATTAGCATAACGTGGTGCTAGAATGATGTGTGGCTGTAAATTAGCCTCAACTTTTTACCTGGAATTGAACAATGGTGTGAAATTTTAAATGATTCATAACACGTTGAGTGGTGATTTACTCAACAGTCTGCCAACGTAAGGGAGGTGTTAATGCAGTTAGGTGACAAATGAGCTACAGATGGCTGCCATGTCTAGCACCTATTTATAAGAGATTAATTAACCATATGGTTTAAGTATTTTTCAAACCAAGGTGTGCACAAGACTATCCCATGCTGGCCTTTTTCCTTATTTTTTTAATACCTCAAGATAGTTTGCCTCTTTTAGAGGCTCACTATATTTGATGATTTTGACAAGTTAGATGAGAAAAAAAGGGCTCAGCTCATCACAGCCTCCCTTGAAGTGTGCACTAGTTGGAAAGTGCTTCTCAGATCAGAGGATGGAAGCACAGGAATGCTGGCAGATGACCCACAGCAATAAGCGCTGACTTCCTCAGATTGGCTGAGAAGTCTTCTACTACAGTACCTCTGTTACCTAATTGGCACACGGTGTGACCAAACTTCTTGCCAAGAGATAAGCGAAAGGAGGGCACAGCGTGTGCTCAGGACAAAATGGGCGATGCTACGGAGTGCAGTGCTCTTGACAGGTCAGTGGCATCGCTGGAACACAGCTTGTCTCTGCCAGTGGCCATCTCATTAGAAGTGCCTTGTTACTCCCACAACCTGTCTTCATTTTTGCAGCCAATTGCAGCAACTTTCGAGCGTCGCCGCACGATCTCTGCAAAGTCTGGAAAGCAGGCAAAACAAAATCAGGAGGCTCTTCACTGGCTCCGGTCCAATGCTCTGCATATCAGAGATACCAAGAAGGCGTAGAAGAAAATCTTTGGATTTAGGATGGGAGGGGGACGCCTCTTCAACCATTTTTTCTATTAGAGGCCTCAGGGACGGACGGGATAAAGGATGGGGCTCACAAAGACGTGATTACGAGGACACTTGGAATGACACCGTGCTTGGTGACTTTGCGTTGGTTCTGCCAGCAGCAACATACACTGACTCTTTTTTTTTTTCTTCTATTTCGCCAGTCGATGTAGAGCTACAAATCAAAACGAATGTCTTTCTGCAGCTTACAAAATGACAAACAAAGCCATCTGTCTTCTCATTGGTTGTCCTCCACTGACACAGTCCCTTCCACAGGCACTGGACAGACACACAACAGATGCTGGCGTTGCAGTGGAACTGAATCAGTTTAGGGAATGTTTGTTATGTGTTTTGCCCGACACTGTTGTTACCCACCTTCCTTCACGAATCCATCAAAGTATTTCAGTAAACATATGGTACTGTTTATCTAGTGTGTGCATCATGAAAATATTTGGTTTTCTTTGAGCGTGTTGTGCACATCTAGTGTTCTTTATAAAAAAGACTCCTCAACTACTTAAAGGGATCTTAATTGGGGAACCACGCAGGTTGATGTTCTCTGATACATCTGCGTTTCCTCTGGGAATGACCCGATGTATTTCATTCATCAGACACTATAGCTTGGTTTGATCTGCCACTTTGTCATGTTCATATGCTGTTTTCAGTCAATTAGAAGTTAATAGCTGACTTTGGTCAAGTAAACATCCTTTTATTCTTGGGGGATCACTACTGTATGATTTTGAAGGTGAGATAATTAATATGATATCCATTGCTTAATGAAGCAAATTGGGGTATTCTGTTTGGTAAATGACTATTAAAGCACTTGTTTTAGACTCTAATGAAGGTGCAGTTATGTTGATGCTGTTCGCACTTTTAAAGGTTGCATCAATTAGTGTGCTCTAGTGCTTTTTTTATCTGAAGTGCTTGCTCTGAGATGAACCTGATTCCTGCACATTGTTGGAAGATACACAGAGAACCCCTTTTCCTTCTACACTCCAGCTAGTTGAGTCAGTGTCAGATATCAACATTGGATCAGTGCATCCCTAAACAGCCTCATACTTTAGATGGAGTTGGTTGGAGTTCTTTGTGTCTTTTTTTAAAGAAATCAAAAATATTTCATAAGCAGACAGGAGACTGCAGTGTGGAAAAGGTCTTGAGTAAGGTGATAGAAGACGACGCGTTTACCCTTAGTGTTTGTGTTTATTGTTGATGGACAAACTTAGTTTTAAGGACCCCAGTCAAGATCATTGGGTTCTCCCCACAATCTCTAACCTGGTGGGATGACAAGTTATCAAAACCACTACATGTGTCTATCTGACTTTTGTTTCCTAAAGAAATCAAATACAAATAGGCAAAAACTACTCTTGTGAACAAAAGAAAATACAATTTGGACGTGTATTTATGTATGAAAAATGGAAGTTATTTTATTTCTTCTTGTGTTACAGTAGTATTACATGAAGTCTGTTAGATCTGTAAGTCCCACAACAAAACTGTTTTTCCCAATGTATCCAAATAATGGCACAGTCATTCTGAACAGTCACTGGCAGGCTTATTGGTGACATGAAGTAGTTTATGTTCTTATAAAAGGAAAGAAAAAGAAAAACATTTGAAGAAACCAACATAGAGAGGACTGGAGAGGTCTTACGCCAAGGTTCAGTCTAACACTGTCTGATAATTTCACTCTTTATAATTGGATTGTGCGGTTATTTACTTGAGGAGCTTAAGAGAACCAACAAACCAATAAAATAGCTATATTGAGTTTCTGGGCCTTTTCTGCTGACTGTTGACTTCCAAGGTGGCTTTTGCCTTGCTAAGCTCGTCTTGTCCATTTTCTTATTGGTGATCTGTCATGGTCAGCCCCTCCTCCTCTGTCCCGCTCTCCGCTGCCATTGTTCCAGAGGACATTCCTTTTGTCGACCTTGTAAAATATCAGCGTGCTTCATTCTCTGTGTTCACATTGAAACACCCTGGTTTCTCTCTGCTGATGTGTTTTTTTTCTTCCTTTTGTCCCCTACTTTTGCAAGGGAATGGAAAGGTAATGGGGTTGGAAAAATGACAGGGCACTGGGGATGGTCCGTGCCGTTGTTGGTGTGGTGAGACAGATGTTGTCCCACGAGGTCAGGACAGCATTCATCTTCTTATCTCACTGCTCAGCACTTTTGAAACAAACATGCTATTAACCATTAAGCCACGTATTGTTCTTTGTTCTTTGGAATTTTCTTCCTGTGCCTCCAGCTCACAGCTGTCACCTTTGGATAATTACCAGCCACCCCAGAAAAAAAAATGTTCCCTGAGTTTTTGAATGTTATTTAGAGAGTATCGTTTTTTGCTTGGATGAAATTAATGATTCATTCTGAGGTTGTTTTTCTGTTTGATATTTCAGCCATGCACCTTTTTGGATTAAACTGGCACCTGCAACCCATGCAGAGACAGATGTACCAGCTGTCAGAGGACAATACAAGTGGCCTACCGTTTCCTACTGACCTGAGCTCGCCACCACTAGGCAACACAGGCTTGGAAATACCTGACCGCAAGGGAAAAGATGAGAGTAAGTGCATTTTTTGTTTTCCAATTTATATTTATGTAAATCTTCCTAAATGCTTCTGATTTTTATTTTGGGATGATTTGCATAACTCTCGGTTTACTGTGGTACACTGTTGCTTCTGCATCAGGAAAAGAAAAAAATTGCACAAGAAATAAAAAGTTTCTCAAATCTTAGAAAGTTTACAGATGACATTTTGGAGCTCAAGCAAGTTTGTCATAATTTTGTCATCCAGTTTCACATTGTGTTGACTCGTCTCCATGGAATGGTAAGGGATCTGCATTGTAATCCTATGAAAGTTGTTGTAAGTGGGAAAGTGTTATTTGTTCCTGGAGGGAGAAAATGGGGCAGCTTAAGGGACTGAGTATCCAGGGGCTGGAGGGGGATTAGCCACTCTGTCCTCTTCAGAACGGATGTGATCCTTTCATCTCCTAGTCTGGCCTGCCTTTTCCTGGCAGCCAACGAAAGCATGTGCTCACCCCAAGGTACCAACTGCTCGACTCGAGGAAAGTTTGCTCCGCTCTGTTCTCGAACAAATGGGCCCAGATTTAACCATGTGATTTGCCACTGGCAGAGTACAATAGGTAGGAGACGGGGTCATTACCATATAGATGAATCCAGGAGTTGTCTTTTTTCATTTACCAGACAGCAGAAAGTGTGTTTAGCGAACAACAAGCCCAGCTACAGCTGAGCTTTAGACCCTGCACGGCAGCCGTCGCTGATAGGAAATCAATAGCCATAGTTTTCTAAATAAGTCTCATTCTGCAGCGCTGTCGCCAGAAACGGTGATGAGCTATCTGATGTTTTACCAAGGTGATGCAGATGCGTTGAAATTCAGTCGAGTTTCTCTCTTCCTGAGTCTTTCCATCAAAGCATTATGTTGTAGTTAAGCTTGCAGAACAACAACCAATTTTTAAACCATGATGGCCCATTATCACTGTTCTCTGTTTATGATTTATTTAAGCAGCCTGATGAGTACACCATTAATGTGCCGCTTGAATACAAACACACCCCAACGTGTGGAAAAGGAGCCCGTGTGTTGTGGCATTATGTAAAGTGTGCCCTGTCTACTCTGATAAAACCCTTCGCCATTGATGGAGTTTTGAGAACACCGCCATCTGCCGCACCACGCGTAACCTAAAGCCGTGTCTGCCACCAAGTCCTGGGGGTAGTTTAGTTTGTGTGGACGTCTGCTTTAGTAGACATCGGTGCTGAAATTAGCTCCTCTACATGAGCAAGCAGGTGTTGCCATTTCCACGGAGTCCAATATAAGATGTATTATGGAGCATATGGAGGATTTTTGGCAGCGGCAACGCTAGTACACACCTTAGCGGGATTCTAGCATTAGAGAGCCCTCCCTCTCATAATTACAATTTTCACTTTATTACTTTTATTTAAATTAAAACTGTATTTTATCACAGTATTAAAGCAGTTTTATTTTCTCTTACCATACTCACTCCATGTGTTCAACCTTTTAACTCACAGCATTAAAATCTTTCACTTTGATGAACAAGATTTATGAAATATGTACTGATCATAAAAAAATACTTGCCATGTTGGAGCCAGCAAGATTAACAAAATGAACGAAGTTTGATCCCCAGTTTGATGATCATAAAGCACAGCTTTGAAAAAATACCAGGAATTCAAAACGTATTTCAAGAATCAACAAAAAACACTTCAAGATATAACAAGAATTATGTTTGAGGACCAGACTGGTGTTCAATTAGACTATTCTTAGTTCTGCAGGCAATGGTCATTCATAATATATTTATTTCTCTGGCTGTCAGCGATGTGATTGAATTTCTGTGATATGGTCAGACTATCATGCTTGGGCAGACCAACTCCCTCGGCCCTCCACATGCTGGATTAATGGTGTGATCTCTTTGACCGATTTACTCTCTGTGCAATGCAGGCAAATTGGACAGCCTGTTCCCAGATGACAGCTACATAGATATGGGGGAGATTGACGTGGGGCGCAAGGTCGCGCAGCAGATTCCTCCCGGCATCTTCTGGAGGTCCCAGGTCTTCATTGACCATCCCATGTACCTGAAATTTAACGTGTCCCTGAGCAAAGATGCCTTAGTGGGAATCTACGGAAGGAGAGGCCTTCCTCCGTCACACACACAGGTGGGCAATATTAGAATATCACTGACACTCATTAATTTGGTACTACTGATAATCTATTGTATTCTGTTGTGCTTAGCAGGTGTATGACATGAGAGTTTTTAAATCTAAATGTTTTAGGGACTGTAAGTTATCACATTATTGTGTTTTCTGTAACAAATTGTTATGTCTTGTTTTGCGAAACACAAAACGTGAAGCTGTGTAAAACAATTTCCAAAATGTCTGCATTTTAAAGGATTCTTTTTCCATTCTTCCTCTAGCACAGAATATAAATTAAGATATTGTTTAAACATATCTATCTTACCAAAAAAACATAAATCTCTCTATTGTATTATGAATCACTTTATTTGTTGCAGAAAGGATTTATGGTGCATTTCTTTCAGGTTCAATATCATCAATGAATCACACAAAGGGGCTCAGGGGCCAAGAAAGGGAGGTTTTACTTAACACTAATTTCCCATCTATGTGCAGCACAGCATCAGATATATCATGTGATTAATCATATCTGACTGCGTGTTTCACAGAGTTTAGATCTCTGCTGTAAACGTACTTGCATCTCAACAAATTGTTCATAGCAGGCTTTATGTTTCCATTAATGTTCAGCGGGATTTATTTTTCAGTCAAAAGATAAGGAAATAATGTAGAGTTTTGCTGCTGTGTCTGATCACACATAGAGTGGCAGATGAGTCAAGATTCCCGTCCTTATGTAGATGAAAATGAATTGTCGTCTCGTTGGTATTCATTGAGTCACCACTGATATGAAGCTGATCGCTGCAGATGTTATGTGGTAAAGACTCAGTTACACACCAGCTTCCCAGTTTTTTTTTTTTTACTTTAATAGTTTTAAACACGGCTTTCATATAAGATATGTGGATTAAGAAATTATCTCAGCCCATCCAGCCACGATGTGCTATAGACGTACTCTAGCTCCTCTGGAATGATGAGTTATTCATGCAGACCAAATGATGCTCCGCTATAAAGAGGGGCTGAAAGCACTTAAGTCTCATGTGTCACTCTTAATGGCGTGTCTGCGGTCCATCCATCAGTCTTTCTCACTCTCTGTGCGTCTGTCCGCAGTTCGACTTTGTGGAGCTTTTGGACGGGCGGCGGCTCCTGGCCCAGGACAGCCGCGGTCTGGAGGGGCCCGTGGCGATGCAGCGGAGCCTGGCGCCCATCACCACACACGACACTGGTTTCATCCAGTACATGGACTCGGGCATCTGGCACCTGGCCATCTACAACGATGGGAAAGAAACTGAAACTGTGTCCTACCTCACCACCGCCATAGGTGAGCGCCCTGGGCATGACCCGCTGCTGAAACCTGTAATAGAAATCCACATAATCCCTATAATACCAGCAGCACTCCACAGCAAACAGCCAAGATTTGGGGCATGAGTCAGAGGCAGTTTTTTGGCAGATTTCAATAGCCAAGGAAAGTGCAGGTTAATCAAGGTGACGTTGAATATGACAAAAATCAGGACATCAGTGCTATCCTGCCATGCCCCTGAGTAGGGCATTGAGAGATCATAATATCCTCATTAGCCTGAGTGTCTCCCGAGCGAATCAGGGGTCCAGCTTCTGGGATCCATTTGCATACAATTCAAAGTATGATTGTACCCTCCTGCTAGTGCCGTTTTTGATCACGATTTGCTCCAATTTCCATCTACTTTCCATAAATCAAAGTAGGGAAGTCATATCCCTCCTTCGACTAACTGTGTGTGGCAGGCGGCCGTGTTTCAGACACGCGTCCTTCTTTTCGCAGAGGCGACTCCGTTTTGTACGCTCCTCTTTGTTCTCCCTAAAGCGCCGTTGATTGGCACCGCCGCATCAAGCAAGGTGTGAGAGGGCCCGAGGTGTCGACTTTCACAGGGATGGCAGCTGGGAGCTGTTCTCACATGCTCTTTAATTAAAAGCTCCTGGGCCAGAGTCCATCTGTGACAGGGGCTGTGCCAGGCAGCAGATCGATGAGAAGCTGTCCTCAACACCAATGTAACACCAAGTGGAGACAGGCAAGAGACGCCCCCCTCCCCACACTTGCTGTGCCAACAACAGCTGTAATTCAAAACTGAATATATGATATGACACAAGGAAGGGAGAGTCAGGGCCACATGTTTTCTTCAGCTTATTTCTTCTTGACTGGGTGTGCGTGAAGGCCTCCTATGGTTTGCATCAGAGTAAACATCACCTCTGCCGATAAGGTATTCTGTGCAACAGATGGGGAATTGGGAGAGGACAGAATGGGGCACAGTTAGTCAGAGCCAGTCAGAGCTAGAATTCTGCCTCTGTTCATTTGTATCAGAGCTGATCTGCCCAGAGGAGCTCAGAGGGAGGCAGAGGGGCCCTTTCTAAAATGGGTCACCGGTTAAGTGCCCTTCAGCAGAAATTGAATCTCACCAACTGCCTGAATTGTATTGAGCCGTGGAGGGATGGAGTTGACCTTCAGATAGAGCAGCGCTGGCATAGAAATATATGTGAACAATATCTAGAGAAGGCGCACTGAGAGACACAAGCAGCATTGTTTAGAAGACACTAACAGTAAAATGATTTCTGACAGTGTCGGTAGGACTACATGTCTTCTTTTACCGTCAGCGTCAGCACCTTGTGCTCTTCACATGCATTAGATGAAAGGTTCGCCTGCTGCCCACAGCCATGCCATACCACATCCGTGTGGATGGAGCGTCCCTGTCTTTAATCTGGGCTCCTTGGCTCCTCATTACTTGGCTGTGGCTCCATGGCAATGTGAAATGTGTCCCACTGAATGTTTTGTATCACAGCCCTCTGGAGCATGAAGCCATTTGTCCCCGCTGCCTGGTGCCAGACAAGCTTCAACCTAGACACCGCTCCCTATACAGGCGAGCAGAACGTCAGGATTCAAAGGCCCAGCACCAATGTCTTACTCTATATCCCGTTTCCCTATTTAGCAGAAGCTCTCTCTCTCTCTCTCTCTCTCTCTCTTTCTCCGTACTCAACCACCCATCATTCAAAGGTGCTCAGCATCCTCCGAGAGCATGGCAAGGCACTGATTAAACCTGCCTGCTGCATGCTACTCTGTCCCTCGCCGACTGGAGAGGACTCACACAATAGTTAGTTCCCCTGATGTGAAAGGGTAATGAATTTCAATGAAGCTCTGCTTGAATCCATGATTTATGCGTTGGCCTATGTTGAGTATGTGACTAAGAGATATTCATGGCCTCCCCTCGCTGCTCTCGGAGGAAATGCAGCCAATAGACATGGGTCACACTGCAGTCTGCTAAACTGCGTCAGCATTCGGAATGGGAGCACTGCAGTTCACGATCACTAAATTAAACGTGTTGGATTTGATTTGGTTTGTTGATCAGCGAAGAGATACCCGCGATTAGAGGCACATTAATGTAGGATGCCAACCCCCTTAATATGTCAGTGGATTGCAGTTTAAGGTAAGATCTTTTTTTTTTTTTTTAAAGATCTTTTGGTGCCTTGGTTAGTGAACGTTAAATTACAACCCCCGCTTTTCTTTTCTGTCCCTATATACATGAGCTGCAAGATTCAAGCCAAGAATCTCTTCTGCATAATTGTACTTCTGGGAGGAATTTTAATGGCCACACACACGCACTGCTGGTTTCACTAGCTCTGAGCAATAAAAAAAAAAAAAAAAAAAAAAGCCAAGGCCTCCCAGTGTAGGTAGATTTTCTTGATGGAATCCATCAAAACCCCACCAAAATGCTGATTTGCCTCCACCAGCCCGGAGGACAGCCTCCCCTGCATCCCCTCACTAACCAGACATGGCAGAGGCAAGTCTGCAGCACAGAAAACATCAGCAGCACTTCTGTATTCCCCCCCCCCCCTATCTTTTTCTTTTCTCTCTGTCTTGCGTTGCATCCTCAGTGATGATTGACTCTCTAGAGCAAAGGGAAGCCGAATCCATGGCTCACATTTCTAGCCCATTGTGGAGCACAAGAGACTCTTTGTTCTGTAAGTTTTGCCTCAGAGCCTTTGCTGCCTGAAGGCAACGGACAAGATTGAATATTTTTCAGCACCATTTCAGGCTTAATTTAGCGAGCGTCATGTTTCAGAATCCCGCGCTGTCGAGCGCCTCAGTGGTCACTCTTACATAAATACGAGTGTCAGAACACGGTAGTAGGAGTAATTATTTTTGCCAATTTATTTGATTTAGTTAGAGGGATCAATAGCTGAAATGACGGAGAGTGTTGTGCTGATTGTTTGCATCACACAGAACTGCTCTCAAACAAAGGCACACAATAATAAGTCACACTGTCAGTTGGACTAAAGGTTGTTCCAATCATAACTAATGCTGCAGATACAATACGGAAAATCAGTAAAGTAATACAGTATATTCATTGAAAATGTATGTGTTTCTCTTTGTAGAAAGGTAACATGTTTTTATGCAGCTGGAGAGACTACTTATTTCTTATTTGGTGGCTTATAAGCAGTTAACTAGAGCTCACATGTTTCTGCCATCACAGGAAAACCATTTCTACATGCCATCCATCTTGTGATTAAAAATGTATCTGAATCATCTTCTTTCTTTCAGATCTAAGGGTTGCACTTGTCTCACAAGCACTTTTTTTCATTGACATGCTAAAAGACAAAATAGCACTTACTCTTACAATTTTTTTTATCATGCCTCGGCTGTGCACACGGTGAGACGCCCCTGTTTGATTTGAGCCCAACTACATTTAGACAAGCTGCCAAGATACCTTTTGCATATCCCAGTGCACATTTCAATTGTTTCATTTTGTTAATTCATTTTTTTTTTATTCTGAACTGGTGGGCAGGTTGTTTTTCAAAGATCCAATTGATAACAAAATGAAAGAATGAGTTAAAACACAGCTGTTGTCAATGGCCCCTGAAAAGGACATCTGACACCATAAATCACTATTGACTAATACACTATGTTCACAAAACAAAAAAGGTAGATGAAAAACAAACGTGTATACCTAGACTGCAGATAATTGTAAACCAGAAGGAGCTTGAATTCATTGTGATTAAAAGACAAAACATGAGGACCAAGCCTTTAGTCTGCCTGGCCTTCTCATTGTTTGTGCCAGTACCTAAAGCAGAGAGGAAATCAGACCATAGAAGAAAACATGAGAACATGAACCATGGCAGTGGGCATAAAAGCATCAAATTAAGTGTGTCAACTGATGCTTGTCACTTATCACATCCAGTGTATCGGGTAATTCTGAGATTTTTTCTGGTCAAAAGCCCAGAGGATGGGAACTTGTTTACTCTTCCAGTGAATTCCACCATTTTGGTGTGACATTAGCAACACTCAAAAATGTTTTGCAGTGAAACAGAAATGTTGACAGGATTGGAGCCCCGTGCTTATCACTGTCATTAGCGAAGGCATAATAATCAACCCAAAGAAAATGAGTGGGAGAAAAAATTGTTTTTCAAAGCGCATTACTCAGAAAAGCTCCTGATTGCTCTCTTGCAGATTCCGTTGATGACTGTCCCAGTAACTGCTTCGGGAACGGCGACTGCGTTGCTGGAACATGCCACTGCTTCTTAGGATTCAAGGGACCTGACTGTGGGCGAGGTGAGTCACTCCCTCAGTCGTTATGTCTTTATTGATCCACATCATTCACACATAACATTTTAGGGGTGCCGACCAAATTATATTCACTGCGTGACCAGAGCTAAGCAATTTTAATCTTCCAATTACTTTTTATTGTACTTCAGATCTTTGTTATTAAATTAGGCAGTTCTACTCCAGATGATTCATTTTTACCTGTTTCTCTCCTAATGGCGTCTTGTGTCACGCATAAAAATAACTTTTGAATAACTGTAAAGGGAAGCTAGCTTTAGATTTAAGGATTGATATTGCATCATTCTTTCAATTATTGAAACCGAGGCTGTATTTATTTTCAACATAATTAACACATCGTAAGGCAATCTGTTATAATGAAAGTTAGTTTAGTTTTCACATCTTTACACATAAACTGCCATATGTTATCCATGTGTTGATGAGCAGCATTTCTTATACTTATTCAACTCTTTTTATTTATTTTCTACACACACCCAGCAGCCATTGTACTGCCCCTGTAGCATTGTAGATATTTGTTGTTTGGTTTTGTTAGAATTGGGTCACATCAGCGCTGGATGCCAAAGCGCAGTATTGTGGTCTGCACATTGTACACTGGAGAGGAAACCATTTAGCATTTTGGTCAGAATCTCATTGTCAGATCGAGGCTTTTTGCACACACACTTGCTATTCTTTGAAGCCATGGTTGGAGGGGTCCATTCAAATGGATGTATGCTGTCTACTCTTTTCAAAGCTGCCTGTCCAGTGCTATGCAGCGGGAATGGTCAATACCTTAAAGGTCGCTGCATGTGTCACAGCGGCTGGAAGGGCTCCGAGTGTGACGTTCCCACCAACCAGTGCATCGACGTCACATGCAGTAGCCGCGGGACCTGCATCGTGGGAACCTGTATCTGCAACCCAGGCTACAAAGGGGAAAACTGTGAAGAAGGTGATTGTTTTGATAAGTCATGGTAATGTATCCTAAACGTATAAAGTCCCACATAAAATGACTGTTGTAACCGCCATCTCAGCTTGTTAGTGCTTGACATTTTAATAGAATACACATAATGGGAACGGCTATTAAGTTTGTGTGGCTTATTTAACAGTCTGTGTAGTACTGTAGTAAAGGACAGGACATCATTTATAAAGATAGTTGTGGCCCTAACACTTCGCAATATGCATCCTAGGTATATTTTCCTGTATAAATCATGGATATAAGGCATTAAGTTAATGGAAACACGCCATTTATTGTCTGAAATTCAGACACAAAGTCTGATGTTAATCCATTAGGAACTCCACATTCAGGATGCCGGATAAGGCTTGACCAGATAAGATTGAAGGAGCCATTGTGTTTGTCAGCTCTTGAAGGCTCTCATTTCAAGATGAAAAATGGACCCCGGGAGTTTGATAAATGAGGGTTTGTGACATCCATAGGCCCCCATTCTATTTTGGGGGGGAGTGTTGGCCATAAGGAGTGGAGGGGAATGTGGACGAGGGCCCTTTAACATTTCTACCTTTCTTCCGTGCGACCTTCAGCCACGATGATTAATTGCCAGGAGAGAGTTTCTTGTCAGTTAGCCTCTGATCTTTGTGCCTTGTGCCCAAACCATCTGCTAAGAGGCGAGAGATCCTGTTTGTCTTACTATGACGGCCTTTATACCCATTTATGTCATGGTAAAGGAGAGCTGGCTAGCGGGGCCTGCTGCTCTCAGGCGCTAGGCATTGCTCCTGCTTGGGGCCCATTTGCCATCTGTGTGTACCATGCAGATATTGTCTGGTCGAGGGAATGTTATTATTTTTATTGTATGCTCCCACAACTCTGGTCCTACAAAGCGAGCATTCATTTGACAAGATGTCAAGGGAAAGGATTGCTATAGAAACACATATTCATTTGATATTTGCATACTAATTGAACTGATGCCCTGAACAGAGATACAGTGCACGAAACAAAGATGCAGCAGAGGGAAGCAAGTGCAAGGCTTCCTTCGTCACAGTGATCTTCAAATAGTCTGTAAACTGGAGAGTGGAGCACGCCTAGGAAGTCTAGCCGATGCCCCAGGCTTTTCCTTACTTTACCCAGTTTTCTGGTAATGCAGGTTTTAGTTTTTCCAGCTTTGAACTACTCCTACCTGGTGCTTTCATTTTAGAGAAACACGCTCCTATTAAGGCACCGCCCCTCTTTGGAAGGAATTATCATTATGAGTTGTTGGGACCACGCCAGCAGGAGCGTTGGCACTACCTGTACTTTGGTACCATAAGCCCCAGTGCCATTTAACTAGTTTGACTGTAAATCTTGTCTCCAGTGTTGGAGAAAGTGGGCCTCCATGCGCCATTTTCTCTCAAGTTCCCTCTGTACATTATCCGGTTGTCATTCCACTCAGGCTTGAATAGAGACGCCAGATTGCCTCTAAACGAGGGAGGCAGCAGGTGACTGCTGTGTCTTGACACTGTCTCTCTGGAACCCTTTTAGTGGACTGCCTGGACCCGACATGCTCAGGCCGAGGGGTCTGTGTCCAGGGAGAGTGCCACTGCTTTGTGGGATGGGGCGGGCCAGGATGTGAGAGCCCCAGGGCGTCCTGCATGGACCAGTGCTCTGGACACGGGGCGTTCCTGGCAGACACCGGAACCTGCAGCTGCGATCCCAACTGGACGGGCCACGACTGCTCCACAGGTGAGTGCTTCCCTCAGATGAGAGTACACACTGGCAGCAATCCTTTTAACAGATCAATGCTAGTTTAACTCTGATTACCCAGCACAACAAAAAGGCAATGCATTCACAGAAAATTTTGCATTGATAAAATTACTCTAATTATTATTATTATTTTTATATTTTGCTGTTATCAACATTTATGCCATTTGTACATCTTAAAGAATAGTCGTGGTACCTATTTAAATCAAGCATTATATAAATAAAAGCACCATTGATTTATGGAGTGAGTAATTGAAGACATAACAACAGTTGATTGTGTCACAGTTGTATCACGCTGGTCAGATAGAAACCTTAGTCATACCTATGTTTTTGTAGTTATACACTTCTCAGTTATGTAATCTCTTACACTTATCGATCCTCAAGTCCTGAGAAATGGTCAGCACAATCTCTGAATATTTCACAATATCATGTATAATTTCTTAACCTTCAGTATTTGCGATTGTATGGTAATTCTTCAAAACTAACAAACAAATCGTTTTAACCTCAACATCTCTGTCGCTTCATCTCTGATAAAATCCCTGTCTTTTTTGGGCAGAATTTGTTTCACTGCTTGATTCAATTTAACTTTGACAATTGCTCGGCTCCTCGCAGAAGTAAACAATTCTGATTATGTTGAAAAGAAAACGGCTCACAAAAAAGTCTCAATTATTCACATCAATGATCAGTCGGGGGTCCACAGCTAGCAATCAAATTCTGGTTGATTTTGCTCCAAATTCATTTCTCTTACGAATGGTTTCATCCTCGGGCTCCACATGGTTAGCTGGCAAGAAGAGAGGGAAACGCGCATAGCGGGGATATTGTCAGAGGCATGATCTAATGCAAGTTAATGCTCTTTCTTGAGTTCTGGCTTTCTTCACATTGGCACAAGGCTCACAGCTGATGATAGCTCTTTTCTGCTCCGGAGGATTGTTCCCATTGTGTTCCTTTTCGTCCATGGGGAGCGTTCTCTCTTGGTAGTTGAGAATAGGCTGAGCATAAGATACAGCTTTACAACTAGAATATACCTTCTTGAGGCTGAAATTGAAACACGATTTAGGTTCAGCTCTTGACAGGCTGCCTGCCTGCTCACATTTACCAAAGAAATATTTTACTGAAAAACCTCAGTGAACTCAGGAGTAAGTTGTTAAAGAGCTGTCAAATGTAGGTATCTCATATCACTTTCTTTCAGTGTTGGCAGATGCAAAAGTTCCAGATTTTCTTTTCTTCTTTTAACTGTAGCCAGCTGAAGAATTTCACAGTTTTGCACTTGTATAAACACTCATGTGAGACTGTATTAATGTTTTATGGTTATTCTTTGGCAGAATAAAGCTTCAGATAGCTCGGTGTGAACAGGACTCTGATGTGTTGCCAATCACGACATCAACTCTGTTTTTTTAAGAGGTCGATACAGTTGCAGCAGTAAGCTGCTTTCACTTAGACAACATAATTTGTATTCTCACAAAATATTTCTGAAATGAGAGTTTTAGTCCAGCAGTCACTTGGATCCAGGAATCCCTTTATATTCCAAGCATACACAATGACCTATTAGATAATCCCAGGGATTTTGAGGGAAATGGGCAGTTAGTCTGAGTTTGCCTCGCAGAGAAAGGGCTCTGTATATGATGATGAGTTGGCTCTTTATCCGCCTTTATCCTGTTCATAGTAGAGCTTTCTGTGGTCTAATACAACACTAAGCTTGGTGGTGGGGTAACACAGCTAGCAGTCCATTTTCTTACAGTCTGGGGGGGAGAAGATTGGAAAGCTTTCAATATATCATTCAAGATTCTCTAATTCCAACCCCCCCCCCCCAAATACTTTTAAGTCACAAATTCATTTTCTCATGGGGCTTTGGAACAGTACAACCTGGGTGTGCATGGTTGGAAGTAATGCTGTTACAAGCCATAAAACAATGCCTGAGGTTTTATGTCCTTTAATATGTGTGTTTTTATGCCGTTTTTGCCATTCTCCCACCCAGAGGAAAGTTTGTTTACACGGCCCTTCAGAGCAAATGGTAACAGCCATCATGGGGATGGGGGTATTTCTCACTGTGGACTCCTCTGGCCACGGATAATGAGGATTTGCCTGCGGGCTGTAATTGCATCTTTATCACGTTAAAGGTTTCTCCTTTGTTCCAAGTGAACAGTTGTCTCACAGTCAGTTTGAGTCTGTTTTCCTCTGACCAGGATGTGCTCTAATAAATCTGAGAAAGATTTTTATTATTTTCTCAGATTTATTTATTATTATTTTTTTAAACTTATGTGCTAATGAGATCACTCAAGATGCTCATTATGTTCATTATCACCTCCTATATAACTGTGTTAATGTCATCTTTAGAGGCAATAGAAGGCATAGTTCCACAGTAAATACTTATTCGAAAATAAGTGATGAGTTCACTTTACACTGTTCTGATAATCAAGTAACTGCGTTTCCATGGTTATGATTTTTGCTTGTGTGTGTTTAAGCAGTCATAAGGGGCACCAATCCAAATGCTGCTAGCATACCGAACCCATTTATCAAAAGTCAGGTGTACAATTAGAATTTGCATAGATTAACACCAAGTGCTAAAATGCAATTAGCAGGGGAGAGTGATTTTTTTTTTTAAAGCTTTTCAAGCTGGTAATGTCATGTTATGGTTTGTGGCTGAGAATACCACTCAAATCTAATTTGTAGCAATGACGGATTCGTCCCTGTAAAGGCAGTAATTGACTTATTAAAAGATTTTACCTCCAGTTAGGTCCCCTGTGGTCACATTTGAATTGGCTTGGCTAATAAGCCAGGAATACGCGGCTTTTGTTCCTCGTCGCCCATACTGCTAAGCCTTTTTTTTTTTTTTTTTTTTTTAACACAATAGTTAATGAAGAGGTTAACATTTCAATGAGATTCATAATAAATATGTCAGCGTTTAATTTCGTGAGCTTTCGTCTTGTCACGCTCTCCCTGGAGTTCATGAGACGCGGGTAATGTCCCGGTCTCTATCGCAGCCTGTCAGGGAGGTCTTTCAGCTGCCACACAAAAGCGTCAGCCAAGCTTTTCTGTGGCTCTGTCTCTCAGACGCCGTCATTCCGCAAATGTACTTCTCCCCCTGGTGCACTGCACTCAGGTAGAATAAAAACAGCATATTGACATCTCAAGCCTAGAATCAAGCCTTGAATATACCTAAATAATTCAGTGGAGCCGTACTTCCATGCCTTTAGCCCATAGTAATGTGGCAAAGCTGTGAACTCAGCATGTAGGACAAAAATATACTAAGTTTTACAGTTTAATCAAAATGGCAGTGCTGATATTGTTTTCTTTCCTACAAGAAGTGCCAGCGCTATATTTTCTTTCCGCTTTACCCCCTCTGTGTCGGAAAGAGGTTGAATTTACAAAGAGAAGACGAGGCAAGGAGAAGAATAAGTCTGCTAAGGCCGCCACAATCCATGTCTTTTCTATATAATGGACTTATTAGATTTGTATTGTCAAAAAGGATTGCCCCTTTATGAGGTGCAGGAATTTCTTTTCAGCTGCCATCAGACAAGGTAGTGGAGCGTGGCCGCCTTTCCTTGACAATAACTCCTGGATTTGTCTTTTTCTTCACCCTTGTTGCCTTGTCCCCCCTCCCTCCTTCTTTTCTGTCTGTCATCCCCCACTCTTTTTTTTGTCTTTTTCTATGTCCCTGTCTCCCACAGAGATTTGTGCAGCGGACTGTGGTGGCCATGGCATTTGTGTGTCGGGCACCTGCCGCTGTGACGACGGCTGGATGGGCACCGGGTGTGACCAGAGGGCGTGTCACCCTCGCTGCAACGAACACGGCACTTGCAGGGACGGCAAGTGTGAATGCAGTCCTGGGTGGAACGGAGAACACTGCACTATCGGTAGGAGGGGAAGAGGTTTGAGTATTGGTGGGGGACTCTGTGTGTGTTTAGGAGGGATCCGGGGCGGGTAGGTCGGGGGGGGGGGCAGCAACAAAGGGGCAGGCTGTCTGTCTTTCTGCCTGGGTATGAAGCACTGGGTGTGAGGGGAAGGATCCAGTTTGGAGAAGAGAGGGGGAAAAGCATGCTTAATTGAATTTGTGCAACTCGGTAAAGCATGAACAGGTTTACTCAAGGATCTGAGGCTTGCCTTCATGCATTTTAATGTGGGAATGTGCTAAGGTGTCCTTTCATTTTTACCCATCCTTTTCCTCATCTCTTTCTTTTCCCCCTTTCCATTTGCTATTTATTTCAAAATGCTGACATGTTGGTCATTGTGTGCAGATCTACCACCACTTTTTGCTCTATGTTTACACCAAAAATTGTTCCTCTGTGAACACGCTTGGAGAAGTTCATTTTTCAAGACCTCGACTGCATGTCAAGACCTTTCTTGAAAACACTGGCTCACTTGAACCGAGGAGAAAGTTTTCGACTTGAGATTTCATTGTGTTGTAGAGGGAAGTCATTAAGTGTTTTGTTGTGGATTTCAAAATCCTTTAGTGGGGTATGCCAGCCGTGGTTCAAGGGTTGATAATGTTGGCTCCTTTCGTTTTTTTGACACAATCCTTTACAGAGAGAATAGTAGAGAGGTAAAAGGAGCCAACTGATCTTTGCCAAAAGAACGCCACACTTTCTATTGAAAATGTACATTCAGTATATTTGCTATTTTGTACTTATTCTAGAGAACTAGATACTGCAGTGTTATATTAATATTAGCAACAGACACAGCCAGGCTGTAAGTAGTTCATTACTGTTTGTGACCTCACTCATCTGTTTGAAATGCCCGCTGCCAAAAGGACGGCAGGGAGATATTTTTGAGTTAAGCCGATGGATGTTCTGAAGCTCATTAAGACGAGTGTTTTAATGCACCGAGCTGCATGATATTTCAGGACTGTCAAACTTCCTCTAAACATTCAGAGGACATGTGATGTCTGCTTTGCAAGTCTGCAACTTTACCATTCATCCCCTGTGTTTCATTAATTCTCTTATCTTCTCTTCTATATATTTTTTAAATTTCATTTTTATTGCTTTGTTTTATGGTGGAAAGTAACTGAATGCTTTAACTCAAGTAGTAAACTAAAGTTACATTTTGAGACATCTGTACTTTACTCAAGTATTTCCAATACATTTCTTTATTCATAATTCCTCTCCACTTTATTTCAGAAGGAGATCTTTTTTGCTCCACATTTATGTAAATGTTGTTGTAAGTAGATACTGCTTTTACATAACACAATATTTGGCATTAAAAAAAATCTGATCCGTTCATCTTGGTTAAACTACCCAGTTGACGGTTGCCAACTGACATGGTAGCTCACGCTCTTTCATTCTATGATCCAACCGCTCAAGCATCAGAGAGGAAGTCTGAAAACAATAGCCCTCTCTTTCTTCTCTGCCACAGCTATTCATTGAACAGAACTAAGCAACTCCCACACACAGAAGTCACTAGAGAGAAGGGACAAAAGTTGAGAATGCCAGTCTCAAAGGTGAAACCTTTATTCCATTTTCAAATACAAATACAAAGATATTTTTTTTCTCTCACAGTATTCTCATGCATATCTGGAGGCAGAGCTGCTTGAGTACAGAGCCTTGACTCAGTCTGTGAATGTTTTATACTCCGGCCTTACATTATTGATGGGCCTTTTATAAGTGCCATATTGAGATCCCCACTCCCTCAACAAGAATATTCCTCAGTGTCATCCATTACGAAGCCAAAGATCTCAATTTGAATCAATTTTCATTATTGAGAGCTCTGCATTGGCCCCAGAGCCCCACGCTGTTGAGCGCGGGAGGTCCGATCCGGCCGCCGCCAAAGCCAGAGCCTCTGGTGACCTCATCGACTAAAGAGGTGTTTCAAGATTAAACGCGGCTTTTTGTTGAACATCCTGACCTCCTGTGCGATATTGCTTGAGAGATTTAAGGGCGGTAATATGTGCATCAATCACGTTGCTTTTGAAATACTCCCCTGAGATATCCTGCCGATCCCAGGCAGTTGATAAATGGGGAGGGATTGAAATGTTCTTTCTGAACATATCACTTTTTTATTTTGCTCTATATCTTACTCTTTCTATAATTCTCTCTCTCTCTGTCTCTCTCTTCCTCTGTGCTCCACAACCCCTGTCATTCCTCTCTCCCTCTGTGTTGGATCGTATTTGTTGTGTTGCTTGTAATGCATGGTTTTGCTTCATGACTGCACTTTTCTTTTTTTTATTATTTATTTACCTTTTGTAATGTAAACTAACACCTCTCCTTGCTGTCTTGTCATGGAAGTGGCACTGTTCAAACCTCCCTTATATGTCCTGTCTTTTATCTCCCAAGCTCACTATCTGGATAAGGTAGTGAAAGGTATGACATTCCTCCTTCCTTCTATTTTGCCCTCCTGCCATCGTAACTCCAGCCGGCATTAACGAGTCATAAACACACACCATGTTCTCCCCCCTACATTGACATATGCAAACACTACGCACCTCCAAACAACTCATTCAAAAGATCCCCACCTCCCATCAACTTTTTTGCCATATTGTCACACGTTAATCTCCACTTAGCACTTTTCACACCGGGTGAGTCAAGTTGTGCCGCTTTTCTATACGTGTTGGATATTTGGTTTGTGTGCGGCCTTGCTTTCTGGATGGGGGGGGGGTGTTGGGGAAAAGGGGCTTCATAACCTGCGCCATGCATTATGGATGAGTGTGCAGCTGTGAGCAGGGCCTGATAGGTGCTGAGGCCGCATCCTCTCTAATTAAAAGAGTTCATGGTCTGGTTGGTGCAGGGCAAGCAGGGGGTGGAGGCTCTGCAGCAACCCTGCCTCTCTGCCTCCAGCACCCTCTCTCACTCTCACTGTGTCCTTGGTAATGGACCACCTGGCACGAGAGCGGCTGCCAGAGGAGTCCTTTCGAACACTTGCAGCCTCACGTTTGGAGCAGTTTCAGGCAGGCTCGGGCTCGGCCCAGCAGGGGGGCTCCACTCTGAAAGGGCTGCCAATTAAGTTGAACCGGTGCCAACAGAGAGCGGATCTTTATTTATCCTTGTAATAAACATTCAGGGCTTACTAATCATGCGTCTCCACTGGTCCAACCAGAGTTGTTTTGTCCATTCGCTCAATAAAAGGACGGCTAATGTCCAAACGTGTCTCGGAGGCAAGACACCCTCTAATGGCATTAGCCTTCGACTGTGAGTCCCTTTTCTGCAGGGAAACGAGAAGGAAATTGAGACGGGAATATTTATTTTTCTTACAATTTTGAACGTTCCACAGTTGATCCCCATTGTTCAACAGTCTGCGTCTCGGTTGCTCGTTTTGTTATTTTATACATATATTCAAAGGAGCCCTTTAGCTCCCATGATCCTGCTCTATATTATAAGTGTGACATATAAATGAAAGGCTGCTATTGAGGTAGCACAATTGCAGGTTGACTTGATTCATGAGTTATAACGTTTTAATATTAAACATTTAGGCTTTCTGTGATAGAAAAACGGAAAAGAATCACAGAAAGGTCAGGGATATTATTTGGCAATATTTTGTCAGCGTTGTAACAATAAAATAAAATGTTGTCCTGCTATTCATTCTTTTAAATCACAATTTATACGGCATAAATGTGGATTGTTCATTGATCCATGCCTGTATTATGACTCATGTCATGACACTGTCCTTTCTCTGTATTGCAACATCCGAAATGCAACCGATGCATTCC
This sequence comes from Anoplopoma fimbria, assembly GCF_027596085.1. Lineage (NCBI taxonomy): Eukaryota > Metazoa > Chordata > Actinopteri > Perciformes > Anoplopomatidae > Anoplopoma > Anoplopoma fimbria. Next base: position 26,174,460 of record NC_072449.1, read on the forward strand.
TCCGCTAACCATGTGATCCATAACACCCATTTTTTCTTGGTACTTCTTCTACCCTTAAGCTTCCTAAACATATCTCTCTATTCCCTACTCATCACTGTTTCTTCTTTCATCTGTTTTTTCTCCCTTTAATAATTTTCTCCCTCTCATCGCACTCGTCTCCCTTCCTTCCTTGCTCCCTCATGCACCCACTCCTATTCTCCCTGCGTGATGTAAGAGCATCGAGACAGCCTCCCCAGCCTCTCTCTAGTTGATAAAATGGGTCAGCTTAGCATTCTCTCCATCAAGGCGACTCGCTAGCAACACAAACTGTGACAGACGCGTGCGTTTGATATCTTGAGATGTCAACCTCTGCCTCGGCGAGGGGATTGGAATCACACGGTAACTGATAAATGCCAAACAGCCCTAGAATGGGTGAGATAATCCTCTGATCTATGCTCTTGTGAGGACCCATCCACAGAGAACCAGGGGATTCACCTGTCGGTCGCCTCCAGTGTGCCTTTAGCTCCCCTGGGGTCACATGCCAGGGAACACAGTGCACGTAAAGTCCTCCCTTTCATAATATTACAGAGCTCAGCCTTATACGCCTTTTTATTTTGCTTCTCTAAATATCAGAACACACACTCTCTGTGAAGGAATAATGTCATTGATCAATAAACAGCAAATAATATGATATACAGTCAAGCCTTTTTTTTTTCAAACAACTGTTCATTCAGTAACAGTAATGCTATGATCATTATGACGGTCACATTGGAAAGTCACATAAAAAGTGATCCAATTATGTGCGGGAATGCCAACACATACACCACTGCTCTCATTATCCAGCTGTAGCAGCGCAGATACAGGAGACCGATCTACTGTAGTAATGAGTGAATATTGATTTAGAAGATCCATCTTATCTGATTTTACTGCAAAGGGATATTAGAAGCTTCACAAAAGGTGTATTGAATTAATCAACTTCAGCTGAGAGTCATTATAGCCAGTTGCACCCATTTGAAAATCTTGACGTGACTTTCTTCATAAAAATGCAAACCATCGTCATCAGCAGAACCACATTGTTTTACCATTGGTGTTTGTGCACAAAGAATACACTGTATTTATCCGCCGCCCACTGAACCTGATTAATTTGTTATTCAGTGCTGACCTCTGTCTTTTGTCCCTTTTTGTCACACAGAGGGCTGTCCTGGTTTGTGCAATGGAAATGGTAGGTGCACTCTGGGTAACAATGGCTGGTACTGTGTGTGCCAGCTGGGCTGGAGGGGCACTGGCTGTGACACCTCTATGGAAACGGCCTGCAGTGATGTCAAGGACAACGATGGAGGTAAAATCACAAACAACCCACACCAATGCCTTCTGACACCGGCCAAGCATCCACAGGGACTCTTAACTAGACATGATTTGACTACAGAATGAGCCCCCTTTGTGCTTGAGAATACACTGTACCTGCTTTATGCTTTCCAGGCTCAGTTGTACTCTTATGCAGGTGAGGATGAGGAATAGCTTCCAGGCAGTCAACCTGGACAACAGGTTTTTATTAAAAAGCGGCGTAGCTGCCTTGAGGCCTCCGGAGCATGGGCTGGCCTCAGGAGGAAGTCCCTGTTCTGCCCGCTAACTAGCCCCAAGCAGAGCCAGGCACACACACAGAGCCAGCCAGGGGGCTGCACCACTCTTGAGGCCAAGTGGAAGACGTGACTTCCTTTCTTCCAGACCTCATTCTGGGCTTGAGCATCCCTTATTTATGCAGGGGCTGTTTTTCCGCCCCCCCATCACTTTGCAGGGACTACAGGGCTCTCACTGGCAAAGAAGGGGTGCTGCTGGGGATTTGACTGACTCCTGACAGCAGGGTTTATTTTTATCACCCATCTGGCCAGATAGGCCCCTGAAAGCAAAGGGTAGGGAGTCCAATGACCCACTTTAGGAAAGTAAAGTGCATTGCACAGCAGCTCTTTCTGTCTTGTATTATTTCATCCAAATTACAGAACGAGATCCAAAGCAGTTCTGGCGGTGTTCAAATGTTCTCCAGGACACAGATGTACATGACATGGCGTCAGTCATGTAGTAAAACAAAGTCAAAATGAATAATGCCCCGGTGGCTCAGATATATATGCTCAGTTTCTTTTGCCAGGTGTGTGTCCAGGCTGTTGTTTAATTAGAGCGTGTGTGTGTGACATGTTTGACCTTGTCAGATGGTCTAGTGGACTGCATGGATCCAGACTGCTGTCTGCAGGCAACCTGTCACACCACCCCTCTGTGCGTCGGCTCCCCGGACCCCCTGGACATCATCCAGGAGACACAGATGTCCTCTGCACAGAGCAACCTGCAGACTTTCTACGACCGGGTGTACTTCCTGGTGGGCAGAGACAGCACCCACATCATCCCCGGAGCCAACCCCTTCGACGGAAAGTGAGTGACGTTCAAATTGCTCTCAACAGACACCACGCAGGGCCACTTTCTGTGACAAGGCGAAATCTGTTCTCTTTTTTTTTTGCATAGTTATTTATTTCTCATGTGAGCTCATACTCATTCAGTTGAGTCAGTTAAATTAGTCATAGCTGGATTTAAAGCTGCGGTGCTGAACTTTAGTCTCCCCCCTCTGGCTAAGAGAGCATTTACACAAACACTTTCAGCGCTGCCTGCAGTTGAGTTTGTCTTCGGCGTCATTCACTTTTGTTTTTTACTTTAATCCTTTTTATCTGGAGCACCAACTCCTGTAACTTTTCTTTGACACTCTAAAATATAACATAGTCTTCTGGACCCCCTTAGCTCTGGCTGGTTGACCTAAAACCAGACATCACAAATCCGGTATACTGCAAAATACAGAGAGCTTTCCCTGGCGTTGATAGGCTTAATCCTCATTGTGTGAACTTTTTTGGCAATGACATGAATCGGAAAGACGTTAGTTGATATGTTAAAGTCCCGCTCTCCAGCTTTAATATGTTTCACATTTAATCCAGCTACTCTTCTCATTTCCATTTTGTTCAACAGTGATCTAGCCTGAACTTGCATTATAGCTTACATCACATTTCAGGTGCAAGCACAAATCAATCAGTGGCTTTCATTTTTAATGTAGGCCAGTGCGGTCACGATGCTGGGGTTGTTGCACTTACAGAGTGTGAAACGTTTAGTGTTTTTTAACCCAAACCAAAATGTCGGTGCAAAGGAGGGGAGTCTGCTAAAGGTGGAGGAGGCTGTAATGGGCAGGGACCGGATGGCTGCATAACTAGAAGGATGACAGACAGATGATGATGGACAAACATAGAATGTGGCAAAAACACAGGGTGCATTCCCTTGCATGAAAGGCATCTCATATTCATGTATTGTGATTACTTTTACTGTAATCCATCTGAGGCCCACTCCCAGAGGCAAAGCCCACAACACCCCAGCCATGGAATCTGAGGCGCTTTCATATTAGGCAGGATGGCTGTCTGAGTCCCATAAGATTCCCCTGCCTCTCTTTTCCATTGTCTCCTTCTCTTTTCATCTTTAAACACTCGTGAGGCTGTGTCACCTTATTTGCATCCCACTTGCGTATGGATCTCTCTCATCCTGGCTTATTATACTTCTGTGAAACAAACAGACAACAGTAAAAAAAAAAAAAATTGAGAATAAAATATGTTGATAATATTTTCAAATTTTTGTCCCTGGTGATAAAATATTCTAAAATGATGTCAAAACCAGTAGACGTATCAAACAAACTTCACAGCGTGGAGTTGTTATTTGAGTCTTTTTACGTCTTCCTTTTAAAGTGATGGCAGAGGGTTGTAGTTTCAGACATTACTATTTTTAGTCCGGCAGAGCTGTTGCTTTGGTGTTGAAGGAAAAAAATCGATTTCAAAAGTGTCTCTGCTCAAGCAGGATCATTTCCATTAGTATAATTTGCAACATGACACGTCCTAGCATTGGGTGCTTGTTGAAACGTTTGAATAATGGGCTGTGTGCCACCCTAATGTTGTGCATCTTACCTCATTTTTTGCAGTAAAAAAACATGTTTTTATCTCTACACTCTCAGTATTCAGCATGTGGCTCTTTCATTTCTAAAGGCCGTTATACACCGGTTGCGTTTCTTTTTTGAATAATACACACATCAATTTCAGGACTTTCACACAGAACGTGATTTTACGCAGCGAAAACATCATTTTTTTCCGGAAGGAGGTGGATTTTTCTGGAGAACAGGCATCCACCAATCACAGTGTGCGAGACGGGTTGTGTTGCACCTAAATTTGCTAGCATTATAAAACAACATGGATGCCACGTAGTTCGAATTACTCCTTTCAACCTTGACATAGGAAGAACATACTAGATCCTTCTGTTCTGCCCTTTCACAATAAAAGCCCTGAACATTTTTGTGTCAATTATTTGTCACACCTTTAGTCATCTGTATATGATTAGACATTTTCATTAACAAAATCAACCATCATCAAACTCCACTTCTGCCTGTTGAACCATTTGAGTGTCAGCCGAATACTTGAGAAAAGCACTCGTGACACACTTTGTGACATCATTCCTAATTGACATTTTTTATGGCCTTTCGAGAAACCACTCAACCTTTTGCAGTTCTTCACTGGACAGAGGAAGAGGCGCAGAGGGTTGAGTAATACTCCTGTCTCTCTCTCGCCACAAGATGCAGCCCATAAATAAGTAAAATCAAGAATCCAGAGATGAGCTGCAAGATTCGAGGCCTCGGCTTACCTAAAAATATCAGTGATGATCTATTATTCATGCTTGGTATTCATTCCCCACCCACTGACAGATATGAGCAGTTATGACAGGGGGCCCGGGGCCTCTGATGAGCCTAACAGGCACAGTCTCAGCACCTTCCTGATAAGCCTGCCCTGGTCACCTGATCATCTCTTCATTGATCCATTAACCGCTTCCTCATGCTAGCAGACATGTCGGAGTTCTATTTCCGATGTTTCCCACCACGAAAAAGCTGCAAAGGTGCCACTGAATAAAGCATCTGCCACTGCGTAAAAGGGTCTCGACTCTCAACCATGACACACAATACAAGAGAGTGCCAAGGCTCAACAGTGAATGCTGACTTGAATAGTAAACAGGGACTTTGTCCATAGAAACAACTTGGGCAGAGATTGATTGCTGGTTTATTATAGCAAGGCAGGAGCCATTCGCTTCTTTTACAGGCTTGCGTTTTCTTTATTTTATTTATAACTCTTTTATTAGCATTAGGCCATTAGTGTCATAAAATCTATTGTTTGTTTTCTCCTCTGTGGGCTCTATCCCTTTTAACAGCATTATATATTTGGAAAGCAAAAAACGAACATTGATGTGTCCTCATTGTACACTCTTCAGTATGCTAGGGAACACAGGTAGGGAAAGAGAGGGCTTATATTTGCATCAGGGTTTACCCTATAATCAAGTAATTTGCAAAGGTAATTATGTTTTTGTTGCTTCTGTGGTGATGGTACCATTTATTAATGCCGGTGTGCATTTTATTTATTGTGTCTGCAGTACTACTGAGCCGTGTAGTTTCATCACAATTACACACTGACGAAAGGGGGTATTTTCCAATATTGTGACAACTTTTTACTGTGTGACCGCTGTGTGTCTTTTACGCTTATTATCTTTGACATTTTTTTTTTCCACCAAAGGTTGTTCTGTTTCCTTGAAAGTCTTTTGTTTTTACAAGGCTACCCACCCACCTGTGCTGAAACATGCAATTTGTGGTAAATTGATAGAACAGAATTGTTAGCTGTAAGTGTCATTAGTGTTATCCCCCAAAAAACATATCTAACAGCTAAAATTGATCCACACACTCAATTAGAAGAGTAAGATAACAGGAATGTTTTCCTGTTGAGTCATTGGTCGGAGGGTCAGTTCAGGATGGCTTGTCTGAATGGTGCAAGTTCCTCATGTCAAAAAGTTAGTCAGGCGGTTTTAGCTTCATGTGTTAACATAACTTCCATCACATCAATAACTAGACTAAGTCTTGTTATTCATAATACTTCCACTTAAAAAAAGAAACACATAAACTAGAGATGATTTCCTGCTGGGTTCATTTTTCACAACATGTCCTCACGTCGCCCTCTGCAGAAGATGTATGATTAACTGGAGGTTGGAGATATTGTGAATCCTCTTGGACGAGAGAAATCTCGCACGGAGGGGAAGTTTCTGCGGCGAATGCTTCACGCTTCCTTTGCTGCTCTTTCTTTCTCTTCTATTTGATGTCAATATTTAAATCATTTGTCTTGACAGCGAGGAATCATCTTCCCATGTGGCTCACAGAGGCAGGAAGGAGATAGTTCCACTTTCACAGCTCCGTCTGAAGGAAATGTGGATGATTGCCTCTTCAAACAAGACTCTAAAATAAACTGTTGGCATGAATGATTAATCGTAAACGGCTAGCCCCTGCTGTGCTAACTTTAGTAGTAATTGTATGTAAATAGAATAACAGATAGATCTTTGGGTACGAGCCCAAGGACTCAGAACAGTATCTCCTTGCTTGTTTACAGTGCAGTGGTGGACCGCCAAGGTCTTCTGAAGGAGACCCGGCCTAATTAACATAAAACTGGGTTTCTGGGGACCAGGATTGTGTGGGGTGAATGATCTTGCCTCTGGTAAGGACATGATGAGGGCAGCTACTAACACACTAGTGTTAATTGTTTCCAGTACGTGGCAGTGTTTAAGACCCAAATGTATTAAAAATAGCCATGGTCTAATGAAGAAGTGGCAGAAAGGCATTTGTTAGGGGACCAATTCTTTTGCGAACGGCTACAGAAACGATGGCTGACCATGAGCTGGACCTTGCTAATGACATGGGCAAGAACTCGACGGGGGGAGACGTGAAACAGCAAGGTCTCAACTCATCAGTTCAGTAAGATTAGGAGGTGAATTTGGATGACTTCCCGCTATTGATCGGTGGGGACTGATGATCAGATCTAATTTATGCAGCTTCTGGAGACCTGATGTCAGTCTGGAAATCTGTCAAGGTCTTGATAACCAGCCAAGCAAGTCTTGCAATCTGCAGTCCTATTATTTCCCTCTCTTGCATTCTGTAATGGAAAAGATAAATCCTCTTTTTTTTTAATTAGAGCAAAAGCAAAGTAAAGCTTCCTTATCTCATTATCCTCCCATTCTGGATGGAAAAACCCTTAGAGGCGTCCTAGGAGGCGTTAAGTTGTTCTTTTTTCTGTTATGGCTGTTTGTTTTTATTGTATACAGTATTTCCTTCTCAAAACATTCGTTCTTACTCTATTTTTACTTTTTACAACTTAAGTGTTCTTGGTGAATATTGAAAAGTATTCCATGATTGTAACCTTGTTGGCCTTTCTCTCTCCCATGCAGCCATGCTTGTGTCATTCGCGGACAAGTAGTGACCTCGGATGGAACACCGCTGGTCGGCGTCAACATCAGTTTCATCAACAACCCTTCCTATGGTTATACAATCACCCGGCAGGATGGAAGGTAAGAGCTCTCTTCTTGTGTGTGTGTCTCTTCTGACACACACACAAAAACAAGAGATGCATTGCAAAAAACATTTTCGCTGCCTAAATATTCTGTACAGAGATGCAACAACGATATTTATATTATTATCAAATAGCGTTGTTTAGCTGTGCTGATTTATAATGATTGAAGAGGGGGAAAAAACACAGTTGCCACAGCAAACTGTGCCACCATTGATCTGCTTTGTGCTTTCATTTGGTCCAATTTTGGAGTTCTCGGCTCAATTCCCAGAGAAATCAAACAAAGCCCTGCTGGTACACTCATAAGTTATGCTTCAGTAGCAGCAGGGAGGGGAAAGAATAAAATATGCCAATTCAAAGCAGCTCGCTGGGGCCATGAAACATGGTGCAGAAGGACATTATTTATTTGACAATGGAGGATTTACAGAATTAAGTGAGACATTTAAGTTTAGGCCACAGACTTGCAATTAATTTGTTTTGCATCCGTCTCTGCTGTTGTTGAAGTTTAATTTTTAGAGATGTCATGGGTGACAAAAAACTTTAATTAGTTAGATTGGTTGTTTTAAATCCATGTCAATAAAAAATGCAAACAAATGATTTTGACCGCTATCTTCCTCAGACAAATCCTCATTTTTTGTTCCTACAACATAGAAGGAAACCTTGTCAGTAAACTCATTGTGTAGCTTCTTGTTGTCTCATTACACTACCACCAGACCTCTTAGAGAAAGTCTTTTAATAAAACAAGTGAAAAAAGACTTTGAGCAACTCTATGTCAGCTGCTTTGGCACCAGTAGAGTTACTCTGAGAAAAAAACAGACAAAACCCTCTGACTGGGTTCAATGTGTTTCTTCTCTTACCTTCTTGGAGTGGAAGAGAAATGCCCGAGAGAAAAACTTTGGGTAACACTGTCTCTAGAATTTTGTGTCTTCTCTGATCATGTTTTATTTTTATTTTTTTTTGGGGGGCGGTCAGATTACACATTCTCACAACCTCCAATTCCTCGGTATCTCTCATAGTAGTCAGTGTTAGTAAGGTCTTGTGGCAAACCAAGCCTCTCTATCACAGCACAGCATGAATTGGTGTTTGCTCTCCAAGCCCCACTTCCTCCTGACACTTTTATCAGTCACCGGCACTCTAAAGGCCCACATCTTTGCCGCAGGTTTGATCTTGATCATTCTTGCTTCTCCTCATTTCTTCCATCTTCTTGTCACCCTCCTCTTTTTTCCCCAGTTTTACAAACATCTCCCATCTCCACCTTATCATCCTCGCCTTCCTTGCTCATTTCATCTGCTCCCCATCCCCTCGCACTTCTCCCTCGCTAATCCCTCACCACCCTTAAGCCTTTCCTCTCTGGGCACTACTCTTTCACTTATGTCCTGTACTTTCCTTGAGCCCTGGTCTCATGTCCTTTCCACTGCACCGGCTCCCCTCATCTCCATCCTTTCCACATTTATGCATGTCCCATTTTTCTTATGCATCACTCCGTTTTTCCTTCGCAAAGCTCTATACTCTTTTCTCCCTCCCAGCATATGTGTAAACAGTACTCCATCTCCCGGGTTCCCTTGTAAACATGCCCAGTCTCCTGCAACTCCCCTGCAATCACTGTAAACTGGCTCAGTGCAGCGTGAAATCAGAAATGCACCTGTTCAGCCATTTAGAAATGGGAAAGCTGTCTCAACTCATTTTTATGATGTGTTCTTTATTGTCCGAGGGCTTAGGTTTTAAATTACCTTTTCCACTATCTTGAAAAGTTTTCTGGCCTAAACAAAAGAGGTTGGTTTAGTTTCTTTACAGCTGTGTAGCCATTTTCTGACTGGCTGAGCATTGAGACACACCCGTTCCCTTTTATGCTTTTCTCCAATAATGAGAAGAATGCTGACGAGGGACTGCAGCTAATTGCATTATTACGAGCTTGAGATGACCTCTATAGGAAGCACGATATAGATATGGGAAATCCAGTGTACACTTTACTACTTGTATACTTCTTGTGCTTGTAAAAAGATCTATCCGAATGTCCTAAAATGAATATGTATAATGGTCACATCTCACATGTGCTTTATAATTATATATGAGAAGAATTATAATTTTTTTTGCTGGTTGTTCTTTTTTTTTTCTGTAAACACACATCAGCTGTCAGAGGGGACACTAATGTGTTATTATGTTTAGATACAGTTTATAATTGATATTAATATAATTATGACTGGTGAGAGAACTATTACTAGTGTACTTTCTCTCAATTAAGACGTACATAAAGGGCCCTCACCTAAGCATCTACAGTAAACAGTTCACTCTTATTAAACACACGTGTCCTTGATTCACTTATCTTCCACTTATCAGTCCGCTCAAGTAGATATCATCCACTTCATTATAAGTATACATTGTCTGAGAAATGATTGCATATCATTTGTATGAGGCATTCCAAGTTCATTGGCAGGGTGATGTATTCCCTGAGGCCACAGGCAACCAAGGCTGCTGGAGGTACTTTAATAAGTTTTGTCACATGGCTTAAGGCTGTTGTCATGATTGATAACAGCCGGCGAATCCCTCCATCGATTGGCCGTGCTGCCCATGGGTATCTGTCCAGAAGTGTTTAGGGAGCTCGCAGCCTTAACCCTGCCAGGCGTCACGCAGACTGTACGGCTGCTGACGGATCGCGGCAGCACAAGGGTACCACTATCAGCCCCCATCAGCTCTGCAGCCTCCGCACTAGTGGACAAGCTCACACCCAGCCAAGGGCAAAATACCAAGGGCGGAACAAACTTTTGTTTATCGCCACTGCCAATCAGATGTTTGGCCTCAAGGGGATTTCATTTATCAGATTATTCATAGTGGCTTGAACCAAGAGGGTGTTCACTTTGTATAGAGGCCCCTATTTAGAACCTTTACTTTGAATAAAGATGCTTCCTGCGTTAGGATGAGGCCATGTCCCATGGGCCTGTTGGTAACCAGGTGCTAATTGGCTCTTAGAGAGAAGTGACAAGAGCTGCAGAAAACCAGTGCAGGTGGGGGGACACTGTTGTCACCATGCACCAGTCACACATGATGAAATCGCTGCAGCCTGTTTACTGAGACCTACTCAGGTCAGACCAGAGGCAGGGGCCCTTAATGCAACAGTGGATGGGATTGCATTGCAGGGCTTTTAGACTGATGTTCGAGTGGACAGCCTTCATCTTAGGGATCGATAGAGAAGTGGCTGCTGCCTCCATCCTGCAGCACACAAATCTCTCTCTCTCGCTCTCTTTCTCTCTCTCTCACACATCTAAATGTGAGCGCAGGAGCAGTGCATCACACATGCATGAGGGTGAAACAGTCATGCCTGAATTCACAGCATGCATCTACTGTTTTTCATCCATCAAATAAAATCTACAGATTATGACAGTAATTAAGATATGTGCTTCGAACATTGTGATTAATCATCCTTTTGTATTTTCAGCCTGTGTGTGCCTGAAAGATACTGCTAAACAGTGTTACGGCTTCCTTTCTTCACAGCCTTCATTTTATAAAACATTAAATGTATTACTGTTTGATCTGTTATAACAACACTTAATTAGAAAATAGTAATTATATTTACAGAAAATGTTTGCATGGTCTAATCCTCAACACACAAAAGATAACATGCATTGCTAATGGGAATTTTCACAGTATTTTTATTGAAAAAATCATAATTCACTGTATGTGAGTCAACATTCATCCTCTCTGACATTGTGTGCCTCTGTGTTCCAGTTTTGACTTGGTGACCAATGGGGGCATAGCCATATCCCTGCACTTTGAGCGCGCCCCATTCATCACCCAGGAGCACACTCTCTGGTTGCCATGGGGACGCTTCTTTGTCATGGATACCATAGTTATGCGGCACGAGGAGAATGACATCCCCAGCTGTGACCTCAGCAGCTTCACCAGGCCCGGGCCTGTGGTGTCCCCGGCTCCGCTCACTGCCTTCGCCGGCTCCTGCTCTGAAAGGCGCACCGTCGTACCCGAAATCCAGGTGACCACTCGCCCACCCCTCTTCACTGCCCTGCAGGTTTGCGATCTACACGGGTCTCTCCTCCAAATGATTCATGCCCCACATCTGGAGGCGACCCTGAAGACTATTCATCAAGTATAAATGTAATAGTAACTCTGGCTCGTGGCAGTGCTGTGATTTTATCTCTCCGGTGTAATTGGTCCGTGGGACTCTGGCGATTTACAATGTGCATTGCACTGCCTCAGTGCAGAGTGATGATGATTACCTCGCACACAGAAAACAGCCTGGACAATTTTAATTTCTCCTGGGTTGTAGGCTCCTAGATGAAGCATACAAGCAAGACTGGAAATTACTTGCTTTTACAGTATATTTCATGACTGTATATATTTTTTTGCTAGCCGTCTACACGTGTATGTGTCTTGTTTGTGCAAGCACACACTTGCATTGGCTCCCGGTGCAGGTGAATGTGTGGCTACTGTACGTCCAGCAGGCATCTCTGTGCCCTTCTCTAATTACTTTGTTTCAGACATTGCTTCGTTAGATTTATGGCATATGAGTGAATTTAGCATGCAGTCCTGTCTATTTATAGAAGCCAAGTCTTTGTTGTTCCTTGAGCTAAAAGAGCGACAAAACTGGGACATCGTCTAATTTACACTTGTCCTTATAAAAGGGTATTCTGATCATTCAACCAGGCGTCGCCACACTCATGTAAACATTTGTAAAGAAAAGGCATCATAGGTGACGTGTATTCGGACCGACGTAGCTTTGGGTAGCTGTTTTAATTGTTACTTTACATCTTGTCCTGTGTAGACGGGCGACAAGAGGTCTCCTAATTAGAGCAGAGAGAGTTGGTCAACCAAACCAGTGCTGTCGACCCTTGATCCTAAATATGAATCCTGTACAGTATTATCGAGTGCTGACCTACTGTTGTATCACAGGAGGTTACAGGTCTGACCTCAGTGGAAAATCCCGAGGCTACAGTGTTGTCTCCCACTAAACCAACTTTTATTACTCTATATATTATCGGACAGTGCCAGCTCTGAGCCCAAGGGCACTCTTGTGATGCCATTGACATATGGATTGCAGGAAAGACTATTGTCCTAATGAAGGACTTGCTATTATTAATTCAATTATGAAAATACTCCCTGAAGTACATAATGAAGAAATCCGTCATTGGATTCCCTGTAACGCATGGACGTAATTGTCCTCTAATTGATGTCTTTAATCTTCCCATGGTTCAATGTATTTCGTTCGGGGCGACTATGAAAAATATTTAACAAATGGTGCAGTGGTCACTGACCGAAGGAATGACAAATTGATAATCTGTGTGAAATAAAGGATATGCAGAGATGGGATATTAATCCTACCTTAATCACTGAGGAAACTAGATTTCTAAGCACTTCAGAATTTGCAATTCCTGTCAGCTAGCTTAGGGATTTCTGTTAGTCTTTCTGTCATTTATAAGCTTTTTTTTTTTTTTTTTGTCCATAGTCTCTGCAAGAGGAAGTGCCCATACCAGGGTCAGATATGAAGCTCGGCTATTTAAGCAGCAGGACTCCAGGTTACAAGTCAATACTGAGGGTGACCCTCACCCACTACACAATCCCTTTCAACTTGATGAAGGTCCACCTCATGGTTGCTGTGGAAGGCAGGCTGTTCAGGAAGTGGTTTCCTGCAGCCCCAAACCTCTCCTATGACTTTGTGTGGGACAAGGCTGATGTCTACAGCCAGAAGGTCTATGGCTTGTCTGAAGCATTTGGTAGGTGATCAAGTATCTATTGCATATAATGTTAAATTTTTTCCATTTAGAACAAATGTGTTTCACTAATGCTAATTTTATCTCTCCCTAGTATCTGTTGGCTTTGAGTACGAGTCCTGTCCAGATCTTATTCTATGGGAGAAGAGGACCGCTGTTCTTCAGGGCCACGAAACCACTGCCTCCAAACTGGGAGGATGGACTATCGACAAGCACCATGCTTTAAATATCCAGAGCGGTGAGTCAACTACTGATCCCTTTTGAAATGCCTATTCTCAGGCATTCGTTCATCAAACCAGCTACTCAAAAAAGAAAATCATGCTGAATGAAATCTTGATTTCAACACACTATTCATTCCATTGTTGAGTTTTGAAAGCACAGTGAGGTAAAATACATTTGTCTTGCAGTGCAGTTAGGTTTTTTAAGAATTTGTGTCAGCGATTAAGAAGAAGATGGCATAATGCAGATAACTACTGTTCATAAAAATCAGGATATAATCTAAAAACAATTATTTAATATAAAGTATGTTGGAAACAAGCATCCCATTTAACTAGCAGTTTTTTTGTTTGTTTTATAAAATAAAATCTCATTAGAGATGAATAACTGACTTTGTCATTTGCTAATATTGAAACATTTTGTGGTGTAAGTCTTCAGTTTGCCTCTCCTTAAAGCATTTTACACATCACATTCTGCATGTGCCCAAGACTGCGGATAAGTACCATCATGTCCACAGAGGGCCTCAGATGATGCTTTTAGTGTAACATTGAATTGCCCTCCCTGTCCGTGGCATTTTAAGGCTTTTTCAATCCAGCAGTCATGTACCCTCAGATAGATCTGACTTTTTTATTACTGCTGTCCATTTTTAGGTGAGGGGGGTCAATTTTCACATTGCCAGCAAATTACTCCTGAGAGGCAGAAGTAGGAATGAAGAGAGAAAAAACTTAGGGCAGCACCTGTCACTGGCCGGGCTTCACAGTCTGTTTTTGTCTGGAAGGGCTCATCAGAGGAGATGAGGCATACTTAAACGAAAAGTGCTCAGAAAGGTGGCACTTTGATCTGTCACACCGAACCTGCTGAGTCTGAATGTGCTGTCCGGGGGAGCGAGAAAGCTAACCCCCTCCCCCATGCAACCACCCCAGTTGGCACCTCCATGTCCTGTTCATGCCCAGCATTTTTAGAATCATCCCTAATTTAATTGCTGTCAGTCTGCTACTCCCAGCAGCAGCAGCCCCTAATATTAAATCAAGTCCCAGGAAGGAGATGCTTGGCTGATCCTTTCTGATGCACCAAATGTTGTGCTGCTCAAAGAACTCAAGTCACCAAGTAGCACCAGAAGCAGAGAAAAACTCCTGCAGACTCACAGATGCTGGATTTCAAATATGATTACATTGATTGGGCAGCAGGAACATCTTTACATTAACATATTTGAACATTTTCCAAGAGTAGATTGGCAACGCTATTGGAAACATAGTGTGTGCATGTATGTATGTATGTGTGTGTAGAGAGGGGGTTGCATGCCTGAATGCCTGCACATGGACTGTACTCACACGGCTCAACTTGTATTCATGCGCAAAGCCGGTGGAGTCAGGAAGGTAGGCGCGCTGCCATTTCTAATCGGGGCAAGTCCATTTTTTTTATGATTGTGTGCCTGTGTGGTAATTTTCTAGCTCCAAGAGATTCCACTTGTGCCAAGGGCTTTTTGCTCCCCATTTTGGCGTGAAATTGTGCCTGTGTTTCCATCCGCTAAGACCACCTCTTATTGCAAACACGGGCACACGGAGCAATTTCCATGGCTTCAGTTGGCAGAGGTGCACACACAGACCTATTCAAATCACATCAGTCTGTTGACTTTCAGTCTCTTTTAAAAATGTTATCCAATATATATTTTAATCTGCAATAAGCGATCTTTAGCCAGCAGGGGACAGAAACTTGTAGCATGGTGGCACTACATAGCCTCAGCTTAACAAGGTGTTAGCGAGCAGTTGCCCATTTACAACCAGAGAGACTTGAGCATCCCATTTTTATCCTTTGTCCATTTGTTAATTGCACTGCCCATTATCACACACACATCAGAACACATGGGTAGCTTAATTAATTAAAACTTCGAACATGGAATTTGCAAACATATTTATACTGCCCCCTATGCATCTCTACACACCAGACTTGAATGCTGTTCTCTATAAATCCAAAGGTTATATGCAGATTTTTGCAGGTGTAGATGGCAGCATGCAGTCGGATATGTCTTGAGCTCCTTACGTTAATAAAGCAGCATTTTTTTTTTTTATCAAATAAAACTCCCCAAAAATATATCTTCCTGTAATGAAATGAAATGTCTGCTCTGTGAGCGTTATTCATTTTTTTATCTGAAGTGAGGGTCGGAAAGCACAGGGTTTTGTGTGCTGTACAGATTGGAAAGCCCCCTGAGGCAAATTTGTAATTTGTGATATTCGGCTTCATAAATAAATATTGACTTCACTTGACTTGATGTTGTAATGTTAATTGCATGAACAATTTGCAGAAGTGGAATTGATATAGGCATGCCTAAATATGACTTATTAGGTGCAACCTTCGTAATCACTGTGGTGAAGAAGTACAATTAACAGGTTCTAGTTAAGTACTACTACTATTTTTTTGTTTCATATTTTTGTAGTTGTATTGTAACTGCCTGAATATAATTTTCTTGTAAAAAAAGAAAAGCAACGTATTTTGGGTGCTAAATATTCATTGTATAGTAAAGCCTCTTGAAGCCTCTTTTCTCCCAAGAAAAAAAATAATTTCTTGGGAGAAACTGGCCTGGATGCTCTTGCTGGCATTTTAGGAAACACTGCTGCTCTAAAAAAAAAAGGGAAGTGGATTTAACCACCTATTGTTGAAGCCCACCTCCAGTTACCAAAATTGCTAAAATTAGAAATAACCTGTTGGTCACATCCGTTTTAACTCACTCCACCAGTCTGCAATTTTTTTTTTCTTGCATCCAATTTCTGGGAAATAGAGCCCAGTCAACTCTGCTCAACCTAGACATGTTGCAGGTGTTTTTACTTTTCTTTCTTTCCTGTGCCCTCATCAGGTATTCTTCACATGGGCAACGGGGAAAACGTCTTCATCTCCCAGCAGCCTCCTGTAATCGGCAGCGTGATGGGGAACGGGCGCAGGCGCAGCATCTCCTGCCCCAGCTGTAATGGCCTTGCTGACGGAAACAAGCTGCTGGCCCCCGTGGCTCTGGCGTGTGGCTCGGATGGAAGTCTGTATGTGGGCGACTTCAACTATGTGAGGAGGATTTTCACCACGGGGAACGTCACCAGCGTCCTGGAGCTCAGGTAACGGAGGAGTAGCCTACTAACATTCATTCAGGACCATGAGCTCAGATGGGATTGCACACAGGTCGTAAACCACTGAGGTCGATTGAGATAGACAGAAACGCCCTAAGGCCCAGGATTGATGGTCCTGCCTGTCTCATCCACCTGAAACAGCTGGAGTTTGGCCCTGATAGGGGCTCAAGAGGATGTAATGGGTTCTTAACTGAAGACGTTCCAGGAAAAGATTAATTTCACTGTTATCGTCAGCAAAGACGGAGGTTTGAGTAGATAAGGAATTAATTTGTCTTGATTCTCTTTTAAATAAATCTGTCCACTAACATTTCTTCTCCTTTCTCTTCCTCCCTTATTGTCTGCTGCTCTTGGCAAACAGAAATAAAGACTTCAGGCATAGGTAAGCCACACAGTATTTGCTCAAATTAATATAGAAAAGGGCACAGTCCCCATACTTTCAGACATGCACTTTTGAGCAGCTAGAAGATCATATCTTTAAATTTTGACTGAATCTGTGATTTTCATCTTCATAAATCTGTAGATTTAGTAGCTTATTAGCGGTTTATGAGCTTACTGAATCTCTGGATTCAGTGGCTTGCTCACAACAGTGTTCTGCATTTGTGTGTGTGATGCAAAAAGAGAATTGACCAATATAGGTATTGAGTCATCTAGTATTATGCTTTTTAATGTATACCTTTTAATAAAAATGGATTTGGACATTTCAGAGTGGCATATAGAATGTGCATTGCCAGTTTATTATGCACACTGTGCTACCTGCAATCAAACACAACAGCACAATAACACTTTAATGTATGTATCTAGGTGCAAATATAAAGATGGCAACTCAGTGTAGATCTTATCAGTGGTTTAAGATACAAAGACCTCATTTTGCTTGGCAGCTGGTGGTGAGGGGAAATCTCTACGTGCTGTCTGTAGATACCATGTCTCGGGGCAAAGGGCTATTGATTGATTTTCCATCAAAGGGTCATGACTACAGCTGGGGAACATGTAGTCAAACTGAGGATGAAAAGCCAAGGGATGCAGGTCACTGGCCTCTATTTTCAAGAACGGCCACATTAACAAAACCCTCAGATGCTCACTATTGCTTTTTCTGTCTCTCTGAATATATCTTTTTGTAAGTCTTTGTATCTCACATGTCTTTGTGCACTGAAAAGACGTTAGTACGCTCACGTACACTAACTTCAAACCGTCCCATACAGACAACTGCTGTGTTTGCTAGAGCAAATCTAAAGAAATGTCAAAGCTCTGTCCCTTCGCTCTCAGTACTCCTAACACATTTACATATTAAAAAGGAGATTTATGTAGGAAAAACACAGCGTGTGTCCGTATAAAACGGATGGCTGCCTCCTGTTCATGTGTGAGCTAGCGATAGGACTGGGAGGTGGGTGATCTCACTGCAATGTTCATTGACCCCCCACTAAGGATGTCCCCGTCCACTCCAACCGCACTCCCTCCGTTGCCGCGCCAGCATGCAGCAAAATCCAATTATCTTCTACAAACTAGATGTTGTCAGTGAATATAGATGGAGTATGTGGCCACGGCTCAAGGTCAGGGAATAACGCCTCATAGTTTCAAACACTATGGGGGGGACCAACACTGTTCTACATGCAACTGGGAGCTGATAAGGTATCAGCGGATTGCACATGGCAGATAGAATGCAAAGTAGAATCCGGTTATTGAGGCTTGATACTGACCTACTCTAAAACAGCAGTGTTTTTCTTTTTTATTCCTTAAGCCAGCCATATACCTAGAATGTACTGTAGACCAACATATCAGTCAGCTTGGTCAGTGGGCTGATCGTGACATGTGTGCCTGAGGTTTGCTGCAGTGTGCTGTCATCACTGATTCATTGAAGGTCAATTGTCATTTAAAGTTACGTTCTGGAGTTGACAATCCCACAGACCCACTGGTCTTTCTTTCTTGTTGTATTATAAAAATATAATCTTTGGCGCTGTCATTCCGGCCATAAGCCCTTAAAGTACCCTCAAGGTTATAGTTGAAATTCCGTCTTAATCCACTTGGAATGACACCCTGCTGACAGGTTTCTGGGTAACGCTTATCAGGTCTGGCAGAACTGTGCTGTTTCCTGCCCTGATAACTCTGGTTATCTTTAAGGTGGCGCTAAACACTACAATGCTTAACTGGTTTCTAGTTCCTTGTTTTGTCTGACCAACAGTCAACAACGACAGGAAAATACTGCAAATAACCACATGTGTAAAGCTTGGACCAGCAAAAGTTTCTGCTTTTTTTTTGTACTTGATAAAGGTTTAAATTATTTATATGTATAATAGATTATATTGTTGTTACATTTTCTTACAATCAATTTATAGAAGTAGTCGAAAGGGATTATTTTGTTGTTGTTTTTTTGTGGACCACTTGTCCATCCATGTACAATTGTTGATTTTTACTGTATTTATGGCAATACAGAAGTCTGTCAAATCTGATTCCTTTTGCATATCTTGCTTCGTCTTATTCAATTGCAATACTACTTGGTACTTGGTTATTTTGGTTGACACCTTAAAGGTATCAAGTTCCGATACCCAGCCACATTGGGATTAGGTGTTTTTAGTTACACTCTGTCATTGTTTGATTTTTCAGCAAAAGATCTTGTCTTTATTATATGCAGGAGCAGATTCCTAATGGAAACAGTCCTCCCTGCCACTTCATTTGTACTACTATGGATTTGTCTACATGCAGTCATCTTTGTTTTCTTTGTTTTCTGACACCTATATTCTGACTGGAGTGTGCCAATAGATTGCATGCGTCCCGCCACAGCAGGATTGGTTATATTTGGCTCTTTTGTCTATCTGTCAGGTTGGGCAACCTCCTGTGGATATGAAGGATTGCATTGCTGACTTGGTTGGAAGTTTAATAGGATATTTATTTTCTGTGCTGGAATCTCTACCTGATGGATGCATAGTGTGTTGCTGCTTCAGCTATGTATTTGTGTTTCTCTAAGGAAGTCCCAAGGGAACCAGAAAACACGATTGTTTATACCTCTTTTAAGCAACCACAAGGCCACTGTATGGACAAATAATATCGCAAAGATTTCTTGGGTCAGGGATGGGGGAGTAATTATGATTTCTGTGAAAGGATCCAATGACCCACTTGACCTTCGTTTCTCTTTTTCTTCCTAACTCTGCATCCCCTCCAGCATTTCTGTTCTTTCAGTAATCTTAAAGAAACTAGACATCTATATCTATACATGTACAGTATTTTTACACATGTCAACTGTGTATATATCTACACACATATATATAGAGAAGAGTGGAGTTTCCACTCTCTTTTGACAACAGGGATTTCTAACTAAGCTCAGTGTATTGTAGATGAGTTATAAGCTCCACCATTATGTCATGTTTAATCTCATTCTATTTTGCCATGTTTAATCTCATTCCATTATTCTTTTGCCGTGTCCATGGTTTAAACTGTAATTGTGCCCAATTGACTCTCTAAATGGCTTTGAATCCATTTTAATTGTATTAAACAATGTTTCTTATTTGAAAGCGCTGTATGCCCTCCAGCTTTATTGACTTGGGCTTCTTCCTCCTCTTTTTCCCTTCTCTCAGCAACAGCCCTGCTCACAAGTACTACCTGGCCACCAGTCCAGTGAATGGTGCCGTGTACCTTTCAGACACCAGCAGCAGGAAGGTATTCAAGGTGAAATCCATGAATGTTGTGAAAGATGTGGCCAAGAATCTAGAGCTGGTGGCGGGCACCGGCGACCAGTGCCTCCCCTACGATGACGCACGCTGCGGGGATGGAGGAAAGGCTGTTGAGGCCACTCTCACCAACCCCAGAGGTATTGTATTGTATTGTATTGTATTGTTGTTATTTTCAATGTAATGTGCAGTACCAACTCACTTTGGGGGTCTTTTTTTTTATTTTTCAAGCTTGATGGGTAAAGATAGACGTCCCAGAGGATAGATCAATACTCTTCAGTTTTCATGCATTACATGATCTTCTATAACCTCCATTACTGACTACACGAACACATAGCTCACTAGCTCAGGTATTTTAAACTCGTTTTTGGGTTTTTTTATCATGCTGTTCCTTTTTGTTTCCTGGGGTCTTCTTTGTCTTGTTGTCTCCATATCTGGATGATGCATTAGTCACTAGATCACATGCTTCCTTGTTGTCCTCCATCGGGATGACATTGTGATTCATATGCACTGAAAAAACACTCAAGTCCCACAAAAATAAGTGCAGCATGTAGGCTACAGTATGTTCTAGGTTTGCATTGAAATAGAGCATTTTGCCATAACTGCTGTTGACTAGATGTGCATAGCTGCTTGAATATTGTTTGACAGACCCTGAAGTGATAGAAAAATACAGAGATGTGCGTGGCTATGGTATTCTCTGCCTCACTGTTGTTTGAGGCTGAGAGAGCATGAGAGAAAGACACTACATTGATGAAATTTGTGTTATAATTGAATCAATACATACAGCACTCATCATCTATTTGATATGTCTATTGTTCTCCACTATTGATTTTTTGAAAAATCAATCCTCGCATTAGCTTTCATTGCCGTGATGAGTCTTTAATTTTTATTGCAGTGAATAGAGCGTAATTGTCATTTAGTGGTGCTCTGTCCGCACATTAAGTTGCAGATAAACAAAATAACTGATGGATATTTCCCTTTCCTGTCCATTGGGTGACTTTTTATTTGCAGGCATTACGGTGGATAAGTACGGCGTAATCTTCTTTGTGGATGGCACCATGATTCGCAGGATTGATCAGAATGGTATCATCTCTACTCTTCTGGGCTTCAATGACCTGACCTCTGCCCGACCTCTCAGCTGCGATGCAGTGATGGACATCTCTCAGGTACCACCTCTCTGACCTGTGCGGCCGACATGTGTTGTCCTGTCTGTCAGGCTACACCAGTCTCCTTGACTGACCCCGGTCTTTAGGATGCTGAGCTTTTGTGTCTGTAGCTGGAAGCTCCTAGCCGGGAACTAGCAGCCCTCAGCTTAGGTTTGATCCACATTTGTTTATCGGCTGCATCACCCTAGTTTTTTTAGATCCGCAGGACTTGCAAAGGACAGGTAGAGGAAGGCAGTTAGAGCCTATAGGCACTCTGCTGGCACTCTGTTGGGATTCCCCTGCCAGTTTTCAGGCTGAATTCTGTTTTCCTTTGTTCACTAAAGCTCATGTCAGTAAAGAACCTCAGATTTTTCATAAATGAAGGCTGATGACTGAAATAGTTCAGGTCAGATCAAGAGGAAGTTTTAAAGGAAGCAAAGCTGCAAAAAACATAAAATCACAATGTGACAAAGGGTGAAACTATAGATTACACACAATATACAATAGAATCTGTGATTTTTTTAATTATTAATTAATCATTTTTTGAATAGGTTGCACCTTCTTTTTGCAAAACCTGCATCTCTAAGCAGAGAGGATGTGGAATTTATTAGACCGAAGATAGTCTGTATTTGCTTAGATTAACGCCATTGATCTTGAGGATTATGAATTCAAAGCAGCCCCCAAACGCATCTGTGCCAGCTTGGTGAATTACAAAATGTAAATCATCTTATGGTTAATAAGCAGATACAAATAAAAATGAAAATGAGCAGTTAATTGGAGTCCGCCCAGGCTGGGGGAACACACAGGAACTGAAATAAACACAGCACCCAGGTACAGAGCCATGCTGAAACCAGAGGTGGCACTGTAGTCCCGAGAGCTTCCATCTCTGTGTCAAGTGGCCACAAATGCAAAGGGCCGTTGACCTATAGCTGCAGGGGGATGATGAGGATGACCTTTAACCTCGCTGGCTCTCGATTCATGCACACATGGTCACTGAACCACACCAACACATGTACACACACACACACACACACACACACATATGCACACATATGTACCAGACCGCTACCTCAGACAGAGCACTTTCCCCAGGCAAGGACACTGCTCTAAGGTCACATCACCCTCTAGCTCGGTCACTTCCCTTTGGAGGTGACGAGACAGAGTTTTTGCATACTCCAGCAGCCTTAGCATGGCTGTTATTTTTTCCTGACATTATCATTTTCAACCCAGGTAGTTAGGGGTTGTTTTGCAATACCTGCCATAGCAGTAATTTATAATCCAAAACAACAATTATGTATGTGTGTTGTCAACAGTATCTTTAATTGTTATAGTTTGACTCCCATGAGAAGAACATTCCAGGGCTTTAATGATATGATTCGACTGATGTCTAAGCCCTGCTCCATGTGCATGCACCCGTCCGTTTCTTGCCCCATCCTGTATGTTATTAAGAACGACGACTAGCAAACAGGTCCTGAGGGCCCCTCGGATGCCAGTGGAGAGAAGCTTTCTGTGTGTCTGTGAAATGATGTATTCAGTGGAGGGAGCGAAGCCTCCAGCTGCCCATTTCCAGCCCCGGGGGAGCTCCATCCGCCTCATGACCTGTGCTTGCTGCTCCCTTACACCCCACTCCCCCTACCCTGCACACAAACACAAGTGCCTATAGATGCTCCCCCCATCCGAGCTCCACAGCAGCGAGGATGCAGGCAGACTGACTGCAGCTCTACAACGATGACAAATCGCACCAGCACTGCCAGAGACACTCAGACAGTAAAAAGCATCCATTAAAAATTCATCCAGGGCACATAGCTTCCCACTTCAAACACTCCCCAATCCCTCACTTAGGACCAGAGTTTCTCCGGAGAAGGCTCATCACAGTGGTCATTACTTTTGCTGTACATCACCTGTTCTAGGCAAAAAATAATGGCAGATTTCTCTCTCTCTCTCTCTCTCTCTCTCTCTCTCTCTCTCTCTCTCCCCCTCTCCCCTGATGAGGTCATTGTTATCTTGCCACGCCATCTGTGCAGCGTGCACACTGCAGAAAAACTCACTCTTAATTCAATGTGCTCTGTAAGCTTTATTTCTTCAAACTTTTCATTATCATGCAAATGGACAGGAGTTTGACCTCTTTGAGGATCTTTTAATTTGTTTACACCAAGGCTGTAGGTCCTCGCTGTTTCTATTTTATCTTTCTCTTGAAAATCTTTTCCACACCCCCTGCCGAGTTCAAACTTAAATAGAAGGAGACCATGTCTTAAAACAAGATCACTTGAACATATTTCAAGGGTGTTAGCCGCTTCAGAAAGCTTTATCAAGGCTCTGACTGTGACATTCAATCCAAATCTGAGAGGGACTTCAAATAATGACATATTACTCTACTTCAGACAGGCATCATGCTGGTACGAGCAGAGAGAAGAGATTGCTAATGGAAAATGACATTACAGTTCTAATACAAGTTCAAATCCATTTAAAAATAGTTGTGTTGGGGCAAATCCGTGGCTCGTTTCCTCGGGTGATGAGCGCATTTTGGTTTTTTTAGCTGGTGGTGGCTGTGTCAGACAGGCCTACTGACAGCTGCCCCGCTGTATAAAGAGGAGGGTATGATCGGGTTACAGCATATGGGACAGCAGCACGGGAAAAATCCCCTCATCAGTCAGAGTGGCGTGAAAACCTCCTTACAGGCAGCTCCCCAGAGCCACTCCACACACTGGCTCATGAAATATTGAACCACTAGTGTTGACAAGAAATAGGTTTTAAGAAATTGAAAGTCTCCCCTTCATTTCCCAAGTAAAGGCATTTTCTGCTCCCCCTTTGTTTGTTGTATGTGGCCAGAGATATGTCGTATGATATAAACCTCCTCTGTTTTGTGGGGGATGAAGGAGATGTAAGGGATGTGAGCTGTGTGCGATGCTCAAATCCGTTTTTCAATCAAAGGTGGACAAATGCACTGCTTGTAAAGAGTGGCAGGGATTAAAGAACATAAGCATTGCCAAGGGTCAGGTAATCATCTCCGTAGAATCCCTTGTCAGGTTCAGATTAATTGATTTGTCAGCGTTGCCCTTTGAATTAGAAAATAGCCAAAAGCAGGTAAATAAAAGGCATTATATGGAGAGCAGACTTTTTCTTTGTGCTCTATTAAATGTCATATTTTGTGCTTCAGGAGCCATGCATTTTGTGCTGGGCATTTCAGAACAGGATGGAAAAAGAAGTTGATAATAATGTTTCAGCCTTGACTTTTTTTCCCACATGTATCTGAGAAATTCTAACCTTCATCTTTTATTAAAAGTTTTTGGCGAATCTATGATTGAACCACAGACAGTAGGTTGATGCCCTTTTCATGGCCAAATAGCACCTCAATTGTCTTTTTTTTTTTACTGTGATACACACACACAAAAGCATGTTGCATTTGTCTATTCTTTTTTGCTTTATTCTCACTTGGCTGACCCAAAGTGCACAATTCAGTTTTTTCCCCATAACATGTTATTAAGAAGCATTATATAGTGTCCAAGGTATATCAAAGTGCACATGACCTGATGCTCAGAGATTTGTCCCTTAGCAGTTATCCTGATAAAGGTTTCTGCAATTTGCATTACCAGGCCAGACAAATTAGTCAACCACAGTAACAGCTACATCAATTCATTCACCTTCCCATTTCCCAATTGTAGGGGAAAGTATCTAAAATAATGCTAAGTCTGCCCCCATCTAATAGGTGTCCTAAAATCTAAACCTCTCTGGGTATTTTGGTCCAGGCTTTAATCAGTTTCCTTTGTTGGTGCTCCAAGGCTTGTATTGAAATATGGCACTTCATATTATGTTCCCAAGAGATCCCCCTGGGATCATAAGTGAGAAGGAGACCGGTAAATTGGATCAATCTAATCATTCCAATTTGTTAAAAGCCTGATGTATTGTTAGCAGAACAATAATTCATAATTTAGGAGGCCAGAGGCAGACTAGGCTTTTATTTGGTAAGCGTGCTCCAGTTTCATTCTCAAGGACTCGTGCAATCTCTTGTCATTACAAAACTAATAACCCAAAGCAAGGAAAGATACAGCATAAAAAGACACATAAGCCCAGTCCTTAGGTGTCCAGAGTTCTCCTGATCACTTGCAATGTGCTTTTTCTCAATAAATCTGATCATTTGAAATATCTCTCCTCATTTTCCTCTCCACTATTGTTATCATCCCTGATCTTAAAAATCATGTTTTTTTGTGTTTCCCCTTTTAACAACACACCAGCTGCTATATTCCTCCTTATCAGATAATAAATCGTTTCAAAATTGTTTTTGCTTCCAGCGTAAGCTGTGAGATAGCACACCTTTTTCACAGCAGCTTTTTTTTCTTTAAAGCAGTTTTCAACATTTCTTCCCTTTAGGGACCGTTTCCCTCTGATAAAGTGAAAAATGTGTGGATCAATAAAAGTATGGTCTGTTTTTGTGACCCAAAGCTGATATTCTTGGTGTTTTCTTCCTCTTAGGTGCGTCTTGAGTGGCCCACTGACCTGGCAGTGAGTCCCATGGACAACTCCCTGTACGTCCTGGACAACAACGTAGTGCTCCAGATCTCAGAAAACCATCAGGTCCGTATTGTAGCGGGACGGCCCATGCACTGCCAAGTGCCTGGGATTGACCATTTCCTCATGAGCAAAGTGGCCATCCATGCCACTCTTGAGTCCGCCAATGCGCTGGCCGTGTCCCACAACGGCGTTCTGTACATCGCTGAGTCAGATGAAAAGAAAATAAACAGAGTACGACAGGTGTCCACCAATGGAGAGATCTCCCTGGTTGCAGGGGCACCGAGTGGCTGTGACTGCAAGAATGACGCCAACTGTGATTGTTACTTTGGAGACGAAGGCTACGCCAAGGATGCTAAGCTGAATGCACCCTCTTCTCTGGCCGTGTGTCCGGATGGGGAGCTTTATATTGCGGATCTGGGTAACATCCGAATCCGCTTTGTGCGCAAAAACAAGCCCTACCTGAATCCCCTAAGCATGTATGAGGTGTCCTCTCCCATTCACGATGAACTCTACCTGTTCGACTCCAACGGCAGCCACATTTTCACTCAGAGTCTGACTACAGGAGACCACCTCTACAATCTGACCTACACGGGAGCAGGAGATCTGAGCAGCATCACTGATAAGAACAAAAACGTAGTGAACATCCGTCGTGACACGACAGGAATGCCTCTGTGGCTGATGGTCCCCGATGGACAGACATTCTGGTTCACCATTGGCACCAACAATGCCCTTAAAACAGTTGCTGCCCAGGGACAAGAACTAGCTGTAATGACCTACCATGGAAGCTCAGGGCTCCTAGCAACTAAGACAAATGAAAATGGATGGACAACCTTCTTTGAGTAAGTAATATTAAGAAACATTTAAAGAAAAAACCCTTTATTTTCCTAACACCTAAAGTCTCAACTCCAGTTGAGCTGATCATAGATTACTGCCTCGCCCAAGAGAGCAACTTAATGTAGACGTTACTTGAGCCCAAAACCCTAAAAGTGAGACAGTTCAGGCAAAGTCAATACTGAGAGAGATCAGTCAGTAAGGCTAACAAATCCAAAAAGGGGCAGGCAGGATTTCTAAGGTCCAAGAAACAGGCAAGCAGGTTGAGAACAGGCCAATGCTATAAGACGGGCAAGGAAAGGCTGGGCAGGAACACACAAGACAACATAGCAGTGACCAAGTGAAAGTGGACTGGTATAAATACTAATGAGAGAATGAGCTATGAGCAGGAAGGGCGTGGTGGGGGGGGAACGAGTTGGTTGCAAGGCCTGAGAAAGTTGGAGGAACCACAAGAGAGTTACTGATAAAGAAGAACTAGATCAAAACAAACTTAGAGGTTTATGGCTCTAAATAGATCTGTTAGATCCAATACACAGTTTGTTATCTCTGGGGTATCTGAATTGGAGGCTCTTGTGGTAGCACATAATGCTAAGATGCTTCAGTGAGACAATGTTAAGAGTTGAGCTCCATGACATCTTGAGTTTAGTATTTTGGCGCACAAGCTACCTTTGTATGTGTTGACGTCTATGTCACTCTTACTAGACATGTGGAAGTATGGGTGTAATCCTATTTTCTGATATCATACCAAATAGGATTACTGGGTGATATGTTACTCATCTGCACCCTTGCTTGTGGTGACAACTGCAGACCATAGCTTATTTTGGAAAAAAATAAGCTATGAGAAAAAAATAGCCAGAGGCGATAATAGGGAACAATTCAAAACGCTCCCATACGCTGCAGTGTTGGAGCTCAGGATTTCTTGGTCTCGTGACTTCTATGGAGCAATCTGTCCCTTAGCTTAATATACTGTACCAAGGGACACTGTGCTAACTGGATGTCATTCCAAAAAGTGTGATTAAGCTGGTCACACATCTGTTACACCTCGCTGCAGGAAGATCTGACACATAATCAGACGCTCTGTTTAATCTGAGTAGACATTTATCACCTGTGTTTGATTTGGTCGTCACCTGAGACGGTTGCATAGGCATCTCTCAAGGTAGAGGGAATTGCCTACGGCTTCAACAAACCAGCGGGTGGCTGGAATTCTGAATTATTTCTCTTTGACTTCCTGCAAAATGGCTACTGTTAATATCAGGTTTGAGAACTCTTCCATATCATGTAAAGAAAATACAGAGACACTATTGCACCAGTGACACTCAAAGCTATTTTTTTTTTAGGATGAAATGTAAACAATGGATGTTTAAGATATCCTGACTGAAACACTTGCAGGATGTATGAATGCCACGTTTTATTTAATAACATCACAGTGAATGGAGTCACTGGATAGAAATAGGCATTCTGTGGCTTGTACGCATATCATTTTAGAATTTGGTTACTGTACAGTATATACATAATATTTCATAAATGGGACAAAGTGTGAAAATAGTGATTAGGAATGTAGTACATACAGTAAGTTGCATGAGGCAAGTTACTTTACATTAACTGTGAATTGGAAACAATAAAGATACATATCTATCAACACTACACCTAAAAAAATAAGGAATATCAAACTTGAATGAGGAGCACATGTTCATTTTCATTAGGAAACTAAAGACAGTACAACATACTCTCCATCCAAAACATGCTTATTGATGTAGAAATATGTTACGGTTGAAATTAAGAAAATTTGTTTTTTTTCAGTTTCCTGTTTTTCTTTCATATTCACAATGACTTCATATTGAACTACGACCAACCATCCATGTCTCATTCAGGCCCAATAATGAGTTTGTTTTTCTTGAATAATTAGCTTTGAAGGTCACTCCGCCGTAATTAGCTATCATCTGAAATGAAAAGGAACCTCCATTTATCTCTGCTCAACAAAGTGCACTGCTGAACATTTTAGCCATATTAATTCATGTGTACTTACGTCCTGTAGCCTATACATTGAACTTCATTTGGGTGAATGCAGACACAAAGGACTGACTTGAGATCAAAAGACATCTGCTACACTGTCTTTCTGTTCTAACCCTTGTCAGCCTCATTTGCTCTGACATTTACTGTATACACAGATGCTCCGCTGACCTCCTAATGTTTTTGTTGTAATGATAAGTGCTTATGCTTAAGGCTTGCTGTAAATCCATTAAATCATGTGGCATTCTGAGGGATGCCTTATTGTTCTCTTGGCCTCTAATTAACAGGGCAGTAATGCATCTAGTCACTGGGTTCAAGCAAATGTTCCTAGGTTGATTTAATACATCAACAATAACTGCTAAATCATGTCAAACAACCGCTAATGAAGTTGAAGCAATCACATGGCTGTTGCCTTTACATCGTACGCACAACAGTCATCAGTCACATGTGTCCTGAAGTTCTCAGGCAGCAAGAGGCAGTGAAAATATCTCTGCACAAGACTGAGGTTAGGTCTGCTGGAGGGGGACGCTAATATGAAGTGTCCGGCCTATTGTTGGGCCCCAGCATGAAAGGTCATAGAGCTAGCATGTGACACAGAGGTGATGCGATCCGAACGGACTCGTGGCCATCCAGGGGAAAAGCAACCCTCTCTCCTTCTGATGAGCACCCTGCCCCCGCATGCCCCTCGTGTCCAGAGAAAGCAAGCTAATAGGCGGCTGAGTTGAAGCAGGCCGAAGCCATTAGAGCTCGGCGGTGAAGCCTGAGGAATTCTCTCTGGCTCAAGGCACCTAATTGAGACAGAGAGTGTGGGTCAGTGATCAAGCTGGGGCACGCAGCGTCGCTTTAGAATGAGATTTCTGTCTTGAAGACCCTTGTCTTTTGTTCAGAGGTGAAGGCAAACAGGGACTCTCTCTTCATCCAATGAATTGAACAGGTAAAAGTGGGACAGTGCAGATAACGTTTAACTTCTAGCGCTTTCACTGTGAAAACGTTGATTGTATGAGGACGAACGCGGGGAGAATATCCTGCAGATAAAATACGAGCAGTATCAAAAGAAATCAAATGCTTTAGATATGAATTACTCTGATATTTAGTATTTCCTGAAGTGGCAGACTTGGGTTGAAATGCATCTATGAATCCGTGTCCCATGTGCAGTTGCGATCAGATAGCATTTATCTCTGGTTGATGATTCATCTCCCACTCCTCCTTTCCATATTGGATATTTGAGATGGCAGCACTGAGGAAATATCCGTAAAACCAGCGCCCGCCATCTCATTTATTAGAGGCTTTATTATGGCAGGCAGCAACATAGAAGAGGGCTTCCCGATCTGTATTCAGAGCGCAAATAAGAGGCTTCATTCTAAGTAATGCACCGTTCACTCACTCCCATTCTGGAACACTGGCAATCTGAAAGATTTCGAATTGTTCTATGCTGATGTGCTCTCTGAGCAAAATGAAACAATCTGGCCACTCGTGTTCCTGTAAGTGATGAACTGACTGATTCCCAGGCTGGGGAGCATCTCTCCACGGAGTCGCACCTCAGTGCTCCTATTTCATAGACTGTATAATGAGATTAGGTGATATCACTAATCTTTTAAGCTAATAAGCAGTTTTCCAAATGTGAAAAGGTGTGTGCTCTGTCGTCTTAGCCATGACAGTTTTTCCTTGACAGTAGCTCTGTTTGTTTTTTTCTATTTTGTGCTTCCATCCTGGGAAAGTTACGTACAAACTGCGTATCATTTATTTTAATGCCACGTTTACATTCTATTGCAAAATCTAGTCCAAAAGTTGTTTAACATGTTGGCTCTTTCTGTGGGCATTGCACACTTTTATAAAGATAAAAGTTTTGTTCATTGTGCTTCAGTGATTAAAGCTGATAGTTTTAAGTTTTATTACCTCAGACTGCCAACATCAATGATTTTGCTGCAGTGTTTACTGCCTGTGTTGACACATACCCATAATTTGTCACACTAACACAGAAAAATCAGACTCCACAAAAATAAATTCTTACTAGCAATTATGGATAGAACAGTAGATGTTAGATAGCAACTCATTATCTCAATAAATCTGAGATGACAGAGCATTAGTCACATTTATGTACCTGCTTGCGTTTATGCATTCCTGACCTGCATTTGTGCTTATGATTGCTTCCTTATGATAAAACAAATCCCAACAAGGCTCTATTCTTTTTTTTTATTGCCACAACACTGTTTAGGATTCTGCTGTAGTCACTGTTTATACACACTTCCAGATGACATGCCCCTGTTTGCTTTCTTCGGCTCTCATCAATGTATTTCCTTGTAGGTATGACAGTTACGGGCGTCTGACGAACGTCACTTACCCAACGGGCCGGGTGAGCAGCTACCGCACGGACGCCGACAGCTCGGTCCGCATCCAGACAGAGGGCTCCAACAAAGAGGACATCACCATCACCACCAACCTGTCAGCCTCTGGCGCCTTCTACACGCTCATGCAGGGTTAGTGTCTCGTACTGTGGCTCGCAAGTGGAAAAGGTGAATTTGAATGTGCTAATAGACACATGTCGTGTAAAAATCAGAATCCCTACATTTTTGTTGGAGTGGTGAGTTTTTTGTGCCCTTCTGGTTCTGAAAGCTCTGTTATAGGTGCTCTAGGTCCTCGTAGGATGATCCAGCACAAACTAGTGTCAGGTAAGGGACTAGACAATTCAGAGATCTTTATCAACTTTAGTCACTTTCTAGCTCATGATGCCTGGGATGGGAGCTTTCATCCCAAGCACCATCTGAGGCCTGGTTGGGTTCATCTTGAAAGAGCCATGTGGGCTGCTGCCATGTGAGCTAACCAAAGGTAGGTCAAAGAAAAACAGTTGGTAGTGGAATTTGTGGGTTATCTACCCAGGACACTGTTTCTGACTTTTTCAAATTCATTTTTCAGAGCTTTGATTGGAACAAACAAAATTCCATTAACCTCTATCTTAATGTGCTGAGATGGAGTCAGACGTTTCAGATACAGATATCTCAAAAACTATGTGCCTGGCAACATCTAGGGGTTAATGGATTAGTTAGCAATGCGTTGTGGGATTGAGGCAACTGACCTTTAAATGAAGATTTAACGTCTCACTAATTATCAATTACAGAGCTTACCCACTGCAGTATTTGTTGCAGTTCTGTTGTTCAAATGAGTTGTTGTGCAGGGCAACTCCCATTTGCTAGAATGGAAACACATATTGACTTTCTGTCATAAAACATAATTCTTAACGCACAATGCTGGTGGCCCAAATGCAGGATCCTCCAGGTTAAGTCTATTTACTGAGAGAGAGGCAGGCAGAGGGCGGACTGGTGTGGCTTTTTCCACCTGATTTGTCTCACGTTTAGGCATTCTGAAATCCTGTTTTGTACCTGACCAATTGCTTCATGGATTACTCGTTAATAATGTTGAACTTTAATACCTCAATTTTGAAAAGATTGCCCCACAGACACCCCATCCCCCCTGTAACATTTGATTCAGACTTAAAGGTGTACGATCTTCTGGCCTATACTGACTCAACACAAAGTTCTGTCTGAAACGGAAGATGACAGTCTCTGGTTTCTCACCGTTGCTCAATGGACTGGTCACCTCCGTTGTGACCTTGTCTTAGACATCTGCCAGTGAGAACAGCGGCGCCAGGATCTCTGCTGTTAATTAATTCACTATTGTCTGCTTTGTAAGTTCGCAAGTGGGTGATCACATAACACATGAATGCACCGCCTTCAAGATTCCTTTCTGGTCATCTGGTTGTGTTATTGTCCTCTTCTGGGCGAGCTGCAGAACGCCTCGGGGCTGTTAATCATGTTGTCATTATGGAGCTGAGAAATGTAAGATTTAAGGAAACTTTATTGTAATTGTCACTCCAATCAGGTGTAGAGTCATCAGTCATTATGCAGTTGTATTAATTAACAAGGCTCATTGTGTTTTTATTCTTCACAAAGACATCATTATTTACATTACATTTACATTACATTACATTATTACATTATTTGGTATAAATAACTAAAAATAGTGAGCCTTATCATGATGGTCAGGTGTACTGTTCCATTATTGGATCTGTTTAATGCAGACTACAGCCTCCTTAAATGTCAGTGCAAGACAGATCCCTCCCCCGCTGAACTGTATGCAGGGTGCAATTTGTGAAAAAATCACAGGGATTAGAAGGGGTTGAAGGGTTTTTATTCATAAAAATAAATCCTGAACCACAGTGCCGGATTTGATTTGAAATAAACTTAAATTGCTAGATATTTACCCCAACTACAGTGGAAACCTACACACCTTTATAGACAATCAAGCCTGTCAGGCCATTTCTTACAGCTGTTAAAGTAACATTTATAGAACAATTGTGATCTTTAGTCAAATTATTTTGTAACTTGAACTCAATTTCTGCATTTGCAGTAATATTTTAATCATATTTTTAAATTGATTCCATCAGGTAGCGCTGGGCTGGTCCTTTGTGGACACATAGAGGAAACGATCATACACAACAAAACAAAAGGTTAAATGCTAATGTAAACTGCCAGTACATAAAAACCCCTTTCAGTACTATGGATAGTGCCACTCTGCCAGGCGTGCAAAAAATATTATTTATAAACTTAGAAACAATATTTAATAAAAATAACTACAAATAGCACAACATGCTGTCAACATAAGAATAAATAAGCTACAGTTTTTGCCTCTCTGTCAAAATAAGAAATCGGTCTTCTTTGATGGCGGACCTCTGTCTGATATTTCTGATTTCCTGTGGAGGGGTCGTCTGCTGGGTGCCGCCCCTCTATTACCCACATATCTGCAAATGTGTGGGCAGGGGAGGATCAACCCCTGGTCCATTAACAGAGATGAACAGTGTACTGTTGACACCATGAGGACGTTCATCACATGGCTTAGATGGGGTGTCATCTCTAATGTCACAAAAGAGCGACGGCTGACACTGAAAGCTCATTTGTGATGTTGTTGTTGTTAGTACTATAGACCTTTGCAGGGTTTTTCTTGTTATTTGAGGTATTTTATATGGTCTTTTGCTGAAGTAGAATTAATCACTATGAGTGGGGTTGTAAATTTATTCCCACCAGGTATAAAAATAATTCAGCAGAGGCAGGGATAAATAGACCAGAGGGGGGGTAAATCCCCCCGGCAAATCCCACCCCGACTGTATACATGCATTTGCGTGAACTGCCCAATTCAGCAGTATTTCCAGCTTCATCTGGTCTCAATGGCCTCCTTTTGGTTGGGTCGGCCCCCCGGGGCCTCTGGTCAACCCCTGAAGTGTCGGTATGATGGAGAGAGGTAAGGGCCAGTGCAAGGTCAGCCATGTCTCCTCTGCCCATTTATTTTGCCTCAGCAGCATAGCACATCCTGTGGCAGTCTGAGCTTAAGAAAAAGAACACAAAACTGAATCTTCTCATGAGATGTTTACTGTACTGTTTGCTATGCAAAGAAATCGTCACAGTCACTTTAACTCGACATGTCAACACGAGGAAATTACAGTGTATGTTTAGATTTTTTTTTTTTCCTTTAAATTAAGTCAACTAATTAATGTAGTGTTTGACAAGTCATTAATTTTCCACTGTTCTTAATGAGAATAATATTCTACTGACAGGAGGCAAGAAGGAGATGCTCGCTGATGAATGTACATGAGATGCTCAGTGGAAACATTAGTCACTGGTCTGGAGCTGGAACACAGGCTGTCGTCACCTAGGGACAGTAATAGACAGGCTCAGATTTATCCCTTGTGTGTGTGTGTGTGTGTGTGTGTGTGTGTGTGTGTGTGTGTGTGTGTGTGTGTGTGTGCGTGGCCACAGGCAAACTAGCAGCTTTGATAGTTTTCATTCCCCCATATCCTCGAGGCTGCTGCAACAGCTGTAAAACTTTACTTTACTGGCACTGTGAAACCTCTCACTATTGATCTTTGTTGTCACGGACCCGACATTATCGCAGCGGTTCAGTTAAATACTGCTGCTAAAGGCTTTCTTTTTGCTGAGCAGCCATTTTAGGTCATTACATTTGTGTCTCACTGAGATGAATATTAGATGTAGTCCTCTTGCATCAGCTACCAGGAGCTCTTCTGTTGTTTGTACCTCTTCTTCTAATCCTAATCACTAACGCCCCAACCCTTATACATCCTTAGAACAAGTTCGGAACAGCTATTTCATCGGTCTGGATGGCTCGCTGCGGCTAGTGTTGGCCAACGGCATGGAGGTGTCCCTGCACACTGAGCCCCACTCGCTGGCCGGGACAGTCAACCCCACGGTCAGCAAGAGGAACGTCACTCTGGCCATCGACAATGGCCTCAACCTGGTGGAGTGGAGACAGAGGAAGGAGCAGGCCCGTGGCCAGGTCACTGTGTACGGGCGTAGACTGAGGGTAAGCACGCCGCCTTGCCGAGAGCGACCTTTGCTCACACACACCTAAAAAGGACCGTGAGGTGACTATGTGATGATGGTTAGGAGTGAGGAAAAATTCTGTCTCACTCAAAATGGCATTGAATTTCAGCTACCTGCTTGACATGACTCCACTTACTGTGCGATCTAGCCTTGACTGGAGGACCTCTGCATTCCTCAGCATGAGTGTTAAGTGTAGGCTAACAGACAGCAGCCCGGTTCACTGGAACACTGCTAGAGGGCTACGTTCACACAAATATAAGATTCTGTCCAAAGAAAAACACAATTGGACCACTCAATGCAGGGTAAAAATAACAAATTTAACTCGGCTAAAAAATGTTATCTTCAAACAAGCCTTTTTTGCACTCACTTAGTATTTTAATAAGAAGAGTCTGTAAAATACTTGGTTGAACAAAAAATGCAGAGGTAAATGACCTCAGCAAGCTAACCTTGCGAAGCTGACACAGTTAGACAATATCAACAGGTCCCTTTCATAATGGGATAAACATCCAATGTTTGACCATGATGCATCTTGAATGACCCACTGGAAATGATCATTAACACAGGCAGCACCTTTAAAAAATGCATCCTGATTGATTAGCTTCAATTTTTTTTTAGAATCTTTGTACGCCATATCAAAACTTGGGTTAAGTTGTCGTCCACGTTATCTGGGAGGCGACACAGCTAATGGGGAGGTGCCACTTTGTCTGTCATTGGCTGTTCATTTAATGGCCCTGTTGTCCCTTTGGAAGCGAAAGCTTCTAATGTATGTTACAGACAATGGCCCCAGGGGTGAGATAGGAAATGGGAGCAGCCTAATGGCAAGAACAGAGGGGATGAGCAGAGCTGGAATCATTGAGCGACCTTGAGTGGCATGTCAAGTGATATTACGTGGGTGGCTGGATGAGTGTGTGGTAGCGGGAGGGAGGGAGGGAGGGGCAGAGTCTTCACAGATCTTTTGTTTTGCTAGGAATGAGCAAAGCGAACGCGTTTGGCTTGTTGCTGTCTGTTACAGTTTACGCCTCTGACCGCATTTGTTACACCGTTGGACTACACATGCATGTGTTTGTTGTATTGGGCTTTTTGTGTCTCAAGGCGAAATGGGTAAATGGTTGTCCTCACTCTGTTCACCCCCTCCACAACGTCACGTGCTGCTCGGACTAACCAGCCAGCGACAATATTCATGATTTATGTAACCAAGGCACAGTAGCTCTGTTTCTCTCCATGGAAACAAACCCTCCTCTCAGATTGAGCAGTTTGCAAATGTACATTAATGGGTGAAGCCTTGTGGCTGCCCCTCCGCCGTAGAAACTCCAACCACTTCAATGTGGAGTTAAAAATGGAGACAATGCTGGTATCTCTGTATTAGAGTTTCAGTATTATCGCAGTGTCTTATTCTATTTTGTTGTTTGTGTAAAAGAGATACCAGCTGAAAAGGAGTAAAAGTTGTTTCCTTTGATTTCAATGTGAGAACAAGCAATAACGGATGTTATTGAAGAAAAAAAAGAGTAATTGTTGAATTAAACACGAGGACGGATGACAGGCATTTCCACTTTCCTTACAGATTAATATTGTCATTTGTCACAAAAGCCGTTGATATTGATTGAGAGATCAGATGTTGCTGTACTGTTTTATGCTGAAGACCGTTTCAATTGTAACATTGTAGGTTTAATGCACTGTAAAAGTCTCTCTACTGTTTCTACTTTCTTTGACAATTTCCTTTTAGAGGCAATGTCCAATTTACAATAATTCCTCTTGAGTGGGTTTCCGTTCTCATGGGATCTTGGTATCTCAGCTGTAAGAGGTTTTTTCCACCCTGTTGAGTCT
The DNA here is from genome assembly GCF_027596085.1 of Anoplopoma fimbria. NCBI lineage: Eukaryota > Metazoa > Chordata > Actinopteri > Perciformes > Anoplopomatidae > Anoplopoma > Anoplopoma fimbria. The sequence goes on from NC_072449.1 coordinate 26,211,291, forward strand.
TTGGTGAAACAGATCATGGCACGAATAACTTTCTCAATACAATCTGTTGGGACAGACAGCAGATATCTGCTGCTTATGAAAGAGTGTTAAACAAGGAGCTCAGTCTTTAGATATCAGGCACTTATCTTTCAGAATCTAGGCAGTTTAACAAATTACTCTTAATGCTGTAGTAATTTCCCATCAGCGGGTGCAGTCTGACTCATGTTATGACAGTAAGTTAAAATAAAAGAGAAGATAACAAATGTAGACCCCCTCCCGTTCTTAAACCTATGCCCATCTGAGGAGACCTGGGGCTCACAATGCTTGTGCCTCATTGTGCTTTTAGTGTAAAGTAATCCTCTCAATTAGGTATCAGTGACATTAATTGCCTCTGGTGTAATTGTCCCTTCACAGATGAGAGCCACAGGCGTGCTTTTCTCAATGTGAGATTGGAAAAGTTGGGCTTCAGCAAGCCCCTTGGACCTGCTCTTTGGCATTGGTCTGGAAAGTAGCCAGAAGCAGCTTTCTCAGCTAAGATGTTTTTAAGCTTTGACAAGATTTTTACCAAGCCGACGGTAGCACATCAGAAGAGAAACACTGTGTACATGAAGAAAAAGACATGATAACTAATACAGAATCGGAGGGGTCATTTGAATTGAAGCCAAAGACCTCTATGACTGCATCTTCCAGATGGTGTTTAAAGTAGTACCTGTTTCCTAAGACCCTTATTTGATTTCTTCTTCCTCTGGAGCTTCTGCTAACAGAGGCTGCTGACTGAGAAACGTGGTGCGTGTGGGGCTGCTTGGGGATCTTTTTGGCTGCAGAACAGGAGCTGCCTCCTTGATAAAGCCTCACAGTGGGTTCGTCTCTGTGCTGACCCGGACATGGTCTTAAGGATTACTCTCTTCAGAGCGGTGTGTTTTCGCTCTGATCCTAGTGAAACCTACGGGTCACTGTGTGCAGCCTCACACATTCAAAAGAAGCAAGAATAAAAGTGTCATTTAAACAATACTCTGAGTCACACTGGAGAAGAATTGATTTTTTCTCCTCTTTTCCAATTTACGGAAATGGCTAAATAAAAATGAGAGTCATCTGCGCCTGGTAATTATTTTCTGTAAGTAGTGAAAAAAAATGTAATGATCAATGTGGCTCTAATGTTTCTTGCATGAATAGGCATACTCCCACTTAGACTCCACTGAATTTTTGCACAAACAAAGAAATATGGTAATTCTTATAATTTCATCACTTCAATGGCTCCTGCTGTCCTGAGATACAGCTCCTCTGTTGTAATTAAAAGCTGTGAAAAAAAGAATAGAAAATAATCATTTTGTGATTAAAGCCCTCCTCGTAAGGTCCCACCTCAGAAGAGTGGTGCGCACCAATTCCTCTCAATCCTCTCAACTTCCCAACATGTTTATTTCGTCTTGGTGGAGCTGCTTTGGTCAAATTAAGTGTTACTAACTCCCTGCCTCCTCCCATAGGTTCACAACAGGAACTTGCTATCATTGGACTTCGACCGAATCACCAGGACTGAAAAGGTCTACGATGACCACAGGAAGTTCACGTTACGGATCCACTATGACCATGCTGGTCGGCCCACCCTGTGGGCACCAAGCAGTCGTCTGAATGGAGTCAACGTCACCTATTCTTCCGGAGGGCACGTGGCGGGCATCCAAAGGGGAACCATGTCCGTTCGCATGGAGTATGACCAGAATGGAAGAATCACCTCCCAGATATTTGCTGATGGCAAATCGTGGAGCTACACTTACCTTGAAAAGGTACGAATTGGTGTTGTTGTTGCAATGTTCATTAAATAGTTTATAGATAAAAATGTGATGTAAGACGGTAGGGACATGTTATACAGATAAATTCTGGAGGTAAGTCTGTGTAAGAGCCTTGACGGAGAATTTTAGACTGAAGTTAAAAGTTAACTTGTAATACTCCAGCAGTGTTTGTGCTGCATTATCAGGCTCCAGCACAGATATCAGCAGAAATGTAATTAAAACCTGTCTGGTGCACCGCAGACGTTATACTTTGTAACCACAGTCTGACAGCAAAGTTCAACCTGAAATAGCTCCGATGAGAGGAACAGAGTGAAATGTCACTTTCTACTCACTAATTGAAGGAAAGATTGTTGGGGAGAAGGTGAATAGCTTCAGTTCTCCAGCTTAGACATGTAATGTGAAAATGGTAGCCTTTCTAATAGTCTATAGTCAGTTTTTTTGCTGAGATGCTGACAGCCTGTTGTGACAGCCTTTGAACTGACATCATTTATTGGTCCAAGAAAGGCGCGAATCAAAATCTTTGATTTGCCAAGCAGCCTGTTAGTGAAATCATCTCTCAAGGAAATCTTAATGTCAGAGGAGTATCAACACCACTTTCAAGATGGGAATTATATTTGGTCTGAAACAGACTTGCATGCATAATGTGTTATTGCCTTTGACATTTTGCATGTCCTTTTGTGGTATACCAGCACAGTGTCTTGTTTATTCCCTACCAACACTAAGTGACAGTACACAGTAGGTAGGTAATGTAAGGAATAGATTCAAAGTTGTTTGGGGTCATACAAAATTGGAGGGGTCATTTGAATTAAAGCCAAAGACCTCTATGACTGCATCTTCCAGGTGTTGTTTAAAGTAGTACCTGTTTCCTAAAACCCTTATTTGATTTATGTACACAGTAGGTAGGTAATGTAAGGAATAGATTCAAAGTAACGTTTTTGTTTTGTTTGTTTCATTTAATTCTTTGATATTCTTCAATTATTATGTTATTGTAGTATCTGGGGCTAGACATACAGTGATTGCTATTTTTATTTTATTTGAAATCTTGTCTTGTTTTGGGATAATGTGTATTTAACAGAAAATACATAAAATCTAATGAAATCTTTCACTGTGTTTAAACTAAGTATGACTGTTTCATCTCTCTTTACAGTCCATGGTTCTGCTGCTCTACAGCCAGAGGCAGTACATCTTTGAATTTGACAAAAACGACCGACTATCCTCTGTGACCATGCCCAACGTGGCGCGGCAGACCCTGGACACCTCCCGCTCCATCGGCTACTACAGGAACACCTACCGGCCCCCTGAAGGTAACGCCTCAGTGCTCCAGGACTACAGCGAGGAGGGCCAGTTGCTACAGACCACATATCTGGGAACCGGCCGCAGGGTCATCTACAAATACGGCAAGCTTTCCAAGCTGCTGGAGATCCTCTATGACACCACGCGCATCGGCTTCTCCTACGACGAGGTGGCGGGCATGCTGAAGACGGTCAATCTGCAGAGCGAGGGCTTTACCTGCACCATTCGGTACCGTCAGATTGGCCCACTGATCGACCGACAGATTTTCAGGTTCAGCGAAGAGGGCATGGTCAATGCCAGATTTGACTATGTCTACGACAACAGTTTCCGCGTCACCAGCATGCAGGCTGTCATCAACGAAACACCGCTGCCAATCGACCTGTATCGCTATGACGACGTGTCTGGCAAAACCGAGCAGTTCGGCAAGTTTGGAGTGATCTATTATGACATAAATCAAATTATCACCACGGCAGTGATGACCCACACCAAACACTTTGACGCGTATGGCCGTGTGAAGGAGGTCCAGTATGAGATCTTTCGCTCGCTCATGTACTGGATGATGGTGCAGTATGACAACATGGGACGAGTGGTGGCCAAGGAGCTAAAGGTAGGGCCTTACGCCAACACCACACGCTACACATACGAGTACGACGCCGACGGTCAACTCCAGGTGGTCTCCATCAATGACAAGCCCCTGTGGAGATACAGCTATGACCTGAACGGCAACCTGCACCTCCTCAGCCCCGGGAACAGCGCACGCCTCACGCCTCTGCGCTACGACATCAGAGACCGCATCACACGCCTGGGAGATGTCCAGTACAGGATGGACGAGGACGGTTTCCTCAAGCAGCGAGGGAACGACTACTTTGAGTACAACTCGGCGGGCCTGCTGGTTAAGGTGTACAACAAAGTGAGCGGCTGGAGCATCAGATACCGTTACGACGGCCTGGGTAGGAGGGTGTCCAGCAGAAGCAGCACAGGCCACCACCTGCAGTTCTTCTACGCCGACTTGTCCAGCCCCACTCGGGTCACCCACATGTACAATCACTCCAGTTCCGAAATCACATCGCTGTACTATGACTTACAGGGACACTTGTTCGCCATGGAGCTCAGTAGCGGGGACGAGTTTTATGTGGCCTGTGACAACATAGGCACCCCTCTGGCTGTGTTCAGTGGCTCGGGACTCATGATCAAGCAGGTCCTCCATACAGCATTCGGAGAGGTCTACATTGACACCAACCCCAGCTTCCAACTCATCATCGGCTACCAGGGAGGCCTGTATGAGCCTCTCAGTAGGCTGGTCCACATGGGCAGACGGGATTATGATGTCCTCGCTGGCCGCTGGACAACACCTAACCACGAGGTGTGGAAGCGTCTCAACAGCAACCACATTGTGCCATTCAACTTGTACATGTTCAAGAATAACAATCCACTCAGCAACAATGAGGAGATAAAGTGCTACATGACCGGTAAGTTCACCTAACAGACCGATGTTTTACAGAGATGAGAGGATTTGCTTTTTAAAGAAAACTTTTCCCCCTCACCCTCCTTTGCAGAGGATTGGATTCCAGTGGTTACCCAGAGTCCTGGTTAAAAAAATATAAAAGTATTATTACAAAGTATAAAAACAGCCCTTGAAACTTCTAAAACCACAGCTGCCTTCCTCTGCAAAGTAGCAAACTCTGTGAAGTATTCCTCTGACAGCTGTGAATGAAAGGAAGTAGGAAGCATCCTCAAAATAATGATTTGATTTGTTTACAGGTAAGTAACTGTGTATAAATAGCAGATGACAGATGTTAAGCGAGTCCTACTAGCGCAATCAGTGATGCATATAACTTTCTTTATGTTGTTAAAATGACATGTTTAGGGGGAGGTGAGGGCCCCATGTCCTCATATTTGTGTGTAACTGCTATTGCTTGCAGTTCAGCAAACAATACTCATTTCAGGGCCTTTTTTTTTTTTTTTTTTTTTTTTCAGATTTCTGTGTTTTTTTTATTCAAAACAACAAGCCACAAATGGAAGAAAAACCCTGCCAAAATTAAATTGAAAAGCATTGTGCTATAGAGGCTTTTAAGAGCTTCCTCACAGGGATGCCATTCATGTGTGTGTGAGTATGTGCAGGAATACATACGTGCGTGTGCCCGGTGGCTATCGTTTTGAAAGTGCTCAAAGGTAACCATGCTGTATGGCAAAGCCCCCTCTGTTGTCGAACACTCGGGTCCCTTCCCAGAAATATCACATCGTTTTGTGTTGCTTTGTGGTAGGGAGGAGGTAAATGGCAGTGAAAGCACCCCAGTGGAGAAGGAGAGCACAATGGATCCATAGAAACTCAGCCAGGGCCGGTTGTATCAACCTCTTTGGCTTGGAAGGAAAACATCATTGTTAAGGATACTTGTGGAATACTGTGTGGTTAAACAAATCCGCTTCAGCCAGATCTCATTCCCAAATAGGAGATTTAATTCTTTAAATTCATTCTGCATTATATTTACTCAATAATGCGTGTGTTGGCTATCAAATGATTCATTTTATACCTTTATTCATTTACCCACAGACAATACTGAGAGGAAAAGTAGTCAATTTTTTGTCCAGGTGGAGTCTAGGCTTCTACTTCTTTCTGTTCAATAAAAGCCATTTAGCCGCCTGCCAAACAGAGAGGTGTTCAGCTTCACAGTCCACCATTAGGGGACTGACTGGCATTTGAATGCTAAGCATAGATATACTGTAGTGAGTCTGCCTCAATTGTGATTGATGGCGCTGACATTTCCATTCCTTTCACTAAATTATCAGGGTCCTTTCATTGTCCTCAAACAAATTCTTATTTAAAAAAAGCTTTGTCAGCTGCAACAATATGGCTGTGCCATCTTGCCCCCTCCAATTGTCACAGCAATGATTCTGCTGTCCATAACAAACATGGTGAAAGGCTTTTCTCCAAGTCATGTCTGTAGCCTTCTCTGTGATATTCACAATTAATGATGGATGGCAGCAGCACCTACGACCACGGCGCCGTTGGGTGCTATTAGACAAACCTCGTTATAATGACCGTATGGATTTGAATCCCAGACACTTTTGTCACTTTTCTCTTCATTAGAAGAAGAAAAAAAATGGTTGTATAAGAACTCGCTGAGTCTTCAAAATGTCTCGTGTTGAAGTCCTGTTCGCTTTGAAATGACATGACATTACAGTATATAATTATCAGCGCGGCAGACACTCTCAGATGTCACTTGGCTTCTCTGGGCCCCAGCTGTGTGTCATTAGCGTGGCACCTGCAGGAGTGGACAGGACTCATCGCCACCATCTCAAGTGTTTAATATAGCTTGTCCACTTTCACAAACAAATCAAGTGCTCAGGCCGCGTGATGAGTATTTCAAGGAGACAGCCACTTGACCGCAGAATGCCAACTGTTAAAATTTGAACAAATCAATTCCTCTTGGTTTTTATTTTTTATGGTTTCTCTGGAGCTAGAAGTGATTATGTATATTGAGACATAATAGACGAGACGTTTGTTCCTTCCGTTGCAGATGTGAACAGCTGGTTGGTGACCTTCGGCTTCCAACTGTACAACGTCATCCCCGGCTATCGCAAACCGAACACCGAAGCCATGGAGCCGTCCTACGAGTTAGTCCGCACCCAGATCAAGACGCAGGAGTGGGATAGCACGAAGGTAAGCCAGTCACATCACCTCTCCCACCTCTCACCTTCTTCAACTCTGATCACTACCCCTTCCCAACACCATTAGCAAGTAGACATGCTCTGCGTAGCCACACTCCCAGAGGAGCTGCCAGCTATCAGGCCAGAACACAGCCCAGCGAGCCAGGTCCCTGCCCCTAGTCCTCATCTTGGGGAATGGGGTCAGGCTAAACAGCTCTTGTAATTGTCCTGCCATTAGGGAAATTCACTCTCCATTCCCCCCACCACTGGTCATTGATTTCATCTCAGTCTTACACCGTTAGCCAGGGTCTGAGAAGTAGTAGACATGCTCTAATTCCCGCGTTTATCAGCCCCTTTCAAGTTGCCTCCAACTCACCTGAATTATTGAAGAGGCCACTGTTGTCTGGGGTTTGGTTACAGCTAAGACGAGTGAATGCCACCCATCAGGGGGCCAGATTCATGTTGAGTGACACTCTGGCTGCTACCTCACCACAGACGGTTCGTATTTGTTATAAAACATTTGTGAGCCTAAAAGCTATTGGGAAGATACAAAACAAAGTTATCTAAACCTGTGACCTCTGATCAGGCCAACCAACCAGAATAACACAGCAACGGAGCATAATAAACAGAGACAGCAGTGATGTGACACTGCTGTATTACTATCTACTATTGGACTTTATTGATAAAATAAATACTTGAGAATTAAAAATTTAAAGAGAAAATGAAAAGACAGATATAATGTTTTCCATTTCATTTCCTCAACATTTTGTTATTCAGCATGTGACCTTGGATATAAATATATCCAATTTTACTGGAAGTATAATTTGCATTATTTTTTTATTATAATTTTTTTGTCAAGTATGTGTTGGTCGAAATAGCATCGGACTACGTGCCCTAATGTGCTTTATCTGCATTTAAAGGAATTTCAGTGTTGCCCCAAGCTGTCCAGCACACAGTTATTATAGGGATCATATGGGAAGTGTAGAACCATAATAGCAGGAATCCCAGTTATGTCTATATCTAGCGTTATGGAGGGTTACCGTCAAAGCTCCCTGGGAGTGACTCATGCTTGCTGCTTGTGCCTGACACTCCACTGAGAATATCTGAACTCACCCAAGGTACCAATCTACAAAGGAGCTGCAGCAGAGGAAAGCTGTAATTGACTCCAAAGACACCCCAGCCGTTTCCATTTCAAATATCTGAGAGAAGTTATGGATGGATGGGAAAGTGTTGATAGATAGAAAAAGAATAAATGCAACAATGCAATAAATGTCTTTTTTGAAGACATGGAGTTGCAATTTGGAATAAATCGGACAGATCTCACAAATGAATCAACAAGATATTTAAGCTATATTCTAATTGACTTAATATGTTTAAAGGCTAAGGAAATCACTCAGATTCTGTTTTTTAAAGTAAAGTCCTTTACCATAATTAAAGATGGCAGATTGCTTGCATTTTTTACCATCACTTTCTTGGAAGCATTCTCGTAATAAAGACTACAATGAAATTATTGTTATATTCCCTTCACTGAGAAGCACTGAATAGAAGAATGTAAATTTGAGCAATAATAATAGTGAAATAGTGAAAGCTTTGTCTAGAAATGCAGCCTTTCAAGCGTATATTCAAGAACACCCCCTAGATAGAATGTAAATCAACGAGCCGAGGCTTTAAATAGCAAATTTAGCCTAGATTTAAAGGTTTTACTCCTGATTGTTAGGGAGCTCTTCCTTCAGCACAGCTCTGGAGTAAATACTGTAATGATATGTGAGGAAGGATTGAGATAATGAGTCTTTACCCTGTGTACAACCAGGCATTGATATTCTTATCTAGAAATCCTGCTCCAAAAATTGTGATCTGAGCTGCTAAATGCCAAGTTGATCCTCTCTGCAGATGGCCAGAGCAGCCTAATTAAATGTGGGATTCTTTGAAGCAGGGATATAGCTTTAAAACTACACATGCAGGTGTATCCTGTACACTCGGCGTGCCTGCCTTTCGATCTCTTTTCATTTAAGCCCCCATTTGGCCGTGCTGCTGAATCCGCGCACCGATTGAAAAAGTGCCGTGAGGGGCCAGACAGATGAGGCTTGTGCTGCACTAGGCTTGATCTCTCATTCTGGGTTTCGCTGGAGGCTGATTGCACCCCATGCTACGTGAGTGATGCCTCTCTGGGAGTGTCCCAGGAGGCTGTTCCAGTAAAGTGGAGGACATTGCCCCCTTGCACACCCCGCCCCCACCTTCCCCCACCGCCGCTGGGACAGCTGACCGGGTCACAGTGTTGGCACGGTAAACAAACATGGAGTGGCATGGTGTGAAGTGTCCCCCCAGGCCGTCTCTCCCAGAGGGGCCCAGCAGCACAGCTGCACCCGTGCCCGTCCCCCCACCCCCCCTCATATGTTTCCTCTTCATGCAGGATCTGACGCAGTGTCACGTCAAAGTGCGGGCATATATGCTGGACACTGTGGCCTGCTCCCTCACTCCTCAAACCCCACCCAGCTCGAACCGTGTGACAGAATTAGAACTGTCAGGAGGACTCTGGATGTGACTGGTGGACTCCTGGAGACGCTCACAGCCTCTCATCTTGGGCGATGGCAGGAAGGCACAGTGTTCGACAGCCTTTTTGTTGCTACTCAGACGCATTCAGGCGACTGTCTCGCTGCGTGTCGGCCAGCTTCCAATTCATATCTCTCGCCTCATTTGAACTTCTCTCTTTCTTCCCAAGGACCATCTCTTGTCAAGTAGTATTAGGACAAAGTATTAATTTGGGCTCTAGGGAATGTGGTATCTATACGAGGCTTTGATCCCTAAAGGAATGATATATATACACACTAGTTATCAGCCGATTCCTGTTTCATATTTGGCACAGCATGGCTGTCAGAAGATAGTAATTTCACCCTTTTTCAAAATATCATGCCTGTCACAAATGATCAGAGAGATTTGCATTTGCTGACAAACACCTCTGCCCTTACCTTGACTGTGTGTGATACATTCACAGTTTCAAAGCATCGTGGATTTGTTGTTTGCCATTGATAATGGATGAGAAGAAATTACATCATTATTTATATACATAATGTACTCAAGAGGTTAAATAAAATAAGAATGCAGAATTTTCTCTACCACCTGTAAGCTTTATTTGTACACCTTTTAAATTTATTGAATGAATTTTGATGATGATTTTGATGAAAAGAGCTCCAAACCTAATGTTTGGTAAAACTTTAATAAACCAGTTCTTAAGAAAATCTGGTTTCAGCATTGGATGATTATAGATTTTTGGTTTGTTTAATGAGTTGTTTATTTCCCTACAGGTTTTACAGTGTATATTAGACCCAGATCATGTTTTGTTTTTTTTGCGGATTTCCTTCCCATTAATACACATACATTTTAGACAAGGTGTTGAATCATCTTCATTCAGTCATACGCAGATGCATCTGAAAGCCGACACGGCTGTTTAGTCCCCATGCAGTCTAGGAATATGGTTTCACAGCAAGGTGTGAGGTGATCAAAAGAAAGTAAAAATCTAGAGGAACATCTTCAAACTTTAAATTGAGTGAAATGGTGTGAAACTTTCTCACTCAGAAAACAAAAAATGCATCTTACTGTCTATGTAGATGCTGCGGGGGCTGCGTGACTAAACAGCATTGTCTTTGTTTTGCAGTCTCTGCTGGGTGTTCAGTGTGAAGTTCAGAGGCAGCTGAAGGCCTTCGTCAAGCTGGAGCGTTTTGGCCAGATCTACAGAGCTAAAAGTGCTGGATGTGCTCAGACGGAGGACAAGAAGATCTTTGCCTCCGGTGGCTCCATCTTCGGCAAGGGGGTGAAATTCGCCATCCGAGACGGTCGCATCAGCACCGACATCATCAGCTTAGCCAATGAAGACGGGCGCCGCATGGCCGCAGTGCTGAACGACGCCTTCTACCTCCAAGACCTCCACTTCACCATCGCCGGAATGGACACCCACTACTTTGTCAAACTTGGCTCGGTGGAGGGAGACCTGTCCCTCATTGGCATGACGGTGGGCCGGCGCACCCTAGAGACCGGCGTCAACGTGACGGTGTCTCAGGTCAACACTGTGCTCAATGGCAGGACTAGGCGCATCACAGACATCGAGCTACAATACGGCGCACTGTGCTTGAATACGCGATACGGCAGCAGCGTGGATGAGGAGAAAGTCCGCGTGTTGGAGCTGGCCCGCCAGAGATCTGTCGCCCAGGCGTGGGCCCGGGAGCGCCAGAGACTGAGGGATGGAGAGGAGGGCTCGCGAACCTGGACCGAGGGAGAGAAGCAGCAGCTCCTGGGCTCGGGGAAGGTGCAGGGCTACGACGGATTCTACGTGGTTTCGATCGACCAGTACCCTGAGCTGGCAGACAGTGTCAACAACATTCATTTCATGAGACAGAGCGAAATGGGCCGAAGGTGACATGAACACGAGCCTCTGGAGTGACAGACTCACATGTAGGACATGGGACTTCTTGCCAAAGACAGTTGTGTACATGACCACTTCTTTTTTTTTTTTTTTTTTTTTTGACTGTGCTCAACTTGATTTTTAATATACTGTAAAAAAAAAAAAAAAAAAAAAAAAAAAAAAAACATGGTTGCAATCAGTTGCACTGTATTAATAGAAGAGTGCCCTTCTCCTTTTGAAGATTCTTTAACAGTCTTTGCCCTCCAAGTGCGGCTGCTAGAGGATGAAAAATGTGCGCTGTCTGTGACTTATTTTTGTGACTCCATTTCCTCATCCCTGTTGGTGATTCTGTTCAAAGAAATCCAAGAGGAGTATTGGTAATGCATTATGTTCACTGGCTCACTCGGCTGCCAGACTTGCAGATTGTTATTCACAAGCTCGCTCCATTCTGCCTTTTCCGCGCCTCAGCCAAGGAGATTCCTTCTCTTTTAATCACTTCTTTTTTATACTTGAAACCCTCATAGCCCCTGTCATCCATAAATAATGAGAGAGATTTCTGTCGGCGGTAGAGCCCTTCATCAAAACCCCAGCTGAACTTGTCAAAGCACCTTCATTTGTGTGATGTGATTTTTTTTTAAGAGGGGGATTGATACTCATCTGTGGTCTTAGCTTGGAAGGCTTCAGTGCACCCTGACTGTGCATGTTGATGGCCTTCTTTATGAACTACAAAATTAGCAAAACTGCTTAATCAAGCTTACTTTTTATGGTAAAGCCAACAAGGTCACTTCTTTTTTTTTATTTTGTGTGTGTTTTATTTTTTTAACTGGAATTTTTTTTTCAAGCAAAAAAAGGAAACCATAAATTGTTCTCTGCTCCCTTTTATTTGACCGTGGTCAAACAACTTAATTATGAAAATAGCGAAGAGCCAACCCTGTAAAAAATACTGTGGAATTAATGTCTGTATTAAACAACAAAAGGTATTTTACAGGAATGGTTTTGAATTACATTTTAGTTTTGTTTTATAAATAGCTATATGAATTAACAGTATAACAAATGTGAATTAAAAAAAAAATGTGAACTATTGTCCCTTTTATTGTTAATTGTTGTACTTGAACAATACATAAGGGTGTTTCAACACATGGAATAAACTATGAAAGGTGGTTTAGTTTAATCAATGACTGTGTTTTCATTAGACCGACTACATTTTACTGATCTCAATTGCATTTGAAAGGCAGTGTTTGTTTATCAATGAGCTTAAGTCAGTATTCCTCACCACAATGTCCAATCAAATAAAGCTTGGGATGAAAATGTTTTTTAAAAGTGAGTCAACAAAGATGGTTGAAGGGCCCAATGTCATCAGTGATACGTAAAACATTAACATATTGGCTGCTGAGGTAGATATATAGGCTTGGCATTGTGTTGTGGGTGAGATGAAAAATACAATTTGCCTTTGCCCTAAGGGCTGCCCGCAGGTCAGCATCAGAAGTGCTTTCATTCTCCGGAATAGGGCTCCACTTGGTCCCGTGGCTGGCTGAAATGCATTAGTCCTGCAGGTGTACTAGTCCCCGTTTACAGACTAAAGGTCGTCCATACACGGTAACCTTGGAAATAACCCACATGGACACATTCTAGCTCCCATATGTCCGTGTCCTCCTCAGTGTCGATCGCAAAGGACAATTCTGTTCATTCCAAAATGTCATTATGTGAAAACTCCAGAGGAATCAGGACTATTTTGGAAATGATGACATTGATTTGACTTCTGGTACTTTTTGAACTATGCCAAGCCACTCCACACTCTTGACTTCCTTATCATTTGTGTGTGTGTGTGTAGGGCTGGTGGGAGCATGATTGAGTGTCTCAATCTGTACAAATGTTAAAGCGAACAGTACACGGTCATTTTTCTTCTGCTGCTGGTTGATTCAGTGAAGTTTTGTTTCCCCAAAAAATATATATATGTATGTTCAACATTATATGAATGAAGGATATTTGCATTGTGGAATATTGCACTGAGAACTGTTGCGTCATAAGACTGTATCTTTTTCTAAAGTTTTGGACTCATTTTGAGTTTGGGTTTGTTCTCAACACTGTGTTTTTAGCGCTTCTCTTTGACCATGTAAATATGAAGACATCCAAGTAAGCTGTAAATAAAATGCAAATGTAGATACCTCTTAGAGCTACATCAGTGACCCTGTGTAGTCTTAAGGTAGAAAAAAAATAAAGGGAATATTTTGTGTTTATTTTTGGTGTTTTGTTATATATCCTGTATATTCTATCTAATACAGAAACATAATTTGTATTGCTTCATCTCAAATGGAGACATGCAAAATATCCTCACATAGATTGTCTTACAGTCACCTAACTGCCACCCATTACTGTGTAGATTTTAATATTTATTTTTTGCAGCTTAGAAGTTACAGCCACTATAGTATACATACATTAATTCTCACCCTACAAGACATTTCATAAGAGGTTTTTGAGGCTAGTTTGATGCAATATGATAATACAATATTGCACCATGTGCCATTATTTAGTCAGACATGCACTACCACCTGTTAAGAACTCAAATCTTCAATTTAATTCTCATATGGAACATATGGCTAGATCAGCAGCACACCAAATAAAGTCTATTAATATCAGCATCTCTACAGTAAATTTATTTCACTGTCACAAGGAGAGGCAGCCTCGAGGGACGCTGTGCAAAACTTGACTATTAATTAACCTGTCCAAGTTGAGGACCAATCCTTTGATGTTACAAAAGCCAGCAGGAGACTGTGTGTTTTTCAACTTGATAACTTTGTTGAAACAAGTGGAGCTCGGGGGCTAATCCTGTTAGCAGGCGGAGTGGCTCGGGAGTTAGCTGCCAGTATGTGGTGGCGGCTAGGGAGCCCAGAACATTTACACTCACTGCAGGCAGAGCTGAGCTCCGTGCCCAGAAGAGAGTGTGATGGCCTGTTTTACCTAAGCAGACAGTACTCTTATTTGTTCTTCTCCACTGCCGCTGATCTCCATGCTTGACAGACATGCATCGTAGGGAAATGATAACTTCCTTATATTTGCTTTAGTCAGTTTGACTGTGCAAGGTTTTTTGTTTTTTTTTGCAAAGTAAATTTCAAATAGGCTCTTGTCTTCCTTGAGACGGCCTGAGCCTCGAGCCCCACATGCCTCCTGTAAAGAGGATTTCCTACTGGGAACAGAAAGTCCTGCTAGCAGAGAGCCTGTGCAGAATGAATTCTGCTGCAGAGAGGCAAAATGTCCTTTGGCCTGGAGGAATGTAGTCTTTTGGTAGAGTCATAATACCAATAACTTCACCTCAGCCCCTGCTGCAGAGTGGAAGTTGCCACAGAGCAGGGAATTGTATTTTTAAATGTAGCTGATGATTAGAATCAGGTCTACGTAAGTACAAGCATTTGGTATAACTTTTGATCTATTTTGGGAAGACTGGAGCTTTGACAGCTATTCACACAATTCATAAAGCCAACACATACGTTACAAAATGTATTGGGTCTAAATGACGTGAAATTTAAGGATATAATATTTTTCTATTTTGCCTTGAGAACCGTCTTTCCTGTGATGCTGACAGTTTTGCATATAGCACTGTGCTTCATCACTGAGTGGCTGAAATGAGCATGAAGAAAACGGTATAAGCTGTGTTGAAAGAAATGGCTGAATCACTGGTATTGATACATGTCCTTATAATTAAAAAAAAATCACAAATCTGCTGTTGTCGTTAGTGCTGTGAGGCAGAAAAAATCTCTCTGATTGCACCTTTAATCGATTACAGCAACTCATCATGCAATGGCCACAAATAACAAAGGACCTAAACAGAGGTTGCTGTTGTAGAATGGGTACACAAAATAATTAACGTCACATAAATCAGACAAAAGAAAAATAATAATTAAACCCTTGTTTTTGTGTTGCTGTTGTGTTTGTTTGTCTTTTCTTCTTATTTCAGACAGCTGCCTCTGAATTGGTTTCAGAGTACTTCTCTGGTGCATGCTCACTTAACACCGACCTACACATTGAAATCTGACTGACCCTTTCCAGATATTTACGTGAGCAGAGAGAGGGAAATCCTGGTTTTAGAAAGATTTCATGTCTGACCGGCTTGGAAGGCGAATTTTTTTCCCCAAAAAACATGCACAGACTATTTCACATTACCTGTGCTGAGTCTGATGCAAAGAGATATCTCCACATTGCTTTCACACTCCATCTGTTTCCCCCTCACTGATCATTTGGAAACTCTTGAGCCCAAGTGATGGATAAACACTGGCACAGATATCTGCTGCTGAAATCAGCAAAAGGCTTATTCCTGTTGAGGCCCAGCCATCCATCCCCTCTATGAATCCTGTACGTAGCCTGAAAATAAGAGCTTGAATGAAACACCTGTTGTCTCTTGTTTTCCTCTGTCTGTAAATCTCAGGTATTGTCATTACATGACTGCGTTTATTTTCCTGAAGATCAGTTGAAAAAAAGCACCCCCTTGCCACCATCCCAGGCTGGCTACACTTGTTCGAGTTTTCCCAACAGCCATAAAATAACTGGTTGCTATGATGGTCCACATCTGCTGTGTAGCCTGATAACACCATATGCCTGAATGGATAGGACTGCTTCAGATTCTGTCTTTAATCATTCAGGTCCACATTCCCCTCTCTACCAGTTATGCAAATGGTGGACCAATCATAAAAGCTAATGGGGCAAGGAATGGTAAACCAACTGGCCATATAGAAAGAAGTGAGGCTGAATTTTCCTCAAGGTTCAGGTCTCCTTTGGATGCCCACCATGATGACAAAACACAGCGGCAACAGAAACACTCAGTGAAGAGCTAGACTCGGAAATGAAACTGAGGTGATGGTTTCCAAAGTGTCATATTTCTGTGGGTCACACAAAGGCCAGCGTTGTCTCTCATACAACTGACCTGCAAAGGGAAAATGGATAATGTGCAGTACTAGCACCTTAAGCAGTACAATGCTGCATGCTTGTAATATGAGAGGCATTATATTCCGCAACAGGGACTCTTACAGTAAGTGTGAGAGAGCCTGTACTCCTCCATTGTAGAACAACATGACCAGACAGTTTTGGACCTCTGTGCTTGTATGAGAAGGACTCAGGCTTTCAGTGTTTTTTTTTGTAATTTTCACTGGGACAAACATTGCCAAGATAATCAATAATCAGTGAAGTAGAGCCTCACAAATTCCCAGTGTGTTGTTTCTTACCAGAAGTGATACTGACTCCAGACTTACAGCAGACTGTGATAACAACCACGGGGTCACGATCTGCATTGTTTTTCACCTTTTTTGAGAAGCGTTACAACAACAAAAAACATAGCGGAAATGTCTTGAAAAGCCATTTTTACATGAAAAGTGAGATACATATTTAATCGTGAAATTGTTTGTTTTTTATTGTTTCCTCCCCTGTTACCTCAGTTTGTGCAACTGAGAAGTGTGACAGCTCTGTCTCTATTCTCTCTCTGATCTCCATGGATTATGGTGGAAGTGATGCTATAAGAAATGAATCCTGCAAGTGAAAGGTGAAATTCTTTTCTGCCTTTTCAGAAATACATACTGCGAGTGCACGTATTTGTGTGGCTGATGTGAGCAGCACTCCAGCAGGGGTCTTTAGTGGTCTTGATAGACTCACTGGAGGCGGAAGCCGCAGCTGCAGCTGCCGTCTCCCATCACATTTCCCCTGACAGGTGTGAACAAAGGACCCAGAGAAATGTCACTGCAGCATTTTTAAGTCACTCGGACACACCGCTTGCATTCAGGAGTGAAACTGCCTTTGCACATTATGCAAATCATATTGACAGCATATCTAATGCTTTTATTAGGCTAATTATACCTAAGGTCAAATCTGTTCATAGCAAAAGATCAGCACACATTCACAACCAAGTGTCTGGAAGTGTTTGGGTTGACTGAAAGGTTAGCTAATGCGTAATGTCTTAGGACAGCTTATCATGTAGCACTTTATGTCCATGAAAAAACGAAAGACTATTAGGTGTTGTTGATTTCCTTCTGTGACATGAGCGCCAGTGATGATCAGTCAGGGGCTGCCGTTAATGTTTACAGCAGCAATAAATATCATGATGGATGATATGGAAAGATTTGGAAATTGTATCATAAAATTTAGGAAATCATATATACCCTGAACTCTCTATGATACGCAAGAAGACACTTTAAGAGCATCTACAGAGCAGCCTCCCTCCATCAGGTGGGAGTGTGATGAAAGAGAGAAGACGTTAATCACAGGCGAAGGCGAAGAGAAGCCGTAAAGATAAGAAGCGTCCCTCAGTGGAGCTTCTCTGTTGTCAGGGTTGAAACAAGGCATATGTATATTTAATAAGCTTGAGCTGCTGCAAAGTATTTAACAGCAGGCCATATTAAAAATATATAGAGCAGTGGAAAAGGTTGTGTTTTCTTTAAATTAGTCAGCGTTATATAGGTGAAAAGGTTAAATTGATGTAAGGATGTTCAGACCCCTCCTCTGTCTGTAGTCTTTGAACCCTCTTCGTATGGATTACGGAAGCTATTTTCTTAGTTAAAATGAGCTAGAATGAGTTGTTTAACTGATGTGATTCAAGCCTTTAAGGCAGCAAATGATCTGACTGTCGGCCTCAAACCTTTGGTGGCGGAATAGCGGAGATCAGTTTGTGCTAGCTTGTGGTAGTTTTGTATGTGTGACAGTCCATGAAGTGCACAGACAAAACACAAAATCAAACCCTAACTGGAGGGGTGCTCTCAAACTGCCTAACTCTGTCACGTTACCCGTCTTCATGGCTCAAGTCCTATTAATCTTGGAATTATTTTGCCAGGTGATACAAGCAATGTGTAAAAGACAATTTTACACCAAAGACAAAATGGGACAAGGGTTCCCCCCCCCCTCCTGGTGTGGGACAAAATCCCCAAAGTGCTCATTGCCACAGGCATATTTTTATTGCCATCGGCATTACTGAGACACAATATCTATCGGGTGTCAGACAGCTGTTAACAACTGCCTTGCCGATCTGAATGCCATACATGTAAGATAAACATTAGCAGCAGTGATGAGATACATGGACGGAAATATTGCAGAGGCTTTGTTTTCTTTGTCCTCATTTGAATCCTGCTGCTGTGTGTTTTCAGTTTGAACTACAAAGCCTGAAGACAGTCTGACAGAATTATTTTGGTTACAGAACCTTTGGGCCCATTACAAATACTATTATGTAGATCAGCCTCGGGGAATGGATTTCCACGTTGTGCATTTGGATTGTGACACGGCTGGCCTCCCCTTTCATTTACCCATACAAATAAGCCTGCCAGTCCAACTGCTTTAAAGTTGAGGAGAATCATTTTTTTTTTTGCACATTTTCACTGAAGAGATTTCTTTCTTTCATTTTTCCCCCCGACCAAGTTCTCTTTGAATGTAGAAACCCCACCCCCCTCAACACCCCACTTCCACAGGCATTTAGATTTCTACCATCCCCCCTGGCTTTTGTGGAGTTTTTATACTGTTGGACTACATGTGCAAATTCATTGTTTATTGGCAATAATCAGAACAGTACATGTGCATGAAGTGGAGCAGAGTCGAGATTATAATTCTAATGTGCACCCCTTAGCTCTCACCGCTACCCTCGATGTGGCTACTGCGCTGCACTTGTAAACATGAAAAACACTATATTCATCTTTCCGAGACACTGCAATACAGTACCTCTGACAGTTAAGCCATGGAAAAGAAAATCAGTAATAGCTCACCATTTTGATAAGTGATGTCCCGGTGCAGCAAAATCAGCTTTTATTTGTGACAGAGGGATGCTGTCCAAAATAATAATAAAAAATATGCATATAATTCCTTCCTAAGGAAGTAGAGGCAACTTTCCAAAGCTGATTTGTTTACTTCCTCTGATGAACAATAACAACCTGACACTTGAAGTTGGCATTTAAAAAATACAATTTGCTCCGGGAAGAGATTGACCAGAAAACAATGTATGCTGAGTGCACAAGACACCAGCTCTTTTCATCGTGACATAGTGCTTCAGGAGTAGCCATATAGTGCCAACTCCCAGGTTACTGTGCATGTGTTTTGTTTTATCAAATAAAAATAGATGATATTTCAGTCTCTCTGTTGCTGTACAACAAAGGGGCTTGAATGGGAATTGACTGCATGAATAAATAAATCAGACGCAGCTGGAGGACAGAGTTGTGCTGTGACAACAGAAAGAGTTTTGAAAATAATTTTGTTTTTAGAAATATTCTCTGCATGCTGTGTACTTCATTGTGATCTTTTGTCATTATTTTCAACAAAATGTACACCGCCTTTGTACTGTAGATGTGAATAGACGGCCCCTTAATTTTGAGGGATAGTTCAGGCTGGTCTTAATTGTTCTATAATTAACACAACAACATATGGGCGCAGGCCTTTGTTTTCATAAATACACTGAAAAATAGAGAATACTTTGGTTGAATACCCACATCTTCAGTTTGATGCAGTGAGCGAGTGTAACTCAAAAGCCCACATGGATACCCAAGACATTACCATTCATTGTTTGGCTAATTAGAGGGTAGTTGGTGTGTCTGGATAAACTAAAGTAATTAGTCATAGATTTATGGTCGAACGTCTGCTGAGACAGCAGTTGCTTGCATCTACTGAAAGGGATCATTGCCTATGGAAGGAAGCAAAAGAATTGGAGACTGCTTCCTCATGTGATTTAATAAGATGTATGAGGACAGTAGGACATGAGAAGGACAGACACATATGTCCCAGTGCAAGCAGGAGTGTTATGACAAGTAGAACATTATCTAACTTTTCAAGCTGCCCTTGAAAAAAGACAGTGAACGCCCCAGGTGTACTACACCAGTTACTTCAGCACTCTGACCTTTGCGATTAAATGTACATGTCTCGGATATTCTTGACTACAGAAGAGTCAAACTGCTGAAGTTTCCCAATTGAAATCACTTTGTGTGTCAAGGCTTATTTGTTATTTTTGCACAGCTGCAATAGTGTTTTGCCATTTGGGATGAAACCAGTTATTCACTTATCAGATCGTTCCTGCTTTAACAGGGGAAGTAAATGAAATAGATCAGTGGGGGAGGGACACATTAATGATAGGGCTGTGGAAGAGTGCTCCCGCACAAATAGAAAAGAACAGCTCTCACTGCTCATTTGAAGTTTACTGTTTCTGAACTGTTGATGATTTTACTGGCATTCTTGGCCAAAAGGCTTCATAATGTTCCAAGTGTTTGATTATTTGGCCGGTAGTTTTACCAACCCACATACAGAGACAGACAAGTAAACACACAAGCGGATAGACGGACATATGCAAATAAATAATCCCTCTGGAGGAGGTTATAACTATGTATATGTTGCAGATGATGTGAACTCTGTAAGTTCACAGCAATTTGCAGGAATGTTAGGCAGCTGAAAATGTCCTGAAAGAGTTTGTAAAATCTTCAGGTGGAGCTACAGATCATACAAAATCCCACTGCAGGCATTTTCCTTTGCAAAACCGGACGGAAAATATATGACATCAGGACATTTTGATGAGAAAATTGAACGTTTTTCGAAGTTGTCTGAGTGCGACCAGACCCAGGCTGACAAAGCTTGAGGTAAAGAACAAAGCCATTCCATAGGCTTAAGTTGTTTTTCTATACAGATAATTACAAATAAATATATTTATATATATATTTCATTATGATAACTTGTAGTTAAGATAATTATGCAACAAATGCTGGATGTACTATCTAAGCATCCTCACTCAGGCGTTCTCATACTGTACCTTGCGCAAGGTAAGGCAATGAATTCCAGATTTATCAGGGGTGACCTAGATACAACTAAAATTCCTGCATCGCAATTGAGAGTTTGCATTTAGGATCATTTGTGCAAATGATTCTGTAAATGAGGATAAGGAAGCTCTATCCTCATTGGAAGTTAGATTAAAGAACCTGGGGAAATGAAGCAGAGCACACTGTATCCTCCTGGAAGCCGGCACTGACAAGTGATGCTGCGGTAAAGGGCAAAGTGTGGATGAGAATGAATCGTTTCATTTCAATGTGGCCTGTGTGCATGTGGGTGAGAATAACACTGTGTGATTAGGTACAATAGGTTGATATTGCTTCTTTTCTATTTTTCATCATCTAATATTATTCATCTAGAGTTTTGACTTAGAGTTTGACTTTGAGTACCTGCAGCAAAGGAAAAGTAAAAGGTTCAAGTGCCAAACTTTTGTGACATTTTTAAGCTGTGATTTTGTTAATGCTTCTAATGGCACGACTCTTATCTCCTCAGCACACGAGGGGAATTCCTTCCATTGCAGAACTCAAGTGTGAAAAATTACCCAAAATCTGTCAGTTTTCTCTGTTTGGATCTGAAGTTGTAATCAGTAAAATCTAAACGTATGTTAACGTGATATGCACCATCGCTACTGCAGGATTGTTGCTTCCCAAATTAAACACACTCCACATGAATGTTGGGTACTGATTTGTACCAACTGTGAGTCGGCGCAACAATATGTCATAGAAAGCATTGCTGTAAGTCAATCAAAAATAAACAGTTAGGTGACACAGTGCAGAACAATAGTGTAATCAGAAATGCAACTACTTACAACCAGAGAGTGATTTATATTGATGCTGGAGTGCAGATTTAACTTCACAAAAGACTTCACAGAAAGATTAAAGAACAGCATGCTCACTCTGAAGGACTTTAGCTGTAAGCAAAACACACAAAAGTGGTAGAAGATGGTATTCGAAATCCATCCATTCCATCCATTTTCCGTAACCTGCTTACCCAGTTAAGGGTCGCAGGGGTGCTGGAGCCGATCTCAGCTGTCAATGGGCGAAGGCAGGGTACACCCTGGACAGGTCGCCAGTCTGTCGCAGGGCTGACATATATAGACAGACAACCATTCACACTCACATCCACACCTACGGGCAATTTAGAGTCTTCAATGCACCTAAGTATTTGAAATCAGGATCAGAAAAACTATTATCCATCACAAGTTGAAATGTTGTCTTTGACATGGATTCAATGCACCTTAAACATATAATAAATATGTAAATTACAGCTGAAGCCAAAGGGGGCAACCTCTAGGGGACAGCACCAGTTACCTTTCTTAAGTATATTTCATTGAAACTCGTCTGTTTCAAAGATGCAACTTCAAACCTGATATCAAGCAGTCCACATTTTCATTCTGAATGCAGCCTTCTGCAGTTCTGCAGTGCTCTACATGTTTCACTGCACAAATGAGGGTTGCAAATACTGACAATTTTAAATATTGACTATCTGTCAATTAGTTCTACAAGTTATTGATGAATCCAGCCTCTACAATTACATAAAATAGTCTAAGTCTCCCAGGGCTCTAAGTAAAAACAATGCTTGTTTTGTTTCACCAACACTCTAAAACTCATGTACATTCATTTAACTGTGCTGTGGTTTAGAATAGAAAATATGGAGCAAATGCTCACATTTAATAAACAGCAACTGTTTGATGCTTTATAAATGACTTAAATAATCGATCATCAAAATAGTTGAACATTAATTTTCTGTTGATTGACTGATTAACAATTCAGTTGAGCATTACACCACAAACACACTCATTTGATTTTGCAAATATAGCCTCTATGAAGCTGATCGCCCTATGATGGCTGAACATCATCATTTCCAAACAGTGAGTGTCTTGAGCGCTGTTAATGGATATTTTCTCTAAACTGCAGACTTCTGAAGCTGGTCCATTAAATATGAGCCGACGCAAACACAGTCTGCTGGTAGGAACCGGAGAGCCGTAGCAGGTGAAGCGATGCGGCGGCCCAAATCTCTTTCAGAAAGGGTTGTTAGTTCCTTTTGATTTGTGCTTGGCCGCCTGTCACCCAGACACATTCCCTGAAATCACATCACTATAATGGCCTAATCAGCACTTAACGAGCCATGTTACATAAAATCAATGCACCCTTCCATTTGAGAATGCAGAATATTTGGAGGGGCTGATGAAGGCTCGTTGGGAGGAAGGGGCAGGAGATGCTGTCGATAGGGTGGACAGGCCGGCCTGCCTGCAGAGGATGCACTTGCCCTTTGAGTTCAGTGATCCTCCTGAGATCCCAGCTTTTACAGCAAAATCCTTTGTTTTGCTGACTAATCGTGTATTGATTTTAACAAGTTGTTAAGCC